>NC_133980.1:6858125-7168333 GCF_047716275.1 Strix uralensis
TATTTTAAAATTCTATTTTTTCAAAAAATTAATCACAAAGTGTGAAAATGCATCCCGTAAGTTTTCAGGTTTGTGTCTCTCAATGTATTCTCTGAGAACATAAATTAGTAATACTTAATACACATTGATCATATCTAAAGAGGTTGCCTGTATTCCACAACTAATCTGATGTAGCATACTTCTGACCTATAAAACTTATGCTTTCATAAATAGAGAATTAAAGAATCAAAACAATGACAAAAAAAGTATAACAATCTATCATCTGCGGTGTTTAACAAAAGCAGTTTATATATGATATGATAGAGTCAACACTGAGGTTTATAATGAAGAATGTAATCACTGGGAAGCAAAATAATTTAAGGCAAAGCAAAATTATTTAAGGCCAAGGCCCAAAATAAAACAAACCACCAGAATGTGGACTTGTAAAGCACGTGTGCCAAGGTAAGAACAGAAGAGTGTGCACCCCTCCAGTTTGTCCATTTTTTGGAACATGAGTTACTCCAAGAAGAGTAAAACTAACTATATAATATATAACTGCATAATTATAAATATATAGTATATCTGTAATATTACACTATCACTGTGGCTGCATTTATATGTAAATCTAACGTATGTAGAATAATAGGACATGTGTATCTCTGAATACTGGCCCATCTGAATTTCCATCCTAAGTAAGGGAAACTTTTTCCGTTCATTTCTTGTGTGCTATTGACCTTTATTATTTTTCATATTGCTTTGGGTGTATCTATTAATATGCCAGAGAGAGAAAACCCAGAAAACTCGAGCAAGGTTTTTTTGACGTTCTTAAGCAATTTTTACCAGTTAATCTGTTCTCTCGTGTTAGCAATCCTGTCAAGTCACAGCAGATAATAAAATTCAAAGAGCTAAGAGGGATGATTATAGGCATCTTTCCCCAAAAACTTCCTGAATAAACATTCCCAAGTTTAAATGGATTCTTATGCAGGATCTATGCTGGACTCTGAAGTACAGAGCTGAGGTTCAGGGTATGTTTTCCAGCTCTGCATCTTCTTGAGCCAGCCACATCCATTTTTTTCCTCAGTATCTCCACCTACAAAATTCAGAAAATGTTTCCCTAGCTCACAAGTGAAGTTTAATCCATGTAATGAATATTACCATAACGGTCATTAAGAACAGAAATTTAAGTGTAATCATTATTTTCACATGTAGACATGCATATCCCTAGTCAGGCTTTTGACAGTTTGATCTTCACACATGCAGAATCACATTGACTTCAATAGGAACGGGGTATAATAGCCCCTTTGCAAGTCAGGCTATACATGTAGGTGTTTAATTATGGACCTACAAGCATAACCTTTCCCTACAATTTAAAATAAGTGTTGATGCTAATCCCATTTACTTGATGTTCCGTGACTTCCTGAAGTCTTCAAAAGTGCCTTCTAAATTTTAAGCAGAACATTAAAACCAATGAAAGCAGACTGCACTGAGCATCTGCTGGTACTGAGCCCTTACTAGCTTATTTTCTTTCTATCAGACTGTTATCATTTAGAGAATATTGTCTCTCTGTCAGAGGACAGACTTGCCACTGTCTTGCTGTTCTCAGACCTTATAAAAAGAAAAAGTGTCTGAAATATTGTAATGCCCGTGGCAATACTTCAGGGCCGAAATAAACAGTTATTATTTCAAAATTCTTTATGGTTAAGTATAAAGAAATATAATCATGGTAGTAATATATGTTAGCAATTGAGTTATTGTAAGTGGAGATTCATAATCCTGAAACTCTAGAAGTGTAAATGATGAATTACTTCCAAGGTCACGCTTACCAGACCGAAGTAATTCTATTGATCATAAAATGTAGCTGAAAGGGCACAAAGAATGCTGTGGTTTTTATTATTCTTCCTGCTGTTGCATAGTAATACAGTAGAACATGAACAAAAAAATCAGTTAGGCTCCCATTTAATAATTAAGGTACTTAGGACACACTTGCACCTCTTCGTCTAGCTCATTAGCCCATCACTTCAGCCTAGCTGAAACCAGCACAGCAGAGCTGCTGCCTGTGAAAGCTTCTCCACGCAAAGCATCTCATCCTCACAGAAATCCAGGGGATGCCTTGCACTGCGAAGGACTTTTTGCTTGAATAAAAGTACCCAGCAGCAGAAGGATTCTGCGCTTTTCAGACACTAAACTGCAGAAAAACTTTCTGGGTTTGTGCATCAAACTCCCACCACATGCACTGTCTTAGTATGTTAAAATTTTTCATGTGCCAGCAATAACCGTTGTTTAAACCATTCAGCAATGTAAATATACCAAGTTAGGGATGATAGTGTATGTCGTCTTGATCCTGTTTTCTTTAAGTCAGTGAGAATTTACAGGATCACAGACCTCAAAGAAGACACGATGCTCCCTGTTCAGCACATCCTGGTGTTTTGCTAATATAAAAATGCAGATTAATTTTCATAAGCTCACACAGCCATGCCGGTAAATAACCCAGATTTGGTAAAACTTGATACTCTTTTTCATGTGAAACTAAGTGCACATCATACCCTGCTTGCTTAGTCTGCAGCTCAACTTTGTGGTTTGAGAAGGGTTTAGTTTTGTTTAAAAATCAAATAAACTATCCTTCTGTAAATAACATCGGTATCCACAACCAAAGAGCAAAAATGTTCAAAAATCTCCAGGGCACTAGCTAATTGTAACTGTAGTATTTGTCCTTGTTGGTGATTGTTATTAACATTTGTTTAACAGTTTGAGAGTCCTCAGCTCAAACCAGTTAGAAATAAATCTAAGGAAGGAGGAGAGTGACCCTACGAATACCCGGAGGTGTAGCCCTTTGTAGGAAACATTTTCAATAAATGCTTTCCTTTTGGAAGCAACGATAGCGAACTACGGGAGCTCTCTAGTCTCTCTCTCACACACACAGAAGCACACACATCCTTTGGAAAAACAGAGCAAGAAGAGTCGTACCTAACATTTTCACAGTTTGCTTGTTGTTCTTGTCCCTGATGACAGCGTTTGGACCGATGTTCTTTCTTTTTCTCCTCCAGAGCTTCCTCCCGATGAGGCTGTACAGCACGGTCAAGCAAAACACGGGCAGGAAAAAGAAGATACTGGAGGTCCAGACCATGATGGTGAGGAGCCCCGAGCGGATGGCGTACTCCGTGGCTCGGCACTCGTTGGTGCTCAGGGGGTTCGTGCCATTCTCGTGCTCGACCCCCACCAAGAGGAAGATGGGTCCGGCGCTGATGAAGGAGACGGCCCAGAGGAAGAGGATGACCAGCTTGACCTTCCCCTTGGTGATGATCACTTTAGCTCGGAGGGGGAAGCAGATGGCGACGTACCGCTCCACGCTGAGGGCGGTGATGTTGAGGATGGTGGAGTAGGTGCAGCTCTCGCTGACGAACTGGAAGAGCTTGCAGAGGAGGTCTCCGAAGTTCCAGGGCCGGTACTGCCAGAGGCGGAAGAGGTCCAGGGGCATGCAGAGGAAGATGAGCAGGTCAGAGAAGGCCATGCTGGACAGGTAGAAGTTGGTGGTGGTCCTCATGTCCCGGAACCGCGACACCACCAGCATGGTCATGAGGTTGCCGATGATCCCGATGACGAAGAGGAGGACGCAGGCGACGGTGATGCCGGTGAGCACGGGCGCGGGGAAAAGGTGCAGCGGGGGCTCGACGCCCGTCCCGTTCTCCGCTCCGCGGCCGCCCGCGCTCCCCTCCCGCATCCTGCCGCCGCGGGCTGCGCATCCCCGCCTCCCGCGCAGCCCGCGCCCGCCGCGCAGCCCGCGCCCCTGCCTCCGCGCTCCCTCCGCCGCGCTGCTCGGGCAGGTGCGGAAGGCGGGGAGGGAAGAGCGGCCCCGCTCCGCCTCTCTCCGGGCGCCGCGGCTCCCCCCGGCCCGGGGAGGGCTGGCACTCGCCGGCGCGTCAGAGGAGACGTGGGCGCGCTGGCTCCGCGGGCGCGGAGCGGCCCCGCGCCCTCCCGCGGGGGGCCCTGCTGCGGGTCCGGCGCCGCAGGGGGAAGAACTAACCCAGCCCCGCAGCGCAAAGCCCGGGCGGCCGCAGAACCCGCACCGGCATCATCTTTTAAAGTTTCTTCCCAAGTCCCCCGCGTTTCTCACCTGCGCTCCCTGCCTGCCACCGGCCCGGGTTTGGCTGCCCGCGCCTCCCCTCCCCTGCCCGCACCTCCCCTGCCTGCTCGGCGGCGCTGGGCAGGTGCGGTTCCCGCTTGGCGCCGTGGCAAAGGGCGGTTGTGCTCCGCCAGCAGCGGTAACTCCCTTTTATTGGTAGTTGAAGCGTTTTTTCCCTGCGCGTAGCAAATCGCCGATGCTCAGGGACACGCAGTCCTTCCTACAGGACACGTGGAGATGTAGCGATGGGGGTAGAAGTGGGGGGTGCAATTACTGGCTCCTCGTTTTGTATCTTTGCTCTGCCCTTGGATCTTGGCAGGAGCCCGGTAAAGCTCCAGTTCAGTGAAGCTGCAGTAATCGCCCTCTTCTATATGATTTACCGACAATTAAATTGTGGTTTAGCGCGTTTCTGCCCTTTGCAGACACGGACATTCTGTGTGTTTCCCCAGCTGCAGACCGCTATACGCTGCTAAAGGAAAATGTTGTAACCGGGAAAAAATAAGATGGAAGCAGCACAAGGTGGGATCAGGGGCAGAAAAGTGATCCCCAGCACACCTGTAAAGGGGGTCTCTCTCGTCCTTTCCCACTTGCCCCCACAAAGCATCAAAGAGAATGTGCTACAGCACAATATTTTTTCACTCCTGTCTTTCTACCTAGAGGGGCTGCACCCCTTCCCTCGTACCCCACCTCGCAGGTGGCAACCAGTGCTCTGAATCCACGTTGGCATCTGGCTTAATTCGGCTGAGAAACACTTTGATGCTGTTTTTCCAGGGTGTGCTCACACGCGTGTGCACACCGTCGGCTGGCATTGCGGTTTCATCACTGCAGAGCTTTAGCTAAGGATAGAGCACAAGGGTGGTGTGACACATCGCTGTGTTACTCTGCCCGGGCCCCTGAATGGGCCTGTTTTCTGTAATTTACCTTCTGTAATAATGAAAGCATTAGCCTTAGTGCCTTGTCCCTATCCTAATTTGGATGATACATTTTTGCAGTTTCATTGAAATCAGTATTCATCATTCCTGCTCTCTTGAACCGTGAGACAGTTTTGTAGCAAGTTGCTCAACAGTTGCTAAATTTTATGGGGCATGGCTACACATTAATTGCAGTTGAAAGGAAGAAAGAGCCTAACGTGCTTCTCACTTTGTTTATCCAGCTGCTTGTGTAATTGTTTTATATGTTTCTGAAGAAAATTCATGGGCTGTATGCCACCAATGTACAGTTATTTCATATTAGAAATTTGTGTCCAATCTAATTTAAATGGCATTGCGTTATATTATGGAGGAGCTGGTAACTGCCTCACTGCCTCTGGTAACTGCCTCACTGCCTCTGCATCTGGGTTGCCAAATACTTTGTATTATTATATAGTATTATTTCACTGTTCTTTTTTTTTTTTTTTTTGGTCTTGATAAATTCTCAGACCAGTGGAATTAGCTGCAGGATGTTGATATTTGGCAGAGAAAATGGCCTGAAGCTATAAATGTGACTTTTCTGTGTAGAGAGGATCGTTCATTCTCATGAACTTCTTCCAGTTTTTGCTGAGCTGTATCTTGTCAAAAAAGACCATTTTCCTTCCCCCAGGGAGAGAAAAGCTTTCTTTTACTTTTTTTTCAGAAAAAAATCTATTCCGTATTAAAATAATGCTTGAACTGAGGTGTGTGTAGCAAAACCAACTAGCCAACAGTGAGGTAGCACCAGATTTGTGTGCTCTGGACAACTCGATCTTGTAATGTAACGAATTAACACTTAATTCATTGGGAGTTTGATCTGCTGAGTGATGAGCCACTTGGATCAGAAATGGCAGTTGTGCTTTGAATCCAGCAACATCGATCCCCTGGTTTAAAGGGTATCATGAGTCAAGGGCTTCTCTGGCTGCTTTTCCTTCATGGGGTCAGGGCCAGAAAAAATGTCAGCTGAGAGAGAAGAAAAGCAGCTCCATTTTTCTGATTCTGATTTCATTGGCAATTTCAAGCCAAATTTTGATGGGATATAAAGGATTGATATCCCACAAACTTTGCATGATAATGAATTCCTGCTTCTGTTTTGCATATGCTGAAGGACAGTGGTGAAGATAGTGGTGATAGAAGATATAAGAGCTGTGAGATAAGATGGTTTTAGGCTCCAGAAATTTATCTACTAGCCCTCAGCTGCAAGAACAGTACTTTTATGTTGCCTTAACAACTGCAGAAAAGATTGAAGTCACTGATGTTATTGGGATGAGAGAAATGAAGAGAAAGACATAGAAGTTAAGTACTTTCTATTCACAGTTTTATCCACTAACTGGCTGTATGAACAAAACAGATATTTTTAAAAAATAATTTTAAAAAGCAGATTATAGTGGACATTTGCCTTTCACGGAACTCTTAAAATATTGGTGCTTCTCTTCATCAGCTTTAAAGCTGTGTTGAGCACTGGAGATAAGGTAGAAGAGTTTCTATTTATGGAGTTTTGAAATCTCTCTCCTATGTTCCATTCTTTCCATTTTCTTCTCATCCAATAAAGTTTTAATTCTTGTTTATATCATTGTTTGTTGTCATGGAAATATCTGAAGGCTTTGAATATAGACTGATTATGGTTTTATTGTGGAGAGATGAAGAAAATGAAAGACTTCAAGGGAGAGAGCTCCCATTTAAAAATTATGCACCTCCAACAATTCACAGAAAAGCCAATGCAGTTTTTTTATTATATCCAGGGGCAGAAGATGTTTTGACTTTTATTATAAATGTATTTTAAGAACAGAAGGTAGCATCTGGTATATTCTTTCAAAGGTTATGGTTTAGCAACTATAAGTGAGTAGTGCTGATGAACTAGCGGTAATCCAACAAAATAATATAAAACCTAGAATGTGCTCAAAAGACTTTGCCATTGTTTATATGGCAGTAAACATCTGCAAGCAGACTTCAGAACAGTGTTAGTTTATTAATCAGCAAAGCTGTGCTCTAATGCCACTGATTCAGAGGCATCTGTTTTAGAATGAGCTTTTTGCTGGGCTTCAGCTCACTGTGCTGCTAGGTCACACCCTGGGCATTAATGTCCCTCTTCATTAGACTTGTTTGCCAAGTGGAGAGAACGTGGTTCATCACAGGTATGTTTACTCTGGGTTAAAACTAGATAGTGTTTATTAAATAATTTCTAGCAGTAGTAGAGAGTAGTAGATGTATCCTGCATTTTTTTTTTAATATCATTGGACATTCCCTATAAAGAAGATCTGCAGGTTTTGACTCAAAGCTGTCCTGGCTTTGGGTGGAAATGTTCACCGGACTTGCATGTGTTTATTAATATTCATTATGATTTGAGTTCTGTAGTGCCAGAACATACAGGATGGGATTGCATAGTTAATTATTCCCTGTCATACTCTCTTGTTGATAATTCTATCTCATGTTAAATGGGGAGTGATAACTTGGCTCAGTTCTCCAGCAAATCTGCAGTTAATCCACTTTGTCTTCACTCAGTGGTTATATGGGCTAAATACCCATGACTCAGTACAAATTGAGAATAATATGAGCTGAAAAATTCACAATCAGACAAAATCGAATGTATCTTGAGGAGGAATTTGTGCCTTGGATTTCATTGTGTTTAAATTGCTCGTTTCTGAAAAGCAGTTTGAACAACTTTGCCTTCCGTGATGTTTGCTAATGTTGTGAGTTTTATATACATGATGTGTTCAGTGCAAAAGTATTATGTGCATCGAAGTCAAGGACTGTGATTTAGATTAACTCTGGTAGAACAGCCCATAAAAATTGGAAGATGCTCAAACCAACATGCTTCTGCCATAAGCTGCAGGCCCATTGCACTGACCATGAGGAGTCTGACAGCATTTCTGTCGCAACCCAGTGTCCCAACTTGATGTCATCCCTAAAACTTTCACAAGAAATTAATGGAAATGTCCATATAGGTTCAGATTATGAATGTCTCAGGAACAGGCATGGTATTACAAAGCAGCAGTGATGTGGTGGTCAGGCAGTGAAATCTGGTACCCTTGCAATCAGAGGAAAATTAATGATTTTTAACATGTGACAGAGCATGCAATTTCAGTTTGTTAATACAGAGAAAAGTTATGGAGAACCAAATTTTGGATGATTCGGATGAGAATTGCTATAAACTTCCATGTAACTCCACATGAAAAAAACCCCAACCTATGAAAATTAGATCAAATCCAATGACATCCTAATCTATCTTCCATTTCTGCTACTGAATGGCACAAGGTGCCTTGGAGGGATGAACGAGATCTTGTCTCAGTGAGCTTATTTACGTTATATTGATCATTACATTCAGTCCTTTCTTAGACCCTAATATTTAGATGTAATCTGAAAAATAAAATTATGAATCTCAAAATCTCTGTATCTGAATCAGACTTTTTAACTGTTTGCACAGAGTATAGCAAATGCGTCCCTGACTCTGCCTGGGCAGTGAATACTGCTGCAATACTAACAATAATAATAATGTTTACTAAGGCAAAGAGAGGGAAAAAATAGAAGTCCGTTTCCATGAAATAATGAAAGGTACAATAAAAGCCAGTTAGCTGGCATGTCCTCTTTCCCATGGAAACACGGAAAAGTGAGAACCCTCTGCTGAAATAAAAGCAGTCTCTACAAAAGGAATAATTTATTTTTAAAACCTGTGGGCATCCCTGCAATTTGGAGCTGCAGTCATGGGGGCTGCTCCTCCCTAGCAATGGCATACTGGTTCCAGTGGGGCTTGGTGTGGATGGGGAGAGACGCACACACAGACCTATGCGTCTGACGACCAAGACTTGAGGCATGTCCATCTATTCCGAATAAAGCCTAACAAACACTGGGCTAAATATATTTAGATTATGAGTCCATTAGGGAGGCAAACATGCTTTTGTTAATCACGTAGATGTGCGGTGCATAAAACAGCGATGTGTGGATCTGCCAGGGCCCAGTACAGTGAGAATAAGATATTGGGAATGGCGGAGAGAAGGTGGAAGAGGTGAAATAGCCCCTGGGGGTGGCTAAGGTGGGGGCAATGTTCCTGGGGGTTTGTAACCCAGGAGCAACTGGTTTCCCTGCTGCAGCATGTTGCTGCTGCTCTAGTCAAAGCCCTTCTCTGCAAGCGCAGGACAAAACCACCTCCTCTCCTGTCTCAGGGCTGGGGGTCAGGTTAGATGATGCTTTTGTGTCTTGTTGATTTTCCAGGGTTTGCTTGGGTTTCGTACCCTTTTTTTTGGTTGGGGCAAATTTTAGAAGTGGAGTGAATAGACCAAACAATATCCCATGTGTGCTTTTGGGGCAGAGAGTGCATTTGTTTCCAACATTAGGGGACCTCCAGTTTACTGCTCTTTTACATCATCTGTGTAAATGGTCCTTGTCCTTCTCAATTCAATATATCTTCTCCTATAGTTTGGTAATGGGCAAGGATCAAAGGTTTTCCTACTAAATAGATTTCTCAGTGCTTAAACAATTGCCAAAGCCCAGAAACATGAGAAGAACCTCGAGGGAAGTGCTCAGCATTTTGTAGTCTCTGGTCATGAGATCATTTTCAGTGATTTCTTCAGTGTACTGCTTCCAGATGCTGTTCACAAACTAGGGTCTGGAAGCTAGTTATATGGCATTAACACAATATGGCGTTGCTCAGTGGTTTGCATTATGTCCTTTGCATTGCAACCAATTGTGGCATTTAATGGACTATAACTGATACAAACCGATGTCAGAGTAATTCTTTCAGACAGGGTGGTTGTCAGGGAAGCCATAGGATGACACCAATAATCACTGCAAGACTAAGTAACTATTTACTAAAAATTTTTTATATAAAACGCATGTAGAAAAATTACAATACTTCCATGTTACCTCAACCTACATCCACAAATAAAAATTTGCTACATTTGCCATTCAACACACAGTGAAATGAAAGGTATGATTCAGGGTGCAAATATACAAACAGAAGCTGCTATATCTTTCCATTCATCTTCAAATGTGTCCTGTCTGATATTGCTTGATAATCTCCCCCCAAGATAATATCTGGCAAGCATGCCTTTGGATTATTCAGAAATAAAATATGATTATTTGGCGTGATCCTGGTTGCACTATGCTCTGCATGCAGAGACCGAGACTATGTACATGTAGATAAAAAAGGAAGGTAATGCCAGGGAGCATTCCCCAGGCAACCCTGGGTATAGTGTTGAGTGGGCATATTGAGAGTTGAGGAGAGAACGTGGAGCAAAATATCTGTGTGTAATAGTTTGTCTTAGCATCAGCTGCAAGTTTGTGGAGTTCCTCACAGTTTCCTTCCAGTCCTTTCTAGCAGCCACGGCTCCTACGTTACACAAATCAGTTCTTAGCCATAGAGAGGGTTTCTGACTCTAAGCTGCCACCAGTAAATCCAAAATACTTTTTCACAGTTCAAACAAATTTGCTTTCAAACAAGCTCCTAAAATCACATTTCTAAAAAAAAAAAAAAACAAAAACAAAAACAACCCAACAACTTTTTAATATAATAAATTGCTAAAAAAATCCTCAAACCTGATAACATGCTGAGAATGAAAAACCTGGTCCATTTGCAAGGCGAACCTACAAAAGTCATTTCTGCAGTATAGCAGACATCCAGATATGTAGACATGGCTTTGTTCTCCCTAGCCTTTTCTGGCAGGCAGAAAAATTCTGAATTAGTGAAATCAGAAAGAAAACTGTAGAAATGTTTTCTGTTCTCTGTTGAAACAAGATGATTGGAGAATGAGGCAAACCAAAGTGTTCCAGTAAATGATGAAGAATTTCACATATTTGATTACCACTGAAAAGACTATGTGTGATGCTACGTTAAAACAGTATGCAGAAGCTGAAAGTCATCATTTTAGGCTTATGGCAGTGTTTCTTTGCCCTAACCTGTCAAAAGGAGGGTATTCCTGAAATTCTTGCTGCTCAAACACAAGTATTTAAGTGAAGTAACATACCTGCTTTTCTGAACGACAAAATAAATGCTGGGGCTTGTGTCTATTCATTTCCTCTTGTTGACAAAGTAGTAAGATGAACGATGCATGTTTAGTCATGGGGCCCATATGCAAGGGCTGTAGAGTGATTTAATTACCAGAATGTGGAGGTGAATGTGAGGGTTCCCACGGCAACCTTAGTGTATTAAAACTAGACAACCAGCCTTTCTCCTGGCATCATTTTGCTGATGTAAAGTAATATTTGCAGAACAACTGCCTTCCTTTCCCTCCATTTTATTTTTTTTTTTTCAATTTCACCCTCTTTCCCCCACTGTTTTCTCCAAACCTGGGCAAAAAGCATTCATGGTGCAAATCACGGTCGCTCCACTGACAATGCTGCAGATGTGCTGATTTATGCTACCTGACTTTTGCTGTGGATCTAGTCTACACAACTTATATTTGCAAATCTTTTTTTTTCTTTTTTTTTTTTTTTACTATAAAATAATTCTACTCATAGAGTTAAAAAATATAGCGGCCAGTTTTTTAAAAAATTATGGTTTAAAAAAATTATGAAAACTTTCCACTCATTCCTAAAAATAAAATAAAATCAAAACAGCTTTACCTAAATATGCAGCTCTTGTTTAAGTATGGATAGTTGTTTTCCTTAAAATATGAGTCATTGGGGTGTATTATTCTGCATTACATCCTACCAAATACAGGCCAGTACAAATAAACATGGAAGAACCATGTCATGCTTAATTTGTGGCAAATGTCTAATAGAATTGCGTATTTACAGAAAAACACCTCTTTTCTGGATCAAGTACTTGCTGTCAACAAGTGTAATGGCAACTACATTACTGAAACTATTGGAAGCCTGGTGAAATCTTTGCAGCACAGCAATTAAGTAAATAGGCACTATCATAATGTGCTGATCAAAATACTGATTGATTTCAAAATCTCTTCTGTGCCATTTCAGCAGCTGTTTTTATGTACAATATCCTGATTAAGACAGACTAATGTGTTTACTCAAGCCATGAGCCTGAAAAATGCTTAAGCACATATTTAATTTCAAGCATGTAAATACCCTGATTTAGTCAGACTGTTGGTGTGCTTAAAATTAATTAGGTGCTTAAGTGCTTTGTTAGATGAGATGAAGACGTGCAGTTTGTTTCTGATGGCATTTCAACTTTTGTAAAACTCATGTTCAACAAAAACTTCCAGAGTAATTCCACAGGCATCCGGGAAGCAGTACTTGCAAAGGCTCCTTACAGGAGCTGAGATATTCAAGGTGGGGTCCCAAAGGAGACCACAAATAAAATTTGATGTCCAGTCTCAGCCTCGAGTAACCGGACCCAGAGCATCATCCACCACACCTGCCATGGCTGAGCCGGTGTAGAGCATCTCTGCAGAGGTGGTGGCAAGCGCTTACCTGCCTGGGGTTCTGGCCAAAGGTATCGTCTGTGGCGTGTGAAATCCTCACACGTCCCCAGCCTGGCTGGGCGGTGAGCTGTGGTGCCATGCCTGCACAAAGCATCGCCAGCTGCTGCTCCTTCCCGGCTGCCGGGAGAGTATTCGGCACGGTTGGACCTCACGCTGGGTGAGCTGAGAAAGGGGAGTCTGGTAGTGTCGGTATTGCTACAGTGTTTGCTTATTATCCCCTGCTTTATAGAATTTTAAGCTGGTCCTGGCTATGAAAACTGGCTCCTTTGGAGCAAACTTTTGACCTTTTAACCAATCATAAAGGCTCCAAAAAAACTTGCTTCTTTGTCCATGTCAACTATGTCACCATTACTGACAGAGACAAAAATCCTGTCCTCTCTTTTCAGCTGAAACACACCACCTTGGTAGATGGAGTAAAGTCCATATTCTGCCTTTTTGGACCAGCAGCTTGTTCTTGCACTTTTCATAAGCAAAATGGGCTCTGGGTAATTAGTCAGTTTGTAAACATATTGGACAAGTTGTTTGGGGTTCCTGATTTGTGCCAACAAATCTGAATCCTCGTTCTCATTTTCACGGAAACGAAAATAAGTTTGTGAGTAGATGTAATAAAAGCCCGTTTGGGGTATTACTAACTCGCCATTTCTCAGCTCCACGTTGTAAAGGAAAGAGTGGCCTTTTCTTGATGATTCCCAGTTGTTTATTTTTTGTCCGCTCCCTCTTCTGGCTGAGGGATCTACTTGAGAAAAAAGAGAGAAAAATCTTAAATTAAAAGCCAGGTAGTGAAGCCAGGTATCTGCTAGCTGGGGAGTCTGGTTTTTAGAAATAAAGTAAGGAAATCTGCTCTTCCTAGTGGTTCATTAGGTCCATTCTCAAAACAATTTGAAGGTCCAGAGCTAATTTAGCTCTATGTGGGAATTCACATGAACTACCTTTATTTTAGTTTTTGTGCTCACCAATAAGAGAAAAATAATCATGTTGTGACTTAGTAACAAAGTTAAAATATCCATTTGTGTCTGATACCTTCCAAAGCGGTAGAAACTCTACCAAGCTTTTCATTAATATGGCCTGAATGTCAAGTCTTTCTTGTCTTGCATTTCTAATAGGTCTGTCACCATAGCAGCTGGGACTCACACAACTAACGGAAGGAAATTAAAGGAAAGAATAGAGGAAAACTTAACACTAGGAAGAAGGATATTTTTTTTTCCCATAATGAAGGTTCCAGAAGAAAAGTCAGGGAGGTATCCAGAGGTATCTGCGAAAATTAACTGAAAAACATGTTGTCTGGAACAAGGAGACTTTTTTATGCTTTGTTTCTTACTATTGACTCCATGCAAGTATTAAAAAGTGTATGTAAGCATGAAGCTAGCAATGAGAGAGTAATTTCTGTGATCTTTAACTGTTTTTAAAGGTTTTTCCTTACTGCGTGGGGACAGGGAATTCTTCCTATTGCTGTTGCCTGTCAGATGCGCCGCGATCCTGTTGAGGGGACTGCGTGGTTGCTGCTCATCGGTGCGCGACAGCGTCAGGGCTCTTTCGGCTGAGGAAAGACCACAAATGGGACCTCATGTTAGAAGCAAGGATGTTAGAAAACACGTCTGTCCCATTTGACCTGATTTTAAGGAACAGGTATGTAATTTTTTTTAATTGACTAAATCATTGACTGAATGGTTGAATATTGGCTAAAAAGGCTCAAATTTCTCTTTCACTCTTGCTCTCCTTGAAATGTCTTTATATGCCTCTTTGTTCTTTCTCTCCTTCCCCCACCCCAAAGTTACAACTTAAAATAGCCTATAGTACTAAATTTTTGCACTCATAATCAGTATCTTTCATGGTTAAGCATTCATAATCTTTACTCCGCATTTCCACCTGGAGGTTGTAATGCTTCTGCTCAACATGTTCAGAGCTGTATGAGCTTCAGCAGAGCTATTCCTTAACTTATGTGTACAGCACTTCAGTGCTGCTTGTTCCCAGCAGAGCAGACTGTTTAAATGTCCCCATAACGCTGTGGTACTGAGCTCCAGAAGCTGAGTCCTCTGCACCCACCTTGGTTACCTTGCTCTAACCACTTGACCGTATTTGTGGCTCCTGACAATTTGCCTTCTAGTAACCGGTAACAATTTTTTGATGACTTGCTGCCAGTACAAGATCTTAGTTGGTGGTTTTTGCACTTTTAAAAAATTGAGTCACTACACATCAGGTCACTAGCAGCTCCTATTTGCCACAGATAATAAAATTATTATAATACCGTTGACTGCAGATATGTTTTCCTCATAGCTTCTTGAAATCATCTGCCAACAAACACATAGAAAACAAATTAGTTTGTCAGCAGAAACCGATAGGCTCAGGAAAAAGGCACTCTGTTCTCAAACTCATGAATAAAGGGTATTCTGTATTTGATCAACAAGAAAATAAAAAAAAAAAAAAACTATTAATTTCTTGTAATAAACTATTTCTACATTTACATCTTTTATGTAACAAAATACGTGGGAAAACATTTTCGAGAGCTCAGTCATCTGAACTCTAAGTCTACTGGAAAATTTGACCCTCATGCTCTTCTCAAACAAGAAGAGATACAGTGTACAACCATCAGCTTCCATTTGCAGAATACTTGGCAGTGTGCACTTCTTTGGGATCTTAGCTCTGAGAAATTAAATTAAATTTCATTTTGTTTTTATACCTCTACCTATCTATCTAAGCTCTTAAGCCAGCATATTTTACTTTGTGCATTCACCTTCTTTATAACTGCTCGCTGCTGAAATGAACTAGTTTGGTTACTGACAGTGGTGTAGCTACAGCAAGCATGCTGATGGTTTGAGATGATTTACCTGGGTGACTACATGGGCCCTGTATTGCTACTTACTGATGGGTTCTGCCCTGCCACATTTCTCTTTATCTATTTATCCATCCATCTATGTTATCATCATTATCATCATAATTATAATTATCATTTATTATTTCTGGCACCCAGGCTATCTTTCTTTAAGCACTCAGGGAGCTAGTAAGTATATTAGATGTGTAAATGTCCACCAAACAAAACAATGTTTTCTTTATGCAGAATTTCAGGAACTTTACTGGCAGAACTTCCACCAAAGGAACCGAGATCTCTGAATACAAATAGAGGATCTATTTTGGACTGCAAGATTTGCCAGTCAAGTGTCAGCCAGAAGTGAATTTTTAAGGATGAGCTTTTTTATGTGCTGGAGACGGGATTTTGAAAATCATTCCAGAAGATTTTAGCCTTTCTGATTTTTCAGCCAGGCTTATTTTCTCCTCTGTAGCCAAAATTATATGTATTGTGTGTAAGTCATGCAGAAGATGGTGTTCTCTGAATGCTGAGTGGGGCAAGTGCCGTGCCCGATGCTGTGTGCTCGCTCGCTCTTTCCTCCCCTAATACATTACACGGCTCATGACTAGACCATTCTTCGGGCACCTTTCTACCTCTCACTGTGTTACATTTCACCTCATTTTCTCATGTCAGCCTCCCTGTATTTCCAAAGAGGGAGTGACACCTCTGCTAGCACTAAGATCCGTTCGGTCAGGTAGAAAGCAAGCTCGAGTCAAACACTTCTACCCTGAAGTATTTCAGACAAGCCAACCTATCACTGAAATTCGCTTAGTAAAAAATGATTGTCTTTGCTTTGTTATTTCCCGAATGTAGTGAAACCACTGTCATGGGGTTTTTTGGCTTCAGTGGAAGCACTCTGCAGCTGAAGCTGTGGCTTGACTATTGCTGTGCAATAAAACAATCCGAGAGCCCCCCCCTTTATTCCACTGCCAGGATTGTTCGAATTGTACTATCACCAAGTACACTGTTTCAGCGTGTCAGTTCCCAAATACCTTTTTAATTAACTTTCCCAGGTGCCACTTTACTTGCCAGCAGGGATCAGCTGCTCTGTCTTCGCTTTCAATTAGATCCGAGTTTTGGATGAAGTTTCCTATTTCCTCCCCGGTGAGACAAGCAATGCCGCTCTTGGAGTACGTGTCCCGGAGCTGCAGCAGAAGGGAAAGCCAGGATTTTTCACCTGTGATGTGCTCGCAGATGTTCAGCTGTGGTATGTCCTAAATTCACTATGTTTTGGAACATGCTTTCTCTTCTTTAAAGCATTTGATAGTATGGTGCATGTTATGACCATATAGACAGCGCAAGTCTGTGTGACTATATAGACAGCACAAGCACTCAATTTTACATATTTGACTATGATGGCATACTTAATATGTAAAAAATATACTTACAGTATTTCCATGGACATAAATTTGGTATCCAGCACTCAACTAAATAAGCTTTCTGAAAATTCAATACCCAAATTGCTTACGTTGTGAATTCTTTAGTTTCTCTAGTTCTGCATTAAAAACATTTCTTTTGCACACGGGATTTTTCTTCACAAATCATTAAGGATGAAATCAAATACCAGACTTTAAAAGTATTTTCTGTTCTGTCTTTTCATCCAATGCCACTAACAATCCAGGCTTTTGCCAATATATTTCCATGCCAAATCCTGCCCATATCTAGTTTGGGGTCTCTCTGCAACTGTATGTGACCTAATAGTCCAGAACAAAGTCCAGACAACAGAAATGACATTTGGGTCCAAATAAAATTATAACGCTGAATGCCTGTGGCATGGGCCTATGTCTATACCCTCTAGTCATAGAGAAAGCGTGTTTTCTTCTGATAAAGAGAAATTAGTTTGAAGGGAGTGGCAAAACTCCTGTTCGCTCCAAGGGAACCTGGGTGGGAGTTTCCATCCTGGCTGGAAGCTCTTCCCGAGCCCGCAGCATCCCGGGCGAGGCTCCACACACGCACAACTCCAGCTGGCGCTGTTGGTTTATGTACGAGCACCCAACCTGCTGCCTCCAGCACACGCCAGCAGAGCTCAGCTCCTGTTTGCTTTGAGCTCGGCTGCTGCTGCATCAGCTATAAAGGCTGGGAAGGCTTGTTGTGCCAGAGAAGTACTACAGGAACTTGGAGGAAACAGCAATCAGCATTAAACATGCGAAGCTTTCAGATGGACTTCTGGTTGTAACATTTAAATTTCACTCTTCTTATGCTAAAGAAGTTTGGTTTGGTTTGCTAAACGGATACATTTACTCTACAAATACCAGTTTCAGCTGTCCTTGAGACTGGGGTATTGAAAGCAACAAATGTGAGCACCTCCTCCCTCACACTCCATGATTTTCCTGCCTGTCAGGAAACAAAGGCGTTTAGGAAGAGTCTTCCCACCCCAGGAGGATTAGAAATCACCCCATGCTACCCTGCCAGTCCTACTGTGCTGAAACAGCAACCTTCAGTTTGCAGCAGCAGACTCTATCGAGCTTCACCTATTACTTGAAATGATTTTGTATTTTGTAGGCATCAGAGTGGAGTCACCACTACAAGTGTTTGTGAAGGTTTCTGTGTCTTTGCTGAGGTGTACAGTGATATTCTTAAATCAGGTTTCTTGTTTCAAGAACTCAGTTAAAGTGATTAAAATTTTGTGCTTATTAAGGTAAAACTGCACTTAAAAGTAAGGGCTCTGACAGATTTAACTATGCTAAGTTCTATAACAAAGTAGTTTGAGTGTTTTTTTTTTTTTTTTTTTTAAAAATATACGAGCAGTTGAGATGTTATTGTTTATGCTCTTACCAGATCTGCTACAGCTCACCTCTGAGCTTTGCCCTCCAATCTGGAAGCAGTCCTGTGCTTCTGCCTTCTCCTTCCCTGCACACTCTTCCCCCAAACAGCCTTGCTATCCTGGCACTGGAGCAGTATTTTGCATGCATTTTGAAATCCTCCGGGAATGCAACCTTGTATCAGCACTGTATGATAGCGAAGGTTTGGTATTTCTGCTTTATGAGCAGAAAAAGGCATCAGGGTGTTGTAAGACTTACTCAAATGAGGTTTATCTGTAGCACTGAAGTCTTTGAGGACAGAAATCCTGCAGGAACACTATCTTGTAAAACTTCTCTCCTGTTCTAGGAGTAGTGTGTGGACTGTTTTCAAAACAGAAGGAAGTCTGAGGATATTTTCTTTGCAGCCCCGTATCCTGAAGCATAATGAACTTTATTGTGCTCATGTCTCAGCACTTCCTCCCATAGCAAAACTGTTAAACAAATGGTCATATTCATAGTCCTACTCAGATTACCACGGCTGTAGAGATAAACCTGCTAGTTATAAATTATTCTTTTTGTAAAGATAAATATATCTTCAGTCTGTGCATTCAAGTAGTTTGGTGAAGGTGTAGAAATGCAGATACTGTGAATGACAAAGGGAAGAAAAATGGGCAGACAAAAATGCCAGTTTATCTTTTGAGATCTATTCCACATGCACCATGTGGATGTGGGGTAGCAGACTATGTTTCTAGATAAGTTTTTCCTTGTTTATTGCGCACCAGATGGCACAGGCAAGAATATGTGCTTAAGGTACCCCCTATAGAGCCAGCAACCTTTCTTTATAGCCCAGCAGAACTTCAGCGTCGGCAGATTTAGCTTTTCACACCAAATGCAGGCTTGTTATTCTTCAGAGTGAGCTGTATTTTGGGCGAGTGGCACTACATGTGGTTGTGTCCCAGGTGTAAATATTTGTACAAGGAAGGGAAAGATAAGTGTGGTTACTAATTATTTAGATTGGCTAGCTTGTTAGCAAAGGACTCTGAACCATATGCATGAAGAGATGTGAATGCATTTATATATTTTTCTTCATTAGCAGTATTATGTAAGCTGATTTCATAAAATTTCAACAGATTTCTGTGACTTCTCCAGCCCCCCAAATATGGGACAGCCCATATAAACTATAAACTTAGCAGGAAAATCCATTTTATACATTCCCAAAGCATGAGCACTGGCTCATATTGTAGAATACTGTATACCCTTTACCATTTGCTTCACAGAGGACTTCGACATCTCAGAAGACTCCACTTATTAAATCTGATGTGGAATAAATGCACAGGTAACATAGTATTTTACATTTATGCAATTCTTTCTGAAGTTGTAGAACTATAGTACACTTACTTACCTGCAGTTTGCCTTTCTGCCAGGGAGAGCAACATACTGGTACAACTTACAGCAGGATAGTAAATTTTGGGCAAGACTCTCAGGGAAACCCTGAGTACTAGGGGTCGATGAAAAGCAGGGCCACACACATAAAGGCTCATGAGACTATCAGCTAAATGCAACTTTCTTGGCTCTTTTGCAGGAAGAGGAAAGAGTTAAGCAGCAGCTAGCAGGCTTGAAGGGGGACTGCAAGGAGACCAAAGCATCTAGACTATACAATGGGTATTTTACAAGTCATTCTGAGGAATTCAGTGGTGTTTGCTGTCTGGGTGAAGTTCCTTCGGGATTACTCACTGTCTTAAAACTATGTGTTTTCCTAGAGGAGGCATTTAAAAGGCACCTCAGCCTTTTTTTCCCTGTTGTCTGTATGAATACCCAGCTGACGGGCTGCTGGAGTCCTCCGAGCGCCACTAACGTCTCTGCAGTGACCATGGGGCACCGCAATGTGATGGGACAGCAAGTCTGGCGCTCTAATGAAAAGCACATTTGCTCCTTCTCTGCAAAAGTGCGTAACTAAGGAGGGAAAAAAAATAAAAAGGCAAAAACTTTTTAGTTGTTCTTGCCTTGAACTCAGTCCCCCGCATACCCACGGCCCAAGGAAAGCCCGGACAAAGGAGCAGGCGCAGACAGAGGGAAGCTCTTTGTCTGCGGAGGTAGATTGGGGGGGGGGGCTCTGTCCGCCTCAACAACCGCTTTTCAGCCGCCGGCAGCTCCGCTCGCAGCGCAAACCTGCGCCCGGCCGCGCAAGGCCAGCGGCGGCGGGGGGTTCCGTTTTTCTCGGCCAGGAAAAAAAAAAAAAAAGCGGGGAGGAGGGGAAGAAAGGGAGAGAGCGCGGGGTCCCCCCGGTTGCCTGCCCCCACCGACCTGTTTGAGCTCGTTGGTGAAGTAGAGGAAGGTGACGGCCACGCAGACGGACTGCAGGAGCACGGCGGCGACCAGCACGGCCCCGCAGGTCTGCCCGGGGCTGGGACCGGCCGCGGGCAGCATCATGGCCGGGCAGCGCTCCGCTCCTCGCTCGGGAGGCTTTTCCCTCCGGGGGACGAGAGGGCCGGGCCGGGCTGGGCTGGGCTGGGCTGGGCCGGGCTGGGGGCTCAACCCGCCGCCGGCAGCCCGCCCGCCGCGCTCCCCGCCCCGGCTGCCCGCCTCCCCGCCAGCCCCGGCCCCGCGGTGGCGAGGGAGCGGGCGGGACCCGGCCTCCTCCCGACCCGTTCCACCCTGCCTCCCCCCGGCCTCCACCCTGCCTCCCCCCGGCCTCCCCCCTGCCTCCCCCCGGCCGCAGCGGGGAGGGGGTGCGGGTCCTGCCTGCCCCCCCCCCCCCTCACCTCGAAGTGGGGGGTCATTTCTCAGCCGTCACGTTGCAGAGCATTTCTGAGCCACCTTTCTGAGCGATCTCCGCTAAGGAGTGGGGGAATTAAGATTTTTTTTTAAGAGATTGAGCCTGTGGTTAAGAGTACGGAGAGGCCCAGAGTTTCCCGACTCCAGGCTGCGTTTATCTTTCTCTGCACCTTCTCCCGTAGAGCTGGTGCACGGCAGAAAGGTGCCCGTGGGCCAGTAACCCGGACCTGTGCTGTGAGCTCCAGCCCAGGGCTGCCATTGCAACCTCTCAGGCAGCACTGCTTCCCCCCCGGTCATGACACGCTTCACATCACAGTGCATGAATGTATGTTTTGGGCTTTCATAGCATCACAGAATGGTTTGGGTTCGAAGGGACCTTAAAGAACATCTAGTTCCAACCCCCCCTGCCCTGGGCAGGGACACCTTCCACTAGCCCAGGTTGCCCAAAGCCCCGTCCAACCTGGCCTTGAACCCTTCCAGGGAGGGGGCAGCCACAGCTTCTCTGGGCAACCTGTGTCTCACCACCCTCACAGGGAAGAATTTCTTCCTTACATCTAATCTAAATCTACCTTCTTTCAGTTTAAAACCATTACCCCTCGCCCTATCCCTACCCTCCCTGATCAACAGTCCCTCCCTATCTTTCCTGTACCCCCTTTAAGTACTGAAAGGCCGCTCTAAGGTCTCCCCGGAGCCTTCTCCAGGCTGAACACCCCAACTCTCTCAGCCTGTCCTCACAGGGGAGGTGCTCCAGCCCCCCAGTCATCATCATTCTTTATCTGAAGTCACTTCTGGGTTTGGTTGGTTTTCAAACCTCTTAAGACTCCTTCTTGCAAACTTTTTTCCAAAATATTGAACCCAGACAGAAGTTTTCCAAAGGCATGTGCATGATTGAGGATGCATCTGTTGACTTTCAATGGGATTTTGGTACCTTCATCTCACACAGACTGTGGATTATAAGCATCTTCATAATTATCTGCAGATGCTTTAAAATCAGCAGAGGTAGCACTGGTATGGTCTGCTGACAGTGCAGCCATGGAAAATTGGATTTCAAATCCAAGTGCAGAGACTTGAGTTAGTTCACTTTCACGCTGTTGCTGCGGGGCGGTATGAAACCTGAGTGCTAGGTGGGAGTTCTCAGTACAACTACAGGGCAAAATTAACACAAAGGTCTCTTCATCTCTCCTGATTATCAGGAAGATCTTTAGAAGACGTAACTGCATTGTACTAAACCTTTTATGGGGAAATTGCTTTTTCTTTCTTCCCTCAATGTAGCAAAATGATCCCCAAATCCCTATTTAAAAGGCAGCAGGCAGTTTATTTGCCTGGCTCTTTGCAGCATTCAATCTGTGTGCCAAAACAGTTCAGATCTGTGTAATTCTAACACATATGTCAGATGGGGAGGATTAGCATTTTCTTGAAAGTGAGCTCATGATCTCCTCCTATGACTTCTGAGCAAAGTAAATGTGGCATTTTGGGCTCCTCCTGCTTTGCAGCATCCTGACTCCTTTCTGAGCAGGGCTAGTGGGACTCCTGTTCACCCTTACTTAATGCAAAGTAGCTCTCTGCATCAGCTTCAGAACAGGAGTTTCTGATAGATTTTAACACATGCACAAAAGACTCTTACAAAAAAATAACCTGTCACCTACTTTGTTTATCATAGTTCATAAATCCCTGAGAAAGAAATGTCATCTGAGGGAGCCATGTGAAGAGTCAGTTAAAAGGTGATAAACTAACTTGGAGGAAGATTCCTGCCTGCTGAAGAGAGCTTGTGCAGATTTTCATTCCAAATGTTCAGGGAGGTCCTACTGCATTTGAAGGAAACAAAACTTCTTTCAGTGTTTCCTTTCAAAGAGAATAGAAACAAATGTGAAAGGAAGCCTAGGGCACTACAGAGCACTCTTCTTGATGTTCACATTTAGGAGTTTGTCTTTATTCTGTGTTTTTCTAACCTCTTCATGGATTTCTCCCCAACCTATGACTTGTATCAACTTTTTTTGTGGGTAAACGTACCAATTCATTAAAGATTTTTTCAGAGCCATATACTCAGCTTGTAGATGTCTACCAGGCATGGTTCATATCCCCTTGACCCATCGTTTGAAATCCTCCATGGATATTCTTTATGTGTCTGATTTAAAACTTGTTTAGGGCCAGTGTTGTAAGGCAAAATTAATGAAGTTTGTTTTGAAAAGAACAACGGGGAAAACAAGGAGAAACCCACTCAAATCTGTCTCTTTCCAAAACGATCATGTCGCATTTCTTTCTGAAGTTTTCAGATCTTAAAATCTCATTGTACAACGATAAAATGTTTATAGGTTTCCACACTGACATAGGATACTATGAGAGTGAAACTCAAACCATTTTCACCACTGGATACACTTGAAAGTCTTTGCTACTCTCAATGCTTACCTTTCCACAGTCCATTTTTGTCTCTAGTAAGTGTAACTTATACTGAAAAGAATTTGTTTCAAAGGTCCTGAGAGTGTAAAATTACTGTTTTGATGAAATTTTACCGCAGTAAAACTGTGAGGTCGTGACACCAGTGGGAAGGAATGTTGTCAGTGCCCGTTTAAACAAAACCAAGTTCTGTGTGTTTGTGTAGTGCTAGACCGAAGCAGCTCCCCAGCAAAACCTCTGATTGTTCCTGGCTCCTTCATCCTATTAAATCTTACTTGGTGAACCATTTAATTAGAGATAAACCTTAATCTGTCCTGTGGACTCAGGACCTGCGTTACTTGGCATGTCAAGGAAACACCTGGCAGTGGACCTGCCATACTTCTCCCCCAACAGTGTGACTAGTAGGAATCTGTGATGACTCTGAAAATGTATAAAAATGAAAGGAAGGGAGAAGTGTCTTGAAAAAGTCCCTAGTTCTTGTTCCTCACTGATTGCAGTGATGAAGATGTTTTCAGAGGACAGAGGTTCAGATGTATTTATACGTATACTTCTCCCAGTGATGCAGATGGCTGTTATTACCACTGCTGTCACTCCCCGACAGCCCTGTCACAGCAGAGCTGTGCTCATTTTCCAAGTCAGAGAAAGCAGAGTTGACTTTCTGGGATGCAGCAGCTCTTGACACTGATTTCTCTGCTGAGCAGCAAAGGAGGTCGTGTTTTGCCTCACAGGTATCAAAGCATGTAATTGTAGTGCTGTAGTTGCAGAGAGGGAATTTAGCCATTCTGCAGAGGAGAGCAGCCCCATGGCTGTGCTTTACAGATGTAGTTTTCCACCTCCTGGGAGTGTGGCTCACACTGAGGTTTTTGTCACCAAAGATGCTGTGACCACTTAAGTCTTCCCGTACAAGCCTGACTTAGGTACCCAATTCCCACCTGAATGGTGCTGTTGGTTTGGGTTTTGCTGCTCCAGCTGCTAAATATTTGGTTGTAAGAGCACAGTAAGAGATGGCTGTGTCTGCTCCGCTCTCTGAAGGGAAAGGACAGTCCGTGTCCACATCTGCAGCCTCCCAGTGCATGCGTGGGGCACTGCCATGCTCTGCTTCAGGGGCACGGGGTCATGAACAACTTCATCTTGTCAAGCCTCCCAATTAAGCAGGCACAAAAAGCATGGTTTGCACCAGCCAGCGCAGAGTTAACCTCGCACAGTGGTCCTTCTTTTTGCACATGTGCCGGACAGATCACATCTTGGCTCTTGTGGTTTGTTCATTCCTTCGTGGTCCATGTGCCAGATTCAGACCTCATGTTTTACTGTCAGTTGCAAACCATTGCAAATTCATGAGTTAATCGTGATTTATACTGTCATGGGATCAGAATGAGGGTCTATTTAGCAGTGCAATGCCTTCTCTGCCTATGGTGTTACACAAACAACAGCAATGATCTAGCTGGCCCAAAATGCACCTGGGAATTAATTTTTTCAGACCTGATGTCTCTCTTTCAATGCCCCAAGCAGTGGATTTGATAAATAGAGAAGGGAATATATATGCATATGCATGCCACACCCATTTCCAATAATGCTGTAGCATTAGCACTCCAGATCTGACTCTGGATGTCGCATTTTTAGTTGACAAAATACTTAACCTTTTGCCTGTTAACGTACTGTATATATTTTAAGCTTTTTTATTATGTCAGTTATATAGGGCTACTTCAAACAGTATAGCGTCCTTTATAAGCACTCTTTAAGAGAATTAGTACTTCTTTAGCTTTCTGCAAAAACTTAGTGCTTAGAAAGCCAGTTCTTGAGTAGAACGGGAGCAGCAGCAGGAGGATTCTCCAGGTCTGTACACCTTCACAAGATCAAGTTGAAATGACTTATCATTAGAATAACATATATCTCCATTGTAAGGACTATATGGCCATACTTTCCTGTATGTCCCTCAAGATCACTAAGGTAGAAACAACTCATTTCAGCTGCAGATCCCAAGGCTGGATGTGGCCACGCAGCTATTACTTTACTACATGACCAGACTTGTGTGAAGCACTAGATGATGCTAAGAGCCCTTTGCTAAGGGAGCGAAGGGAATGTTTACAGCCGCTTTTAAGTCTTTGGCTATATTATATTAACAAAGTGATAATGTTGAAACAGGTTCATTGCAGCCCCAGCTCTGGGGGAAGCTGGGAGGAAATCCATAACACACCTAGCTGCCTCTGCAACATTTCAGAAAGAGGGAGAATTGTCCCTGGCGCATAGCAAAGCCTTGCTAAGCAATCAACTTAAGCCTTGAAGCATGAAATTTGATTATCTTTACCATAGGTGAGTGCTTTTAACCTCCAGTGAAAATGGAAGACAACAATTTCTCTTCAGAGAACCACATATGTAAGCAAAGAAATGATGTTTTTGGAGGCTTCTTCATAGTAAAGCATCTGTCACATACCTCTCTGTCTTCGTCTGGGCTACAGTTTCCTCCTGGGACAGATTAAAATCAGTAACAAGGCTGGAGGTAGAGAACTGAATGAGGTTTCTGCTTCCTCACTGAGGAAACTTGCCATTTGCACTCTTCTGTGCTGTTGGCATTGTGGCTGGGGGTCCTGCTCAGATGTGTGCTCCCAGCTGCCATGAAATGCTGTGGGTGCAGAGGAAACGGGGAGAAGCATCTGGGGATGATTTTCACTTATGTGACACCACTTCCCTGTTCCTGTAACTAGTAAAAAGGGCATAATGGATTGGACCATATACTAATTGGATGGACTGTTTTCTCTCTTGTGATTGAAAAGACATTAAGTTAAACTCTCATCTCTGTCCAGCAGAATCTGTTTTCCTGCAGTCTTGGTTTGGCTTGAACTGCAACATATTTAATCCATATTGAGTATGTGTGGATTTGGTTTTGTATTTATACCAGCACATCCATCATGAGGATATACTAATGAAAGTGGTTTGTTTGTATTTTCATCTACTCAACTATGTATTTACAGCAAGAGCATTGTGGCGTATAAGGTGATACCCGTTGCTGTGTGTACAATTTCTGGGTTTATTCACTTTGTGTCCTACTGCTGTGGTGGTTTTGGGACTGCTTGGTGGCTGCTGTGTTCTGGGGAGTGATTCTGGTAGCAGGTGAAGTGGACACTGCATATACTGGTGTCTGTTTGCATTAGCTTCAATACAGACACTGGGAAGTATTGTGGGCTGCTCTGATCTGTGGCATGTGGATCTGGCTCCTGGATGATTGCTGAAGTGCTGCATACTTCAGTCTAGATACTAATTATTTTAAGACACAAAGGATTTTCTTTTATGCCTATAGAAAAACTTCATGTCAGTAGCTAGAAAGATGCATCTGTTCAGTCTTTCATGCTGTGTGATTAGTATAATAAATAGGCAATAACAAGAAAAGAATGTGGCCACAAATATTGTAGCTATTTAGCCCTGAATGAGGGACATGGAGGACTTTCTGGGAGGGAGGTGTAGTGACTCTCACTCAGGAAACACTTTTAAATCCTTTGGTGTGATGGTACCTGCACCATCTCGAATGTGGTTCTTTTCAGATTCACCGCTGTGAATTCAGGGGGGCTGCGAGACCTTAGGGACTACCCAGGTTAGTAAGGGCTAGACAAGGCTGTCCAGAGCATTAGAGGGAAACTTTAGAGGCGGATAAGCAGGAAACACATGGCAGTGAAGTCAATGCAAAACTGGCAGAACTCGAATTACTTGTGCAGATTGCTGGGTTATCAATCAGTTGAAGCAAAGCTGAAAGGAAACGTTGGCTTCAGTGAACATGCCAATGATATCACATTGCATAAATGCCATGCAAACACTGTAATGGAGTTACAGAACCACCTTTGTGTGTACCTGGATCTTCAGTGGCCTGTTTGTGTTTTCAGTGACACAAGCGGCAAAGGTATTTTCCTTCTGTCCTGAAAAATGGGTCATTATATAGTGGGGAACTGAAGTTCCCGATAGCTACTGGCTAAGAGAGTATTAAAACAGCTGGGTGCCCAGATTGCCACAGGGACAGAGCCTGAATTGGTCTGGCATTGTTTAGAGATGGCAGATTTTGCCAGGTGCAAGATGTTTTCTCGGGCTTGTATGGCACTGAAACTCAGTAAACAGAAAGGGCTTGAGGAAGAATAGAAAGCGAAGCTGTCTCCTGGGTCAATACGCGTTTTAGTTTCATAATTCCTACTCCAAAGTTGTGTAATATTTAACTGAAAAACATTTATAACTATAACAATATTTAACTAAAAGTAAACTGCAGTGTACTTCACTGAGCTGCAGTATATTTACTCTTGGGGCTAAGTTTTTTGCTTTTTCTCACTCAAATTTTTCAAGTTAAACTCAAGCTGACATCAATTTGCAAAACAAGAACTTGAGTGTCTGGGAATAAAAACCATATAACAAACACTTCCCCAGCCTCTTCAAAGCAGGATTTCCTTATTTACTTGGGAAGGAAGTTGGAAAAGATTCCTGATGATAAATAGCTAATGTAAAAAATCTTAAAGCAGAGAACATAGCATTTTTTAAAACAAATCAGTGTTTTAGAGCTGTGACAATGACAATGATTGCTCTAGGCAATCCACTAGCTCATTCTGGGCAACCCACAGCACTTGTTTTTTCCATTAATTTTTAGCTCCCACTGAGAAGTGAGCTAACACAGGAGTAGTCCACCAAGCAAACCCTGGAGACTTTTTCATATCTTTCATATCTTAGCAAGCAAAACATTCCCAATTTGTGTATTCAACTTTCGTCATTACTCTTATTTGTCTGAACACCACAACAATATCAGCAAATTAACTACTACTCTGGTCACAGTAATTTATTAACTAGAAAGTTTATTCAGGTAATGCAAATAAAATCCATATGAAAACAAAATGTAAGATGTAAACAATTAGAATGAAAGAGCTTTCACAGAGGTGCTTTGAGTCTTATCAAAGTCTCATCCTTCTTTATCCCAGGTGTCTCCTCAGTCCAGAATACACAGGAGTCAGGAATCCCTATAATTTCAGATGGTGCTTTCAAGTGGATTTTTAGGGTTGTTGAGTCTTTCTATAGCCGGAAATAAAAGCTCCTCAAATCTGCCCTCACCTTAGTTTCAGCATGATTTCTGAATCAGGGGAAAGGAGACACGACCAGGTCATTCAATGGGAGGTAACATGTAGGGTGTGTGCAAGGGTCCTGCGGTGGGTAGGGTCTGGAAGTTTTGCAAATCCCCACTGATCCCATGTCTGCAGAGGAGCCAGGCAAGCCCCACGGACCCCCGTCCACTTGCTTGTTTTACCAAGGTTTCCTTTGCATCCAGGGCAGTGGCAGTGCCTGGCTGGCTCTTCCCACTTGACCAGGACAACTGCCAGTGGGGCCACCATGCAAAGACAGATGACAGAAGAAGGCAGAAACCACTTTTTGAAAAGTTTGTGTTGATTCTGGGTGTTCTGGGAGCTGTTTCACATCAGGGACACCAAACCATTGCAGGGACACAGCTGAAAGCATGGCAAACTGCGTAAGGGCAGCAAAGGATGGGAGGAAACAGAACAGTTTTTCTGCCAAAGAGAATGTCCATATGATGACATCATCTTGATATAGTTGACCTTTTTTAAGGCCCAGCTTCTAGAGTTTATAAAGGTTCTTAGATGTCATAAGGAAAAGAAAAAAATAATTTTTCAGGTTTTACAGTGAAGGAGGAAAGATTGGAAATACAGCAAAGGCATGTCCTGGAGGTTCAAACATAAACCCAGATATTAAAGGAATCCAGACATGCCTCTAAAATGTTTCGCAATAGTAAAACCCTTTCAGACTTTTTACTGATGAGTGTTGAAAACTTGTGCTGGCAGAATCGGTGCATGAGATTGCCATGGAGCAGGCTGTGGAGGATGTTTGTGTCCTTATTAAAGATACATGGACATATGTAGGTAGATATGGAGAAGCACAGCTTGAAGTCTACGTTGCATGTCAATACTACCTGACTGGGTAAAATGTTGCACTTCTTTAGTTTCCTGGATAATTTTGGATTGTGAGTATATACTGGTTAATCTGGTTAAGGATTTGTGGGGTTTGGGATAAGAAAAAATTTGAAATGTTGCAACAGAATGTTTATGTGGAAAAATTAAATACAAAAGTAATTTCGTTATAACTAGGAAGAATTATCACCTAAAGGCACTTGAAAAATAATTGATGATTGCAATCAGCCAGTAAAATAGTTCTTCAGCACAGTTAGATTGTAAAACTACCTCCATGACTGACTTAATTAAAATAATTACCTAGGGGCTTGCCTTGGCTTAAAATAATATGTTCCTTTCTATGGCTTTTGGAGGCAGGTGAACTCTATTTTTTTGGCTTCTATAAGGCTACAGTCAAGAAATATATTTGGGACAATTAGGTCCTTAATCACCTAGAGAAGAAATATCACTCCATAACAGCATCCCTCTCAGCAGAGAGCCATTCCCAGCACAGAGAGTATTCCAGCAGCCGACAGTAGCACTGAAACGGAGTGGACATATGCAAAAGAGAGTCACTCAGGGGCTTAATTTTAAAAAGGGGACCTTAATGTTGCAGTTGCAGTTTTGTGAAAGAAAAACACCATGAGACAATGATATGGCATCACAGAAATAACTGCTCCCTCTCAACCAGCTGCTGTTGGCGTTGGTGGTAGGGGGGGATGTGATAATCAGATAGGCTATGATACCTACACACACATACAAAGCACAAATGGTGAACAATGCTTATAAGACATGCAGTGTTAGATGTGTTCAACCCTACACAATGAAAAAAATCCCCACTTCATGCTTGCTTCCTTCTTGCTCCTGGACCCATGATCTTGCGTTTACCTTGGATCAGCTCTGGTGCTCATCACAGCCAGTACAGCTCATTAATCCAGCAAAAAGCCAGACAGTTATCTTCTGGGCTAGCAACCAGGACTGGCTCTATGAGGAGCCCAGCAAGCCTGGGGCAGTGCAAGGAGAGGTGGGAGCCAGCGCCGGGGCAAGGAGGACTCTTTGCTGGCCATGAGGAGGGCTCAGCTGCCCATCCAGCATCAGCCTTAGCTACTCCAGTGTCTTTTTGTCAGTGCAGAGGTTGAATCTGGCTCATCTTCAGGCTCTGGTTTCTTGTAAGTTGATAACTTTTGAGAAAAAAAGACTTGGTGAATGGCTTTCTCGTCACTCCTGTTATAAATTCTTATAGAGCATTTTCAGGCTGCTGAAACTCACCCGTCAAACAGATTAGTGGGAAAAATCTGCCTAATGCTTACCTGTTATGAAATACTCATTTTGGAAAAGGACTACTATTTATGATAAACACAATGCTTACTTCCTCCAGAAGTTTTTTGTTTTGGTTTTGGTTTCACTTTCTTTGTTACCAGCAGTTTCATGTTTACCTGTGGTTCTCCGTGAAGGAAATTTTAAATAAAGCCTCAGTTGAATTTGCTTTCTTTTTCTGCAGCCAGCTACATTTTGAGGTGCCTCCCAGGCACGAGGACAGTATGTCCACACCATAGTGCCTTCTGGGAGGCCTCATCTTGGGCCAAGCTACGGGTTGGTCAGACACAGCTTGGGGGACATCACCAACAGCTTCTCCAAGATGGTGGTTTGACCATCCCAATGGCAGGATTTGTTTACAGCTCCCAGCCCCTTTTCGACTGGGTTTGAAAGGAATCTTCAGTTCCCAAGTCTGGTTTTTGTGGTGTGGTAACAGAGAGTTTTGTTGATATATTTAAGGGGTAAGGTGGTGCAGGGCAGCGTGAGAAGCCTTCATCCAAGGCTGTGGCCTGAGCTTCCCTGTAATGAAAGGACGGGCTGGGACGATGGGTCAGTCATCCACACGTCTCCTTCCACCACAGCTTCTGAACCAGCTTTAAAGTACGCTGACGTTGCTCCCTGCCAGTGCCCAGCTGTGTAAAGGACATTTACCTTATTTGAGGAAATACAGGTTCTTCTTCCCTGTGACATATTTAAGAAAGAGAGGTGGAAAGTGGAGCTGGGGAAGCATGCCGCATGGCTTAGTTGTGAATATTGTGAGGTAGATGTGAATTTTAAAGAGAAACATCTTTTGAGACTACAGTTTAGCTCTTAAAATAGGAAACACGGGACCTTTGAACTCATTGTTATCAGTACAAGAATGGGGCATGAAATTGCAATCTTAATTTGAGCAGTGAGACTACTATAGAGCCCACCATGTTTGCCAGTGCTACTGTTCTACTGATTGCTGATGGATATACAGGTTGTACTTAAATTACAGGGTAGCCAAAGACAATGTGTTGCTGTTACAGCTTAAGACAGGAGGGTTACCAGGGTTGCCTCCATCAGGATTGCCCAAGAGGAGAGAGCACTCTGGAGATGTTGGGAGTGGACACCCAAAGTATAGTCAGCTCTGTACATAACTATATTTCCTTTTCTTCAATGTGTCTTCTTAAGACACATTTACCACCACTGCCTCTCTGTCACAAGGAAGAGGTGCTGTTTCTAATTTTGTGTCAGTTAAAACCGATAAACTGTCCACAAGCAATGGATACACATTTAGAGAGCCCTTTTTTGCAGCCGGCCTATGGAACCTCATCTTTACAAGACATTCATAGGGTGGAAGTTAGAAATACTTTATAACTATTCCATGCATACTTTGTTTTTTGTTGTCATATTCTCTTTCTTTGCTCAGAAATTTTTTCCAGGGTCACTTGAGGATGTAAACAAAGATGCACAGCAGCTCTCCCCAGCCTGCCAGGCCTGCAGAAATCTCAGATTCACCACCTATGTCCACATTCAGTGTGAATCAAATTCTTTGAGAAAGAAGTACACACATTCCTGAAAACCCATGTGTATAGAGGTATGTCAAAGCAGATAGATCCTGAAAGTGCCAGATTGCATATGTGCCTATTGTATGAGTGCTTATATTTATAGCCTGAAAATTATAAACAGAAGAACAGTGTTTCTAGTAGTAATCTATTTGTTTTCTTGTGCTTGTCCTGACATGGCTACATAGACATTTATTCTATGGGGAGCACAATAGCTGGATGGGGATAGCAGAGATTGCAGATAATATGCTTACAAACCATTAGCAGGACAATGCAGTAAAGCTCTTTGAAGTTTCCCACAAAGAATTCAACATCCCTGAGCTAACCCAGGTATGTAAATATGCACAGAGAGCAGGGCAAGGGTTGGGGTCTGAGCCTGGAGGAGGGCTACGGCAGCAGGAGATGGAAGCTGGCAGGCAGGAAAGTTTTGGTAAGAAGGAAAGCAGATGTGAGCACATTGTTTGTAAAAACTCCCTTCTCAAGCACTGCTTCCTGCCTGCAGATGAGGCACCCTGTTGTTTTGAAAGAACTGAGTCAAGTCCCAGTACTTACAGGGCCACAGCTCCTGAGGTGGGTTTTGATGCTTCATCTAATTAAGTACACAGAGGAATCCCCCTCTCTCCACCTAACAAGCGCCTCCTTTCCTGCCTCTGCTGTGTGCTGTGTAGGAATAGGCTCCTATTTAAACAGGACCAATGCAGATGTGAGCCCAGATTCAAGCCCCAGTGTAGATTAACAATGCTCCATCTCCACTGAACATGTCCCTGATGTGGGTCTCTGATTCCCATCGTCACAAACAGCACTGCAGAAAGAACAAGAGCAACACCAGAGTTGGGGACCAGGTCAATTCTGTTGCCTTTGGGAATTTTAACCCTGAATCTACCACAAACAAAAAGTTTTGGGAAAATTTGGTGCAACCACTCAGCAAGTTGCTTTGGATTTTAAGTTTCTTTGTGTTAAAAGTGAATCAGTTTTCTTCGAAATGGAATGTTTTTGAAGGTTAGAGGCCGTGAATTGACAGAGGCATCATTGCCTTACTCAGAAAAGAACCTGTTGCGGTTCTTAAAATGCAATACAGGAAGTCTCCAGAATTTTATAAATGTTCCTGAGGCAAGATTTGTAGGAAAAAGCAATAACTTCTGCTTCATTTGCACTTTGTAAATCAAAACAAGGGCCTGAAGGGTAAATTGCATTCCTCATTCATTATTCTGGCTTGCTGTCTGTTTGACTTAGGCTGTGTCTGATCCTCGCGGCCATGTAACGGTTTTAAATCCAGAGACTTGTACGTGAACAAAGCGGTTCAATGATGCTCTACGTGAAGGCATGACTTGCAAGTGTACAACGAGTGGGAGTTGTGTCTCCAGTCTGACATTTAAGCTGCCAGTGCTTGCCTGCATCCCACTAGAGAGAAGTTTGTGAGTTATTGGTTCTGTTCATTCCCCTCCTTAGAGCCAGTCCAGGTGTAATGTGTTATATGAGGTGAGCCTCCAGAGTTCGAGAGCTCTTGTCACAGCTCATGATGGAGTGCATGGAGAGAGAAGAAAATTCCCTCTAACCTTATGATTTCATGGCTAGATCTGGCTGAAGGCTGAATGGCTGCATCCTCCCCAGAGTGACAGGCGGCCAGGTCCCCAAAGGTCTGAAGAGAAAACATCTGGTGTTCCCCTCCCTTGCTTCTGGGTTTTTCTGAGCTCTAAACTTCTTATTACAGCTTTTAGGGCTAGAAACTTACTTTTGTTTTCTTTAACAGATTTACCTTTATTAATCAATGCTTGATTATTCACCTATTTCTATGAGGTGATGTTGCTGTAGAGAGTAAATTGCATCAAACTGATGGAGACGTGTGGGCCAAGGAGAGATCTGTCTGTCCCAGAGCTCCTGAGAACTACACTGGGCTCTTTGTCACATTTTTTCCCTGACTTTAGACAAATTATTCAGCTTTTCTACCACAGTGTGTCCCTGTCTTCAAGGGGACCATCAGGTGGAAGAAATCGCAGCACCCATCTCCCCCACAGGCGGATTATGAAGAATTCATGCCTGAAGAGCACTTTGTGAGAATTGACTTTTAAGACTGAATTATTGATGCCTTGACAAACCTCTGCTTTTTTGCACAAGGAAGGAATGTCATGAGAAAGAGATTACTTAAAAACTCTACTAATCAGATAATCCTTGCACATAGTGCTGCTCCGGACTTAAAATCTCCATGTCTGCATAGATATAGAGGTGTATGAATGAATGCACACTACTATCTAAATATAAATATATTTGAATATCTGCACATAGTCTGTGTAATTCCTACCAGTGTGCAGTAATCCTGGTCTGGTGCATTTAGCAAAATTTTGTTTATTGTGCTTTAAATACTCTGGATGACATCCCCAGATGGAGTACTACTGTAGTTGAACCATTTATCTGTTTTGCATATAAGACACCTGTTATTAAAGTTTCTTAACACAGAGGACATGTTTTTCAAGCAAATGCAATTCACTGTTTGTTAGGCATGTAGGTCCCCAAAATCCCTGTTACTTTGCTGTTTCTGACAGCCTGGAGCAGAGGCTTGACATATGTTTAATGTGTATTTACACTGACCTGTAGACTTTGCAGTTCTTGCAAAATCTATTGTATTCACCTCTTTCTTTTTCTCAGATTCATGTAGGTAGAAGGCATAGTGTCCAACCTGGGTTCCAAAGTTTTTCACCTGATTTCTGCTCTTGGTTGGAGTCTCAGAAGTTACAGCAGAGTGCAAAAGCCTTGTAAGAGAAAGTGAGCAGGGTGTAAGTGTTGGGTGATCGATCGGGGACAAGATACATATCTTCTGAACAGAAATGTCAGGTGCAAGAAACATTAGCTGAAGTAAATGTAAAGGCCTTGGGTTGTGTTCAGTTTAAGACACTATTAATTAATCTAACAGCATCAATGCTGCTAAATCTGTATAGTTGCAGAAGGATCCATGCTTCATCCTGACACAGGCAGGATCAGCAAAAAGGTCAGCCGGTGGTCAGCATCATGCTTCACTCGTTCATCAGCACAAAGCTGAATGCTTCCAGAGACTGAACTTTTGCGCCCCAAGGAGCATTTTTAAGGTATGTGTTACCTATTTGTGAAATCCAGCTTTCAAAATGCAAAATATATATTTCTGAAGCATTTCTTCCTAGTCATGGTAATTTAACATTCCCGTGACTCAGTTCAGAGCTGTGAGTGTGCTGAGTGGAGGGAACACAGCTTGATGCTTGGGCTGTGCCGTTGGCAGCTGAAATAATCTAGTCATGACTTGCAAGCTAAGTGTTATGAAATCGCTGATACTGGATAAACATGGAACATCTGGCTTTCATCCCTTTTTGACTGTAAAGAAGTGCTCACAGTAACACTGATTTGAACTGAAGATTGTAAAGTAAATGTACAAGTATGTAAAGATGCTTACAGACCTCTGCGCTTGAGACATCGGCAGGTAAATGCACCGAGACTTGGCTACACAGGCGATCCCTGCAGAAATCACAGAACTGACACCGAGGCATGATTTGTGCTGGGAGACTCACCCAGCTAATGGGGTTATTGTCAAGCCAGGGAGAAATGTCACGCCCTTCAGGAGCTGGTCTTCAACAATACAATGAGGGATCTACTGGAACAAGCAACGCAATGTTAGGGTGCAACCTTACACTAAAGCAAAGTCAAACTAATGTCTTGTTGATGCTGAAAAGGGACTGTCCTGTCACTCAGCTGCTTGCTCCCACTGTTTCTCTTGAACTAGCACTCACCTGTCCTTGCCCTGGGCCACAGAGCAAAACAGAAATTAAAAACAACAGAGAATAAATTTTTTGGCAGTTTTCTCCCTGACTGGAGTTTCCCCAAATGTTTTGTTTTTACAGCTGATGATTTTTGGGTTTGAAAAATGTGCGAGTGTCTTTGGGACCATGCATTGGATGCAGTCCTGCCCTCATTCCAGTTCATAGCAAAAGCCACATGAACAGGCTTGTTTTATGGCTTACAGCCTGGAAATACTGTATTCAATGCAGCATGGCTTTCCAAAACTGGATGTGATCGACAGCATCACTGTAGTGTTTTGTTAGGTTAGATGGCCAAATAATCTGTGGAGAAGCCAAATACAGACATGTTTTCTTTATAGTTAGTCAAAATGCTTAAAAATACTGGTGAAGAGCTGCCAAATTTTTAGAACTCAGAACATAATGCACATGTAGTAGAGTCAACTGTCTACTGGTATAAAGGGGTGAAACTCTCTCAGAGTTAATAGAAATATTTCAGATAATACTAGCAGGGAATTTGCCCAGCTGTGTTTCAGCTGCTGCCATGCAAAGCCCTAGAGAATCAGGCCTTCTCCAAAGAAACTGTGTAAGCGATAAGTAGGAATATGTATTTTTACTATCTTCAAACAAAAAGTGCATAGGACTCAGACGGATGAGCGGATTACTACGCTTAAGGAATGTGAGCAGTTTTAAAGCTATTTACTCTGGCTGGACTTGTAGATCAAACGGGAGAAAACCCACCTTGGTTTAAAACTCAAGGAAAAGTACTTATCTTTTTATTTATTTCACCTTGCAGCTCTGATGGACTTAAAAACAAAACCCTGGTAATGTATTTGTGTATTTGTCTAAGCCCATAAAGATAATCTTAGCCCTAGAGGGCTTACAGTCAAAATCGTTACCTTGCAGCTCCCTGTGTACATACAAACTGCTGTGTACTGCCAATTGAAATACTGTGATAGTTCACCTCTGTGTGTACTTGCAGGGCTGATGTCTTTAAAAAAACCAGCTGGGCACAGATAACAAAACCTGTTGCTGCTGTTGGGTTTGTAGGAAGGTCTTTCTGTTTCAAAAGCCTTTTATTAATTGCACTTGTAATCACAGAAGAATCTTTTATCAATGCATTTTCAGACAAATGTAGGGAATGGACAAGTGCACCCAGAAAGATGGCTATATCTAATCCTATTCCTCCCTGATCAGTCGGCTTACAAGGTTTCTCGCACTTGTGTGAAATGTTAATGTGGAAGGGGGATACTGTGGCTCCAGTCCCTGCTGACATTTTCAATGCATTTCCCAGGCCTGTGTTTCCATCCTGCAGTATAAAATTAATTTTGGCAAAATCTTGAGTGAATTAAACTGCAACATAGTGATCTCTTTGCTCAACTCATATTTGCTGTCTGCCTGATTTATGTTGAAAAGAGGCACTTGGGCATGCCAATTATCCTGTCTTTTATTTGCCTTGTGCATTGAGCCTTTGGCTACTAGAATTAAACTGGAAAATGCAATTAAAAGCATTAGCTGTAGCAAACATACCACAAAATATCATTATATGCTTGACAATGTTCTCCTTCATATTGTTAATCCCTGCAGATCTACCTGTGCTATTAGATTTCATATATGGATTTTATTTTTCTCAAAAGACTACATTAATTGGAATGAGCAAGTTGCATGCCTAATTGCATAAGGAAGGAAAAGGAAGATGTCACCATACTGGAAAACCTCACCTGACTTTTCTTGGTGAGTATGGTCTGAACTTGAACTTAGCAAACATTGTTCAAACTTCAAAACATTTGCAGCTACCTACACAATGTTATTAGATAATGTTTTTAGATAAACAAGTGTTTGGGTTGGTGTACCATGGAAATTATTGTGTGTAAACAAAGCTGTCTTCAACTGTGATGAAAAGTACAGAGGGGAAGCTCAGGCGATGGTGACCTGGGCAGATCCTTCCTACCTACACACCTCAGCAGGGAGCACAGGCTTGTGAGCCACGCTGGTGATATCCTCCAAGGAGAAAACTTAGGTAAGGGTGTGCAAATGTCCCTCACTCTTCATTCACAAACTGAAATAAATGATCAAAGAAAAGCAAAATTCTCACACAGAATGTAGTTACAGTATGTTGGAAAGCCAGGAAATACACTGCTGTTGAACACAGCACTCAAATTCCTGTGGTTATTTCCCTGTGAAAATATTTTGGAAAATAAAAAGATCAAAAAGCCTGAAATGGTATTAACCATGCAAACTCAGGTTGCTTGCCTTAGCACTAAGTATGAGAGTCCAAGAATGCCTAATGCTAGTGCCTCTAAAACCAGTGAGTTTTATGACCTTCTTTATGGTGAGAATATATATATTAGTCATACGAATTGCTCACAAAACACTTCAAAAATACATCTCTTAAACTCTGGTAGAAACACACCATTGCAAGAGAAACTTGCTGCCTCGATTGCAAAGGGCTCACAGAAATCCCTGTCACCCTCAGTTTAAACCTTGTCTTTACCTGTGACCGACACCAAGAAAGTGTTTCCACAGAAAACAAATGTCTACAGCACAAAAGAGGTACATGCAGGAGAAATAAAAGGATAAGAAAGAAATACGAATTTGGAGAAGTCAAGCTCTGTGGTGACATATCTGCATCTCCAGTTAGGTGATGAAAGATAAATAGGCTGGCACATCTGCAGAGTTAAAACAGATCAGGCTGGAAAAAGGTGACTTTTTAATTAGCCAGGGCCTGCATTTCCAGCCCTGCATGCTGTGCTGCATGCAAACCTGTTAAATACCTGATACATCAAATCCCAACAGTAACAAAAAGCTGAAATTACAGGCATAAAGTGGAAGAACAGTGTTTCTAAGAATGGTAGAGTCAGCAGTGGTGATATCTCTGACTGTGTGTTGTTTGATTGCAACATTTTACCCCTTCTTGCCAGCCCTGATAAGGATTGTAAAAGAGTGTATAAAACCAGGCAACTTTGCCCAGCTCGACTCATTTCGCTTAATGATTATTGCTCAAGGTGGATCAGAGAGAAAACCTAAATGAAACTTTCTATGCTCAGGGGAAATGAAACTTCAGATAGATAGGATACTTTAAAGCACGTAAAAGTACTCCTTTCCTTAATTGTAAGGGATTTCGTTTTGGCTGGTGGAGTTTGGGTACCTCTAGCAAGGTTTTGCGAAAGAGCATCCTGACTTGCACTAGTTCCTAACATTTCCCAAGATTTCTTTTTAATGGCTTTGTAACAGTGACCTGACCTTTTGTTTACAACGCCTCCAGAAGGGCACGGCAGCTCAGGCTGAGCCAGAAAACAAGCAGGGCATTTCGGCCAGCCTCCTTCCTTATTAGTTATGAGCAGCAGACTTGTTTAATATTTGAAGTGCTCTTTACTGAAAGCACACTGGCTCATTTCTTTTCAAACATTTCAGGGAAACAAACCAAGTGGTGGGGCGGAGCAGAGAAGGGACAGCAGTTCCATGTTCTTCTTTCCTTGGCCGATGAATTTATTGATCTTGCAGAAAGCACCAAGTCTGACAGTTTTCACCTTACCTGTGTTGCAGTTTGCCTATTCAAGAGAGTCTAGTAAAATCCCATTTATGCCCTGTTTGTTTGTTCCAGTTACTGCTGTCCTTGCTCTGGTGTCGGAGGCTCCTTCACCAGCACATTAGATGAAGCAATTATAAATGTGTGAGCAAAAGTTTTAGAATCTGAGTTAGCTGTATCCCTGTTCAAACCTCACAGTGACAAAGCTCAAGAGACACTGGGTGCCCACAGACCCTTACGGCTGGGGCAGTGGTGACCCGCTGCTGGAGTCTTGGGGCTCCCTCTCCATCAGTCATGGGCCCAGAGCTCCTTCGGTCAACATAGGTCTCTTGGTTGGCCACAGCAGACTGTAGTTAAGTCCTAAAACACCAATATGTTGGTTATCTAATGTCTTCCTTACTAAATAGCTGAGTCTCCTCCGCTGCTCTGAGTAGTATAATATTTTCAGAGGACTCTCCACGCTCCCAAGCCTGCAGCAGCTTGGGTGTTGTCAAGAAAAGCGCAAACCTGCTCAGTTAGTGCAAGTGCCAGCTCATGACAGCGTGTTTACGTACTGAAGTCCTTACTTGAATAAATACTGCTGACATTCTGGTGAACTGGTGGATTGTGTGATGCCTTACACAAGCAGGCTATAGAAATCATATAGTTTAAGGGAAACACATGCTGCTGGGTGCCGGGCTAGTTGTGTGTCCTGGCCTTTGGCTGCTCCATCTCCATTTGGGAACAGAAGAGGGGCTCCCCAGGCTGCAAACTGGCTGTTTTGACACAGATCTTTTCCTGCACAATCTTTTCCTGCAAGCCTAAATGAGTAAACGCCCTCATTGTTCTGCCTCATGGTTTATGAAGAGCTGGCACCCATCCAGTGCTGTTCAGGAGGGAAGAGAGAAGTGACCCAAGGGGTGGAATTCCCCACAGCCCTACCTGGGAATCAACAGCAATCCTGCCCTGTCGAGAGCTGGCTCTGCCCATGGGAGAGCTGCTGCTGCTGCCAGGGCTAGTGGAGGCATGAAAGTTCAGCCCAGCTGATCTCCAACCCTTGCTGGTTTTGTTGCTTTTTAAACTTTCCTCTCTCCCCTCAAGTGCTCTTCTTCCTACGCAGTAAAGATCCCCTGGCTCCTGAGACGTTAGTTAGGAATAGGATGATCTATTAACAGAAAAAGCACCTTCTGCTTCAACTTGTTTTGCATCTGGAGAATAAGTGACTGCAAAATTTCGTCATGGATCCTGGCACATATTAGCTTTTAATGATTCCTGTGCCCTGATTGATTTGAAAGTTGAAAGATAGTTGGTTTTGCTTCCAACTCCAGCTCTGGAAACTGAGATTGGGTCAGGCTGAGTTGCTTGGACGCCTGCAAGTGAAGTTTGGTGACTCCTGTCACCAAACACAAAGAGGTGCTGAGTTAACCCTGCTGCCCCTAACTGATTACAGGTTAGTAAACAAGTCTGTTGAGGAAGTTTTAGGAGGAAGAACACCCAGCTGTGTAGGTTCTGCTGGGTTAATATGCAAACAGTAAACGACTTTTCACAGCTCAGGAGATATTGTTCTGGGCAGACACAGGAGAGGTGCCAGGGTAAGAATAAACTCTACTCAGGATAAAGTTACATTTCAAAGTGACACTGAAAAGTGAGTTAAAATTGGGATTTACATTTTGAAATAAAGGGTCAAAGGGATGGGATGGGTGGCTGATGTAAGTAAGTTTATGCATCTACCTCAAGGTGACAGGTTAGCAGACCCTTTTAGAGTTTGCTTAAACTCAGACACTCCCTTGGAAACTCCATCAGGTGAGAAGATCACGAGTCTAAGAAATCAAGATGATGACACTCATCGTGTCCATAGCATCATTTTAGCTTGACTAAAAGGACCATTATAAACCTAGAGTCAGCCTATAATCCTTAATGAAACAGTTCTAGGTTTGTACTATTGCAACATGCACATATATATATGTGTGGGTGTATATATACATATACACACATCTAGTTAATAATAAGCAGTTCCTTAGTGTGTGCTTAACAATATGCATTGACTCAGGCAAAAAGCTTCTGTTTCACCAGCTTCACCATATCGCTCATGGTGAGCCATGCAGTTCCACAGGCCATTTTCACAGTTGTAGCCCTGTCTTTGCTTTTCATGATTCTGCTGTGGAGTTGGACAACACCCAGTGAAGCCTACATCAGTGTCCAAAGAGAGTCCTTACCTACAATATGCCCCATCTGTATGCTAACCACTCTGGGGTTTAACATTAAATACAAATCCACGATGTGATGTCTGATTAATCACCTGAAATCTGAGCAGATCATACAGGACCTGAACTAAGCAGCTGGCTCTTTGTGCTCAAAACCAGGCTTAGACTGTGCCTCCAATGCACTGCAGTGACAGCAAAGTAGCAAATAGTATCTTCCCTCCCTCGACTGTCCACACAGATGACCAAAAGCAGGATCTGAAATGTAATGGTATGATGTTTTGAGAGTCTGGTAAGCTCTGTTCTACTTTTGCAGAGGAAACAGTGATGAAAACTAGGAATGCAAAAGGAAACACAGAAGTTTTTGGAGCTCCAGCACCGGGCGCAGCCTGTGACCCCCTTGCACTCAGCCTCTCTAACTGCGGCAGGGAGGTGAGACAGCATTTCTGACTCCTGCCTTTGTGTGCTTTTCAGCATGGGCTTTTTTGGGGGAGGAAAAAACCCCTTGTAAGTACACACACTCATACTAAATGTACGCTGCTGCTTTGGTGCACCTTTCTTACTTTGCAGTGTTTCACAACCCACGGCACATTTGCATGGCAGGGATGGAAGCACTGGAGCAGATATGTAACAGCAGCTAATGCAGTGAAGAGTGTGTGCATGTGCCCGGATGGTGAAAAACATCAAAGGTAACTCAACTGGTCGCTAAAATAACCCAAACCTCAACTGCTGACTATGCCAAGTAACATTGACTTCCATAGGCCCCTGAGTAGAGCATCGGGGCTGCTTTGCCAGTGGGGCTCTTGGAAAGGGCCTCTCCTCCCAGCATCAGGAGCAGGGTACACAAGCCCTGTAAAAAATCACCTTTTTCTTACAATGAGTTGTCTTATGTACCATTAAAAGAGCGGAAATACCAGGCACAAGGGCAGAAATAGCCCCATTTCTCCAGGTATTACCCCTGGAAGTTGAAATGCAACCATTTCCAGGGGCACTCACAGCCCTCCATAGATTTTTGGAGATGTTGCTGTACCTCCATGCATCCCTCACTGACAAAGCCAGATGTGTAGGAAGGCAATGGGGATAGTCCTGAAAAGACAAGCCCTCCACGACCACATCGCCATGCTCTCGGCACAGCGAGGCAGCCTTCCCCTCGCTACACTCCTTCACTCTTTCAGATCTGCAGACTAGAAACATGCACAGGCACCTACAGCAAGACCTGAATAACTGCATACACCCCAACCGGTTTGCAAAATCTGAACTAATAGCAGCTAGATTGGCTGAAAAAAATCCTTATGGTGTGCCAAGGACTGAAAGTGATTCATGCTGAGGAATGGTTCTGAGGTTGGGTTTTTTTTGCAAGAAGTCTAAGTAATTTCCCATTAGCATGCCTTGTCCTTGCGTGAATTCACAAGTCAGGGGGTGTGTTGCCACAAATGTTTTGGTGCAGCTCCCGCGGTAACGCTTTCGGTTTTATAGTGTGTTTTTAGAAACCTGCTGGACCTTTTCAAACGAGCGTTTGTTTTAAATGCTCCCTCTGCTGGCTATAGTGCGAGTTATTATATTTTAATTAAAAACCTCAGACTAAAATTCGATTGGAATGAAATTACTAGATTGACAGTAAAAATTCTCTTTCTTTAGCCCTCCACTATTCTCTGAATCCTACATCTCGATGACACTGCATGTACTGCACCTGCCCTGGTATTGGCACAGTGTTTGTGGAAGAGGTAGTTTTCTATAATGCCAATTATTATTATTGCTTTAAATCTCTTAACATAAAATATATTCTCTCCTTTAACAAAATCCACCTTTCCTATATCCCTAGACTGTCTTATGATAGGAAGTGCTGTGGTTTTAGAGATTCTGCTTCAGAAAAGAACAAGTGGTTGTGATGGAAATATTTAGCATTCTCTTGCTTATATAAAGTCAGAAAGTGTTATTTAAAATATAGTTTCTGTAAAAACAGTTTTAAAGGAGCGATTGCAGGGTTTCTTTTTTGTTTTCTTCTGCCTGTCTTCCTGTTGAACAGTTGATAAACACTTTAAAATGCTGTAGAAAATCATTGTGAAAAATTACTAAATTTATGTTAGGGATAAAACTTAAGTCTTGTATTAATGATGTGCTGCCAACTATTTAAACAGAATTTACAAAAGAAATAAATGCCATTGAATTAGCGCCAAAAAAAAGTGGAATTAAGAGCAAGGAGAAATGTGTGCTTCCCTGGGGAACAAAATAAAACATGGTCCAGCTCCAAACAGTTTTCTAAGTGTGAGGCAAGGAGCAGCGCCCAGCCAGAAGGGATGCAGGTGACAGGTGGGATTTCTGGATGCAGAGGCACCAGGCTGTGTGGGCTGTCGAGCCATGGGGTGGAGGGACACCTGGGTCACAGCCCCAACATGCACCCACTGCTGCTCAGGTCCCGCCAGTGAGGGTAGGAGGTGGGAAACAGGGTGCTGCAATGGGAACAGGGAAACGCAGCTCCAGCACCGCTGAGGCATCCAGTGCAATCAGAGATGCACTTGGCACCAGGCTCGGCCTCCAAGCGTGTCTCTCCCATGAGTTTTGACATGTCAGCCAGCCCCATGTGGATGTCTCATACTCAACAGCACCATAGTTCTGCAAAAAAAAAACGTGTGCTGTATCTATGGCAGATTAACACTGGAATTAAGATGACTCACATACTGATCTAATGCCATTTGAAGGTGCTGCTGAGGATTTTGTGCCAGACACTTTGTCAGTCCTGGGGTGGCAGCTCAGTGCAGCACAGACGGCAACAGTCCTTCAGTGGGTGCTGGCTGTGCATCCTCCCGCAGCAGCACCCAGCCTGTGATGATGTGCACGGCTGCACCCAGCCGTGGGAGGCACGGCCCTGGCATTGCCAAGCCTTGCACAGCCAGACTTCTTACTAAATCTACGAAAACATGACTGGAAAAAAATGTTCTATGAATCTCAGCCTGGTTTTAATGCATTCAATTTAGTGCAAGCAGGCCTATGACTCCTGCTGACTTAAAAATAGGCTTATAAGTCCTTTGAAGCTTTTTTCCCCAGCACTTTTTTTTCATCAGGAGAAAAGCTTTATATTTTGTGAAAGCCACTGGACCCTGCTGGACAAAATGGCAAACCCCCACATTAGGATATTTCAAAAGTAATGCTGCTATGACCACTAATAAATGAGAGAGCAGGGGAAGAAACTGGGTAACGGTTCAGAAAGAAAGAATGTGAAAGGAAGGCAAATAGGAATGAAAAAGGAACTAGGACTTTCACTGGCTAAAACAGATTTAAAACATATACATAATCTATAAGGATATAAAAATGCATTTATAGATCAGACTAGAGAACACAAGTCTAGCTCTCTGTCTTGAAAGAGAAGAACAGCACTAGTGCAGGTATTGTGTACTATTCAACACCAGCAGACGTGGTCACCATAAATCATTTGATTATGAAGTAAGAGGAGGTCACCCTCGCAGCCCACAGACACACAGACAAGGTTTCCTGCCTTGAAAACAACCACCTTGGCTTTGGTTCAGCATTTCTTCAGGAACTCTGAGGTCTCCCGTTTTGTGTCACCGACCTCTGCTAAGTGAAAACTCAGATTGGAAATGTTGTACATCAGAAAATAAAACCAGTGGTCCTAGGACAAAAAAAAATTACAGATATGTTTCACTTTATTTATTTGTTCTTCATTTTGATAGCACATCTCAATCACACTTGCTAATTAGATCTTACAAGATCTTTCCCCCTGCGCTGGGAAAGAGGCAAAAAATGGTCATGCATAAGACATTGAATGCATTCACATCAAGTATGTTGTACTTTGGGGTTTTGAACATCATAAATAAGAGAACATTAAATCAGCTGGTTTGGGTTTTTTTGACATCATTGTTACAGATCATAGCAGCTTAAAAGGTTTAACACAGGTTAACCCACTTCTAATATTTTTATTTGAAAAAGTTTCTAATAAAGTTTGTTAAGAGATTAAAAAAGTAGAGGCCCAAACACTACAAAATAACGTTTTAAAGATAAAGCATTTCTTTTTAGTTTGTGGGGCTTAAAACTCACAATGGCCTTTCTGCTTAGGTCAGGGATGCGATTTTTAAATTACTTGCATGAAGGTTAAGAAATTTATGCACCATGAAACATCTTTAAATGGGTCTGGGTTTTCAGAAATGCCGAACACCCATTCTTTAAGAGGTCCTAAGCCAGGGAGACAAAACCTTCATTTATTCCTGCGAATATTGGCCAAAATTCTGGGGACCTGCTAATATAGTTCTGAGGTCTGTGACAGTAGGATACAAATGACTATAGGTTCTGTTATGTGAGTTTTGGTTGGGTTTTTTTTAAGCTTACATTGGAATGCTTTGATGGCCATCAGGAACAAGATATTCTTGCAATGGATAGATAAAGTCTAATTGTAGGAGGGGAAAAACAAAAGCTATCTACAAAAAGTAGCTAGCCATACTCATTGATATAATGAAAAGACAAACTTACGGAGTATCTTCTTTTAGAAGACTGACTTTTTACTATGGACAGGTGAAATATTGTTACAAATACTTGATCTGATCCTACAGCATGCAAAGTGCCCTAAACTGCTTTGGGAAATAACCAAGGAATGAAGGCGCTAGGTACGCCCGAGGACACACTTCAGGAGACTAAAGGAGACACTTTCGGACTAAACACATGAACAAATTGAAGTGTTGTAACATGCATTAATCTTAATCTCTTGCTAGCAGGCATCAGCTTTCTGTAACCATGCCTGCCAGCCTGGTTGAGCTCTCAGCTGAGTTAGTGCTCTGCTGCTGGGAGCTTGCAGCAGCTCAGCTGGAAACAACCCAAAACTTTCAACTTTGGGCACGGGAACTGCATGCAAAGGAGAACAAAGGAAAAGTAGGAGGAAAGCTTAGTTTGGACTAACACTTACTCCAAGGTCTACACTGAATTTTAATCAAGTGTCTTGTGCGGCTATATACTAAAAGGTTTTTTTACAGCTGAAACTCAGACCTCTTTTTATATGTTATAGGATCCATCACACATCTTTGCAGCTATCACGTACTTAAACCATATAGCTGCATGATAAAAGTAGTCAAGATATTTTGACAGAACTAGTTAATACTGTAACATCTCATCCAAGTTGTGCTGCGATCTTGGATGTCGCGTCAAGCTGGTGATGACTTAGTAAACACATTCAGTCCAGTTATATACTTACTAGAATTTCTTGTGCCAAGACTTTAATGTGCTTCAGTGCATGAAGGAAATTTACAGCCAACTCCATGAATATATATTCCAGCTCTCCATTTCATTTCAGTTAAAAAAACCAGCAGCAATTATATTATAGCTTCACAGCAGATATTTATAACTTTGCTATAAACAAATGCTGATCTAAAGCTTTGCAGACAGCTCTCAGACAAACTTAATTATTACAGAATTTATAGGAATATTAACCACTTTTTTCCCAGTACTACAGTTACTGCTATCTTTTAAAGATAGCAGGTGGATATAAATTACATATTTTCTGACATGGGTCTACTCTTTAAGTGGGAAAGCCAGGAAGAAGCCTGTTGTTTCAACTCAGTTTAACGATATTTTTTGACTCTAAGGCATGGTCTAAAGTCAAGTAAATGGAGCTGTTTCCATACAGTGGAAAGGATGCTGGAGCAGACCCTTCTTCAAGATTAGTAATTTGTCTTTAGAATGGACATAACTTTGGTTGCTGTCTATTTTAAGGGTAAATTATATCTACTGAAGTTGTGTTTATGGGGGACAGGAGGAAACAGTGTTTAAATTAAGAAAAAAAGTCTGAAGTATTCTACAGCATTAGTTGGATATCTTGACCAAAATTTATCCTGATTCAGACTGTCACTTGGCTGCTCTAATTCCACCAAGTCTTTGTAATGATCTAAATGGAAGAACAATCTGACCACTGTTGAAAAAGCTTTGGCTTGTGACCTCCGTGTGAACCTATGCCCAGAAATGAGTTTTAGCCTGCATGACTGAGCCTACATCGAGGCCTTGTCTCATTAATAGCTTTTCTTAATACATACAACCACATTAACAACATGATGTTTCTAGGAAGCAATGATTCAGCAAAGCCATTCTCTCTTATTTAATTTAAATACCAGTGAAAGTGGCCTGGTCTGTATATATTTTAAATGACAGATGGCAGTTTGATCTACCAGTACCTCTTTTTTTTTTTTTTTTTAAAGAACTTTTCAGAATCCTGCCATAAGAAAACCTCTAATGAAACTGCCTTTGTCATAATCTCCCAACAGCCAAGAAGCCTCACCTTATGGTACTTTGACAGGAGCGAGGACAGAGATGACCTAACTGCCCAGGAGGACCCGCAGCCTAGCAGCACCACCCGTCATGGGGCACAATCCTTGGAGCCAGCTATTAGAGAAGGATGGAAAATCAAGAGCTACGGGAGCTGTTCAGTGCCTACCAGCCACCATCACATCCCTGCACTTCACCAACAACTGTGAATTCCGTTTCACAGCTCCTTTGTGAGGTAGGAAAATACCACTCCCTCTCTTGCAGAAGAAGAAAGTGAGGCATAAGGAGATTAAGTTGTTCTCCCACAGAAAGTCTGTGGTAAAGCTGAGGATTAATTTAATCCACTAGTTTAGTCATGGGTCAGCCATTCTCTCCTCTTTCCCTAGAGACACTGGGCTTTTGACATAACCTTCATTTCTGCAAGCCATAAACATCCTGGGCAATATACACTGTCACAAGTGGTTTTGCTTCCCTGTCCTGCAGTGAGATCATCTTACCTAGTGTTTTGCATTAGTCTACAAGATAGACAAAGTTTAGCTGCAAAATTCAGATTTAAATCTTGTGTATAGATGAGAGCCCACTTCTGTTTGCTTGCTTCCCTCCTTCCAGGAAGCATGAAATATAATAAACACTACAAGCACAAAATAAAAGCCAATGAACAAAAACTTCTACTATTAATTACAAACATTAGTGCAAACCACACAGCAGATTATTTTTAGTAAGCTCAGTATTTTCTGTAAGGGGGTCATACAACTGAGGCTTTAGCCAAATAAGTAGTCAGCTTTGAAGTTCGCTCACATAAACAACCTGGATTCTGCCGCTACACATATTTTATTCCACATACTTGTATGTATGCTATAATACTTGTTATTGAAAATATATTTAGTCCTGTGCTTTTATAAAATATAAATAACTAAAAGGCAATAAAGGCCAAATTCCAAAGCTGAATTACATGTTTGGGTAAGACTTGTCTGGCATCATCTTAACTGCCTAGAAGAGCTTGCCTTTTTTTTTTTTAAAAAAAAAAAAAGTAAACGAGCCATTTGTCTGTGTGTCTAAAAGCCAACACCTAAATCCATGCTTGACATTCAAATGCATGGCTCTGCTGTCAAAGATGAGAGTGCTCACACTTTCTTTGACATCAACCGCTCACCACTGTTGAAACCTGGCTCCCATTTTTACATATTCAGATGTAGATGTAGGTGGTTGGCTTTACCTCACATCATTTGAAAACTGAGGCCTTTGTGCCTAATTAAGAGTCAAAGCTTGAAAGCTGCAGTCAGTTAAGAATGCTACAGGAATGCTGATCTCCCTGCTCAACATTGTTTATGCTTGGCAATAGTCATCTGAAAGAAGGTGGAAAAAAAAATAATCAAAGTTTGAAAAAGTATTTCTCAAAATGCTTTGCTGGGCAAGGCCAATCAAGCTAGTGAATGCTGTAGTTAGTGGTGTGTAACTCCCGGCAGCTGCAGCTGAAGGGATGAAGTCAGAATTTGGAAAAGTGCACTTTTTCATTGTTTGCTCTTTAACAAGAACAGAAACCAGAGTTGCACACCCTGTGACTTCTAGAGAGACTCTCTCTTCAGAGGTTTTCATCCAGCCATTTTATATAGCTGTTCCTGGTCTGAATGCCCGCAGAGAAATCAGTAGGCCAAATGGTGAATATCATACAGCCATGAAAGCAGTCATCAAAGTGATCGAGCGTGACTTCCACGCCGGCGTGCTCCAAGCGCTTGGCGTACATCACCCCGTCATCTCGCAGGACATCGTTCTCACAGGTCAGGATGTAAGTCTTTGGCTGCAGCTGCAGAGTTTCATTTTCTGCAAGGAGTGGGACTGCTCGTACATCAAGCAGCGCTGGTATCTCCTGGATGATTTCAGCCTTGCCTGTGGTTTGTATTACAGGCTTGTAGTTCTTTTTGAACGATGAAGGCAGTAGAGATGTCCAGTTCAGACGTCCTCTGAAAGAGAGAGCTTGGCCAACATCAAGAGCAGTGTGGTTGTTAATCACCAGCGAGTGAGCCAAGTCATAATTACCGTTGAAATAATCTATCCAATAGTTGATCATGACATAACGAGGAAGGACGGGCATATTCATGTTCTGCTGATAAGAAGGTGTATTGAAGTCAAATGCCTGAAGGACTGGATAAATTAAGGCCTGCAGTTTCGGTCTGATGGTCAAATGCTCATCTTTGCTAAGCTGTAAAAAAACCCCAGATTATAAAGAAAATAAACATTACAAGACCAACCTAGAACTTCATACAAGCAACCATTCATTTGACAATTTTTAGTCTGAATTCTGCTCTTATGCAGATAATGTTGCTCTTTTGTCTGAAATATTAGCAGCCTGAACTACTACTTCTCTTGTAAGGATGGCCATTCAGGCAGACCCGGTACCTTGTCTCCAACAGAAATCAGTGGCAGAAATTTACTGAAGGGAGTAAGTAAAAAAGAAATGTGTAAAGTGGCATTTCTCTAACACAGTGCCCAGTTTAACAACTGGCAGCCGAGGGACTTCCTGAATCAAAGGAGCTAGTCTTGCTTTTAACAGCTCTTCATGGATTTTTCTTCCATGAATTTATCTAATTGTTTTTCAGCAAATGCAAATTGCTGACGTCCACAGTTTTCTCTAGCAAAGGCTCACCACGTGAAGAAGCACCTCTCTGTGTTTCACCTGGCCCTGCCATCTGCATTTGATTTGAGCCTACCAATTATACATTAGGTGCCCCCTAATTCTTTTATTGGAAGAATCAGCAAACACTTGTTTTGCTTCATCTTCTACACAAGATACACAGTTCTCCACCACATCTCATCTTGCTTTAAAAGAATTATGCATCAGGAAAATGAATTAGGAATGCTTTTTCCAAAACATGGTAGTATCATGTTTATCAGTCCTCAATATTGAGACTTTTAGTGTAATTGTCTCTTATTAATTTTTTCACCCTAATTCAATATTGCAAGGTTGTCATGATAATTAGTTGTCTGGACATGGTATCAGCTTTCTTATCACCAATGGTTATGGCAATACAAAAAAGCTAATATTTCACTCAACCATGAAAAATATTATTAGTTGCCCCAGGCTGCCTTTAAAATCTTTACTAGATTAAATTCAGATTACATTTAAACTGCAGATACACAAAAGAAATTTCCTTAAAATTACAAACTGCTACAGGAAGACAATTTAACAGAGGAGTTAAGCTTCATTTATTGTAAATTTTGTCCTTCATTTGTATTTGAAAGAAATAAAAACATATTTTCAGAGACAAGCATCTAAAAATAGGAAGCTAAATTGATAAACTACAAATGTACCTAGTTACCTACTTAGAAAAATAAGTAATTCACCCAGCAAAAGGGGTAAAAAAAGTCATTTTGCTACTTGCTCTTAAAATCTGGCCCATAACAACTCGTAACTGTAGTAAGACATTGCAAGCAATGTGATTCATATTGTGACTGACTCATTTTTCTTCTGTAAAGTGACTAGATGCTGGCTTTCTACCATTCTGTCTTTAGGGTTGGCACATCACCTTGTGATGATGCAGCACAAAGAATCTGTCAACCTATACGCATCATTGAATTAGGGACTGTCGTAGTGTAACACATAACAGACACTGGATATTACCTGCTGACACACAGCAGCTGCCAAATTTCCTCCTGCGCTATCGCCAGAAATTGCAATTCGACTTGGGTCAACTGAATACTCAGCTAAGACATCAGCCTGCAAAAAATGCTTAGTAGCACGAAGAGCATCATGGAATTGCTCAGGGAAGCACACCTCTGGTACCAGCCTGTATCTACAAAGAAAAGAGATGAGAGACAATTATTACTGTCAATGTACCTCTCTTTCAGGATTAATAGGTGGTATCAGGTATTCCTTAATGGCAAATAACTATTTCATTAGGATAAATATTACAGGAAAAATATGAGGTGTGTAATACTTATGTAAGACTTAATCTTATAATTAATGCTCTAATTCTGAAAGATTAATATGAACCTACTAGATATGAATAATACCAAGACAGTATAAAATTATGCAGCACTTTCCTAGGATTTCCCAATAGAGGACTTCATCATACATTGTAAAAATGAATGAATATTTAAAACACCTCGGCAAGGGAGTCATTACAATCAGGCTGGTTTTGATCCAAATCCACACCTTAACTAGTACAAGGGAGTGTAAGTCATATACGCCCAAGAGATTTCACTGAGCCAAACACCTAAGCAGTTCTGTTTCCCAAATTTTTACCTATGCTCAGGAGACAATGCACCTTACTATACCTCTGTGCCAGGAAATGAACCACAGCCGTGAAGTGAATACTAGTTTGCTCCAATGCAACAGATTCAGTAACTCCTCTCCTTTATTGCAGAGAGGAGCAGGAATATACCCATTGCACAGGTGGAGAGACTGAGGCACAGAGAGAGAAAACAATCTGCCCAGGAAGAACCAACAGCTGAGTCCCATTCATGAGATTTTCTCAGTTTCTAAATAACAGTGCAGGAGAAGTCTGTTCATATTTACTGAATAATTTGTAATCTAAGAGTTGTTACTAGGCCTTATGGTAAAAAGCACATCCTCTGTTTGTAGCTTTTCAAACAACAGATTTTACGTATTGTCAGTAGAGCTGAGCACAACAAGCAAAACAAAATCCAGTTTTCTGATTCAAAACATTTTCTTCAGAATCTTAAGCTAAAAAAAGTTTCACGTGCAGAATAAAATTTAAACTTCGGTTACATGAAAAGTGTTTCAAACTCCAAATCTGACCTGCTTTCAGAAAGCAATCTATATATTGCATCAGCTACAAAGAATATGAAAGAGTCCTCTGGGAACTCCTTGCAAAACTGCGTAACAGACTGTGCATTTATCATGAAAGCGAGACGTGCAATTAAACCAATAAGAAATCTAATTAGTCTTCACTAATTGAGTACAAACGCCTTGACTGAAAGATATAATGGCTAAGGAGAAGAGGTAAACAATAACTCAGAGAAACAGGCAGAATTATACCACCATAAATCAGAAGAGGAATAATAAGGACCTTTTCAATAGTGTGATCACTGCTCATCCAGAATAACCAACAGCTGCTTTTTTATTTTTCATTGTTTCTACTAATAAACAACAAAGAAGTAAAAAAAAAAGCGACCCTTTAAAGTACGCTATAAGTAGCGAATGAGTAACATCAACTCCATATAATTAAGTTGCAATTAGATCACAGAGTTTGGTATGTAATCAACTGCAGGTGGGAAACTTGAGTAGTTTTATCAAGTAATTGCGTTTGCGAAAGAAAATATTGAAGTTGACAATAAGGATGGGAAAAGTACCAATCAAGTTGGAGTCATTTAAGTAATGTAGTTAGCTAGTTGAGAGGTTTGTTTACCTTGCAATTGTTCAGGGAGTTAAAAAAAGCAGCCCTGCTTCTCTGTTGTCTGGCACCCTGGCAGTCCTCTGCTCTTGAGTGGAGTACAAGGCTTAAATGAGATGACTGAAACAGTAGGAGATTGTGAAAGCAGCAGGAAACTGCCAGACTTCACAGTATATTCTGGTTAATGAGCAGGGGTAAAATGATTTCATAATTTTTATGTTGCAGACCCTTGCTCAACATGACTTAGAAACTGTGGTTTATAGACAGACTTCAGGGAAGGTGTCTATATATAGATATATTTTTAATATTGTATATACAAAAATATATATACAAAAATATATACCTTGCAGCAGTGGGAGTGGCCACTGAGGATGGGAAAAGTCCCTCTTGCTACATGAGGAGGCATAGAGATGGGGTTCAGCCTTCCTTCAGGTATATGTCATGTCCAAATGTGTTTGGTTTTTTTATTAGATTATTTTTAAGTTCACAAGTATTTACAGAATCGTAAGTTGGCACTTGAGTGATCTCAGGTTTTAGCTGCATTCCTTACATGCAGATACAATTGCAAGATGCACTAACATTTGCATTTCAGTATTTGTCCAACTGAATTCAGTGCTTCTTTCCTTTCCCACATTTCTGCCTTCTAAAACAACCTCTAAAATAACCAGAAATCCAAATGAATTTTTGATACCATTTCAATGTTGTAATTTTAAGGGATAAAAATATCAGACTGGTAGAGAATTATTGTCCAAGTTAAAGCCTTATATGGAAGCCAGTAACAAGGGAAAAGCTAAAAGAACTACGTTACATATTTCTAATACCTTAAAATTACTTGATCAGTTTTAGATTACTCACTCAACTGAGACAACTACAGCATTGAGAGATTCGGCCATGATTCTGCAGAGATTGTTATAAAGGCTTGTTCCTGGAATGAAAGGACATGGTGTTAGGGACATACAAGTCCATTTATGTCAATTTTTACAAAGCCATATGTAAGCCTTCTCAGAAAATGTAAAGACATGATACAAATATAAGCAAAGTAAATGAGATCAGCTTGCAATAAAGTGCCAAATACATATTGTAGCAGAAGGACCATAATTCACGCCTTGAGAAGTCCTGCAGTTTAATGCTTTCTTTCTCGTCTGTTTCTTGGTGACTTGGGGCATGTCATTTCATCCACGTATCACAATTCTCTCGGTTGGGCAAAATTTAAGGTACCCAGTGACTTGGGGACATTAGCATCCAGAGACAGTTATCACTGTATGAGTCACTGCTTGTTGTTCATTTTATTATAGCGTGTATTGCTTAGATTCAGATGAGTTTCCCTATTAACGTCAACTGAACTACTACTCATTTAAGGGAGGATTAACCACAGCTATCGTATTTATCAATGATTTTCTTTAATTTTATTCCTTTCCAGTTACTTAATCGCCGGTTCCTGGTATTATAAAATACACTAAGACACTAAGCATTTTCTAAAGTATCTAGTCTTAGAATTTAATATTTAGCTGTAACATTTGTGCCATTAACTTCTGCATCTTGGACTCAAGGATAGCATCTGACATAGCTGAATTATAGTCATCTGAACAAAGCGCAGTAATTTAATATAAACTTTTTGCACAACAAGAGTCATAGGCAAACTGTTACACAACAAATGAGGTGGACAGGATGCTAACAAACATTCCTTAGGCAGGCCTAAGAAAACCCAACTCGAAGCATAATTCCTCTGTATAAAGAGGGGCAAAATTTTTAACTGCTATAGGACTGCAGGACAAAGAGACTGGGATTTCCAAAGGCACGTGAAGGACGTATTTTAAAATTATTTAGGAACCAAAATCTCACTTAAATCACAGTGTAAGTGATTTACACATGCATAGTCCAAATACAATCAATATAGTGTTTGTTTTGGAACACTTCAGAAAACCCCATTAATGTTCTTTTTCTATAGATGAAGCCACAGAATGCATCAGGGCTGTGTGGACTTCATGATGTCATGGGAGCAATGGGGAAGGAAAAGGGGGAAAACTCCTATTAGATCTGGATCTTGGAGAAGCCATGAGAACCACATGCCCTTTCTCCTCCCGAGGCTTTTCTCCTCCTGTACAATGTGGAAGGATGAGTGGTTAGCTTATCATTGTCTATAGCTGTACATTCTTTCTCTGATGATGTTTATGGCTTCCAAGTTAACTGGACTAAATAGCATTAATTTTCAAGGTAATTTCTGCCAGTGGTGCAGTGGTCCCCTAAGGGAGGGGACCAGACCACAGGACAGTAACCTGCCTCTACCCATTTCCTTCCTTACCCTGCCCACTGTCTGTGATCAGCAGCATGTATTCCCAAGTATGTGCTATTGGAGATCCAAACATCAGCAACACTGTTACATGCAGTGTTGGCCAGCTCACTTTTCTGCTAATTATTGCCTGAAAACAGGGCAAAACCCTTACACATAGTCACTGGATCCTGATCACCAAGGACTGACTTTTGCACATGACCACAGAAAATGGGGGACTGGCCCAAACAGCCCACCCAGACATCCCAGGAATTTAAACAATAAGCTATTTTGTCCTCTCAGGATGTAACAAAATTAACCTTTTGGTCCTTTTACAGCTCATGTGCACATAAGATATGCATTTTTGCAGTGTGTTCACAATACTTTCCTCCCCTCTCTCCTTACAGCTGATCTACCAGAGTGGAGACAGTTACTACTGAATTCAGGTCCATCTTAGCAAAACTTATCATCCCTGGCAGGAAAAACAGCTTTTGGCTTCTCCTGTTAGGAGAAAACCAGACCAGCATCCTATTTAATTACTGGCAGACACATACTTGCACTTGCCAGGGCCCAGCCCCCTCCGTGGATGTAAACAACACTGCGCTTGAGCCTTTCATCTCGCTTCGCAGGAGGTTCAAATACTCTGACTTCCACACCGTCGAAAACAGCATCTGTGATGTTAATGTCTTCGGAGGAGACAGACTTCAGCTTGTCAAAAGTACAAATCAAATAATTCAGAATTATCAAGTGATGGCTGAGTCTCAGATAGTGAATCAGGTGACACTAGGGAAAAAAATAAAAAGAAGAAAAAAGGAGATTTCTGTTACTTCAGAGCATATCATACGATACCGCATTGATGTTTAATGCAACTGTCTTCAAAGGGCAAGTCCTATATGAAAACGAATATAGATCCTTAGAATATTCACTGGAAAATGAATGATTATCAAAGACCTCTAATGTTTTTAAAGCTGTATTAAAACAAAACGCTGTCCATAAAAGATTCTCTGTTGTCAAAATACATCAAACCATAAGCACTACGTGGATCAAGACAACTGCGAATGAGCACTCAGATCCTTGCCCTTGAAAGACACCTCGGAAAGGAGAGGAACCTCACCAGTACATTCCACTACAGGACTTGTGACGCTCCTCACACCGGTGCCAGCAGAGGGCAATACCACACAGGCAAAGTTTTTGTGGTGGTAAGGTATCAAAAATGTAAAGTATTTCTCTTGTTCCACCTCAAAGCATAAATCTTTCCTCTTCTGAACTAAGAAAGTTCAAGGATTGCAAAGAAATTTGAAAACGGGAATGGTCTTAAAGGAATATAGTGGTTGTTTATTGGCCTGTCCTGTATTTACCTGCTGAATTGGGAAAGATCTGAAACACTATCCAAGAACCATGGCAGGTTAGTGATATTTTTTCCAACCCCAGAGACTAAAGCATGTTACTTTTTTTGTGGGGGTAAAACACTATGGAAATGAAGAATGATCTGATCTTTCTGTCCCCTTATGGTAGAAGGAGAGATATTTTTTCCCCCTTTGGCTATCCAGGATTTTTATTTTTCATGTTTACTTTTTAACCTTTGCCCTGAATAGATTAAAAACCTGTTTCTCTCAGCAAACAGTACTGGGATCCAAGGCACTCCTCCAGCTTAACTGGTCATGACCTGCTCCCCACGTATGACCTGCACACTATTTGTAGTGCATACTTGTTCCTGTTCCCTAGATGGTGCAGAAGGGGTGGCAAAAGGTGAGCCAAAGGACTGCAGGGACTACAACATCCAGACTGGCCATTAAAAAGAAAAAGTAGGGAGGATCTTTACCCTTTTGCAAAGTTAATCTCTGGCCTAGTGATGAAGGCTAGAAATTGGATAATCAGCTACGCCTTTTGTACAACTTCCTCAGTCAAGGCAATGGAGTTGGGAGGTAATATTAATACATATACCTAATGTACACCTATAGGACAACTACCATAAGGAAACCTGTGACCTGTGACCTTTTATTTTATGTACAGGTACCAATACTTGGAATAAGAGATGTACTGTTAGGTGCCACAGGGCTTATCTACACACGACCACTTAACTGTTTTAATTCTGCTAGTACCACTAGTGCAGCGCAAACCTGCTAGTATGAGTTAAAGATGCTGACACCTGAGAGAGCGGGGTCACCCAGGTACTGGTCTAACTGCATTCATGTTGTGAAGAACGAATAGTTGCCATAGCTTAACCTGTACCAAAACTAAGTGGAAACCAAGTCTGGTTCCTTGTGATGGACATTGTTTTGCAAATAAAGAGTTTCCGAGCTCCTTCTGGTTTCTATTATCTGTTCACAAGGACAGCTATTTCATTTTCTTGACTTGGGGTTTTTTACCATACTTCTGCAGTACCATTTTCACAGCCACTTTCAGTGCCAAAATTCAGCTTCTCTGCCAGGAGTGCCTGCTCACAGCGAAGGAAGGGCTAACAGAGGCAAACACACACCTCCGGAGGAAAAGCAAATTTTGAAGCATTCAGCAGTATCCATGCCAAAGAAGACTTGTCTCCTTATGTCTACAGCCCCAGCTCCTTACATGTGACTGTCATCAGTTTGAATGTAAAAAAAAAAGTGAAATATTGGCTTTCAGTCAGGTGCTGTATAGAAAAGGCCCCGCACAGTCCCACTTCCACTGCAAATTGCTGTACAAAAAAGACAAGCTTTGATATTTTTCCCCCAAAAATCTATGCCAAATACAGTGGGCTGCTATGTGAGTGGGGAGAGGAATCCACTTCCAAAACAAGAATTTACAAAAATTACTTCCTTTTCTTGCTTTAGCTTGTGGTAATGTCACCCTGCTGAGGTAGTTTGGTGGGAATCCAAATTTTAAAATGTTTGCTGCTTTTTGGATGGAATATCATTTCTTTATACTGCAAGGCTTTTCTCTGGGAGAAGAAACACAAAGTATCCACCCGGCAGGAAGAAATGCTGAATTCACAAGGCTGTTTGTATCTCTGAATTTCAAATCATGCTTTTCTCCCACTGTTACTTGAGAATTCCCAAAGGAGAACCCCGTTTGAGTTTGAAATCTGAAGAGCAATACATCTCTTCATAATTGGGCACACAATTTGCTGGGCTGCCACTGATGTAACTAACCAAAGATCTGATCCTCCCTCTGCCCCATGGAGGTTCCCAGGGAAGGTAACCACTGGGAAGCAATTTTAGAAATACTGCGGGGAAAAACAATGTTTTTGTAGATTTTTTTAGCCTGACTGTGCTGCAACAGATGTCTCATTTTAGTTTTCTCGCACTTTAGTTCACATTCGTTGTAGACGAGATTACCACATGTTCCCTGGAATCAGAAATGTTTTATTTTCAAGGCTAGTTAGTGTTGTTTACTGAGAAGTGTTTTGCTCTGTTCTTAACCTGCAGATGGCCACGGTGCTCTGCAGTTTAATCATACGCTTTCATGCCTTTTTTTTTTTCCCCTTTAATAGACCACTCCTCTTTCCGAGAATCCAAAAACCTGGAAGAGTTGCTTTGTACATCAGGGCAAAAAAGCAACAGTCCTAATTTTTTTGTTAAGCATAGGCAGGTTTTTTGCCAAGCAGTTATCAGATTCCTTGTAAGTATATCAATCTAATCAGCCTATGTGGTAGGGCTATTTGTAAGGCATCAGGATTGCACTTTTTGCTGGCAATGAGCTAGTCTCGTCCAAAGCTCTTGCAAATAAAATTCTTACATTTTTTTTCTCTCTAAATAAGTATTTAAAATAGATATATAATTTATTATCGCTCTGTAATATAACTACTGGCAGAAGAAGATGTGTTTAATGTTTGGATAACTCTCTTCCAGGACTGTGTTGCCACTCAAAGGGAAGACCTGACCATCCTGTCGGCTGTGCTTCCCTGGCATGCTTCTTGCGTTAGAACTAACGAACACAAAGATTCAGAGCACAACCTTGCTGCACTAGCTCAGTATGAACCCAGCAACACCAGAGAAACAATATCAAACTTCAGCCAGATGCCCAAGTTACAAGGCAGGATGGAGGGAGTGAGGGAAAGGAGGGGACCAGCCCTTTTGGCAGCAGTCCACAGCTGGATCACCTTAAATCCATTATAAAACTGTATCCAGTCATCTCATGTGAGCAATAATTGGTTTGATCTTTGCTGGTATTCATTATTTTTACCACTCTTCCTGCAATAACATGCAGGACTGTTGCAGGCTAGCAAATATAGCAGTTAAATATATTTGGGAATTACATGTGTGTGTATATGCATGTGGAAGAGAAGAAACAGTGACGTTCTCTGGTGAAAAAGGAGAGAAGACAGTGCTGTAACAATAAAGGCTAGTAAAAAGGAAGAGAAAGCAAAAGGACAAGGGGGAAATTAAAAGACTACAGAAAAAAGCAGAGACAAATTCACAGAAAAGAGGAGATACCATAAAGATGAAAGCCCTGTGGGCAATTAGCCCAGAATTGCTGTGCCAGTCCCAGGCACAGCACATCACTCAGTCTGGGTCACAGCCACAAGTCTTCCCATGTAATGACTGTTTTTATGCATCCATCTGAATAAACACTTTTGTTTTCTGAACAGGTAACTCTGGGGAAACGTGGCTGGTGAACTGCACGGCGTTATGGGCTGGACTGAGTAATGGGCTGACACACCGCAAGTGCTCCGCTGCTGGGAAGTGGGGCAGGGCTGGATGAGCAGGAGGACCCCAGGAGAGGAGAGCTAGACAGGCTAGTGAGGCAAATGTGAGTATTTTGCTGGCATTTGAGCCAATTCAGCAAATAACCACTGTGGACGTATTACAGTAGCCCTACTGACAATCTAGTGCTCATTTTGGATTGCAGCTTTTCATTTTGGGGCCGTTGGCTCCCTGTGACCCATGGCTGCCTTGGCAGCAGTGTGATTTATGCTCACACTGTAATGCTTCCCAGCTCTCCAACAAGTCAGGCAAAGCAACCACTACAGCCAGCATCTCCTTCTCTCTTACCAGGACATCCCCGTAACAGGGTTTTTCAGGTAGGGACAACCCACGGACCCCCTAGAGACTAAACTGTTCAAGACTGCCACCTTCTTCCTGGTAAATTCTTTGGTGAGGGGTACCAGGTATTGAAAAATTTAATTGATGTAGGAGAAAATTCTCAATAAATGAAGAAAGGAGTCAGGGTTGTGATAAAAAGCAGACAGAATGAACAAAGTGCTGCTCTAGAGAGGCACCATTACTTCACCTTTAATCACCAACATCTGTCCCTAAACTATCATGAGTCTTCTATTGGCTCCTCAGCTGGTAATTTCATGAAGAATCCCAAATGCTCACTGCTATCATGCTTACATCCCTCATGGACCTGTACTCTGTATTAGTCATGCATTCTGTTTTACAAAAAAAAAATCCAAGAGAGTTTTTCTGTTGCTAATGTCTATTAACCTCTAACAGTACTCAGCACATTATGATGCTTTGTCCTCATATGACTTCCATAGCTGACACTGTCCAGCTTCACATCTCTGACCTTTAGCCACGAAATTATTGCAACAGGTCGCATTCAGACGGTACACAAAGGCAGCGTGCCTCTGAAGCCAAGCTGAAGGCATCAGCTGCTTCCTCTGCTGCGTTTGCAGCTGGTCAGACCCAAGGTCCTGCACTGACCTTTCAGGCCTAAGCAGGATTGGGAACTAAGGAAACAGCTAAGGCTCTTTTTTCATACAACACTACTCAGGACTAAGCCAAATCTCACTCAAGACTCAAATGAGTAATGATGCTGGAACTGGGCAACTGAACCGTCTGAGACTAAACTTCCTACCTTAAAAGATGCAGAAACTATTGTCAGTTCTGGCATCACTTTGCAAAACACATTTCTGTAACATTAGAATCCAAAACACCAACTACAATATTTGTAGTCAGTAACAGAGATTAGTGAAAAATAAACAGGATCAGCTCCCCATTTAGCTCTGTGCAGAACAGATTGCTTTGTGTGCATTTCAGGCAGTTTATCCTGTTTAAAGGTGAATGTCTATTTTCTTTTATTTTACAGAAATGTTTCTTAATGCAGGTGCATTATTGCCCAGTAAAGAACATATATTTTTAACCATGTTATATAAAGACAGTCCTCAAAGACAAGTGCTCTTAGTTTTATGAATTGCCTTTAGAACTCAAAAGAAACCAAGACGACGCTTTCACAGTTTACTAATTAGAAGCAGAAACTATATTACATTTTAATGTCAGGTTTTGTGCACATACCTATTCACCCATGATGATCTGTTTCTATACCAGATAGAGACAAAAGTTCTCTGCTACTGCGAAAAGCATGGTTCAGTTTCTGCTCGGGTGCCACTGCTGTGAGACCTACCCACCACAACTAACCACCTGGTTTACTGTAAACCAATTCCAAGGCCGTGTTCTTACATGCAAAAACATCAACAACTTACTTGGCTGGCTACAACTGGTTTACATTTGGCCAGAAGTCATAGTCTGAAATACATGGGTAGATAGATGTTAAAGTGTTAGAAAGAACTGATGACTGTTTTCTCTAATCCTGAATGTTGATGTCCCATGTCCTAGATTTTATTCTGAAAGCAAGGGAGTGGCAGAGAAGCATGAAGGAATCGCTTTGCTAATAAGGACAAATAGGAGGATAGTTTTCCCCCTATACAGCTGGCTACCTTCTTCCATGTACATCTATCTGATGGCCTCTACACCAACCCATCTGTCCTTCCAAATTTCTATAACAGCTGTCCCAGTTCAAAAAAAATCCTTTCTTCCTTGCCACGCACCAGAATAGCAAGTATCTTGACAGTGGTGTTCAGAAATAACTTATTTCAAAGGGCTTATTAGAGAAACATATGCTGCTCTCTTTACTCTGATAAGGTAGAGTGATTGGGGGGAAGAAGTGAAAAACATCTGTATCAATCCCACTGTTAACAGCAGAATTATGAAATGCTGCTTTAGACAATTCTTAAAACATACCAAGTATTGTTTATACCTGTGGTTTAATCTATGGCTCATTCTCATAACTATGTGGTTGTTCAAATTTCAGTGAAGCCAAGTTCTGACGTACCTGTACACATATGTATGTACATAATTTTTCATTTCTGATTTAAAATTCTGTTTTACAGTTTTCTGTAAAAATGTTACCACGTCCCCTCTTTGGGACAGGTAAGAGTGGCAAATTTCTTTCATTCTCAATTAAGCACTTTCACATCAATTCATTAATATGATTAAAGTCTAAGTTTCTCTGTTTTCATTTGGGGGCAGCAGAGGGCATTAAAGAGGGCACAGGAATAACTGAAAACCCAGCTCAGGTTCCAGCTCTGCCACTGGAATTTTTGTGACCTCAGATAAGGTACTTCATCTCTTCCTATCTTTGTTCCGTTCAAATTAAGATTAGGGTAACAGTATTGGCCCCCTTCTGTAGTATGTTTTGAAACCTACTCATAGAAACTGTTCTATAAGCATTACACATTTTTTTAACCTGTGATTACACTTGAGTGTTTGTTGAAGTGTTGCACGGTGAGCCAGGACACTGAGTCAGTCCCAAGCTTGTAAAAAAACTGGTAGCTGACTGGGACAAAACTCTGCATCAAAAGGTAAAGCCTCATCATTAGTATGCTGAAAGCCAATGACAGCCTTATTATGTTTTATTGGTAGCGATTATTGATGCACCAAGAAAACAAACACATTATCCCTAACAAGAAATTGACACGCTTAATTGTCAGTCTTCACAAATCTATTTCAAAATAAACAAAAGACAACCACTTGTATTTGGAGCACATAAAGTTTGATTCATGCTCTTGGAAAAAGGGATTATAGTACATTTCAGAGATTTTAAAATCAGAAATGTACTTCTGCTATCAAACCTACACAGGAAAGTAATAAATAGCAAGCTGAAAATACATTCAGAAGTGGGTGAAAGTTCACATTTAGAGAAATGTTAAACCATTTGGTCTTGCAATAGCTGGTAGAAGAAGAAAGGGGAAGCTCAGCTCTACAAAAGAACATACTCTTTATTTTACATACACACACAAGCTGTCTACCAAAGCAAATACTGAAGTTGAACTTTTACAATCCTAGCTTCAGTTTACACAGTTCCTTCTCAATGGTAGGTATTTATTCCTGACTTTGTTCTGTCTCTCAGTGTTGGAAAGACTTCTGAACACTTGGAAAGCACCTTCTCTTTCTCTAGAAAGGAATGCCCCAAGGCTTACCTATTGTGTCATTCTTTTATGCTTCACTTACTCCTTCCTTTGGTTTGTAAGCTATGTTACAGGAACTGTTACTTGTTTAGTAATTTTTCTCACTATAGAAGTTCGTATTTCTAAGGCCGGAGATGTAAATGACTAAGAAATGACCACTTCCCCCTCATAGATACTTCCCCACTCCAGAGAGCAGGGACAGATGTGGGTATCTTAGACCTGTCTGCCAGTTTGCTCCAGCTGCCACTCGGGCAGGCTCTGTCCTGCCACTTCCTCTTGGGATTATGACATTTAGAATATCCCAAAAGAGAAACCCTTCAGCCTCCAAGCTAGAGGCACCAGAATTCAACTGATATGCCCAACATACCCCATAAACAAGCTGAATATGTACATAAGCCAATAGCAATATACATATATATAGTCACAGTCATATGATTTTCTAAAGATAGGTCTCCTTCAGCTAGAGGTTATGGCCTGGATTCAGGTGTTCCTGGCTGAACTGTGAGGATATTTTGCAGGCAGCATGCTGGGGGGGGATCATGGCCCTTCTGTCCATACTTATTGGTGAATTTGGTCAAGCTCAGCACTTGCTGTTCAGTTACTTAACAACATGGAGCAAGTGAACATCAAGCCATTGATTTTCCTGAAGAATGAAGCTATTGTAGGCCATGTTTGCATAATTTTCATAGCAGACATGTGGGAGGGTATGCAAGCAATCAGATTTTATCATTTCATCCTGGAGATATGCTTTGATTCAGCGATACATTTGGACCAGGAGAAGATGCCCCAGTGGCTGAGATGAGTGGTCTGTCTGTTCCCAGACTGTCTCCAACAGTGGCAGCCAGAGAAGCTATTCAGGCAGAATACACAAGTCTGGACGCTGTGTGGTCCACTCTCCTCTTGCTTCCCAGCATCCACAATTACTGTGTCAGGAACATAGAAGGTACATTCCCATCTAGTCCTTCTGGTATCCATTTATGGGCCCTCTGTCCATTAGTTCATAGAATCCCTTTCGGAATATGTTGATACTCTCATCCACTCAAGGTACAAGTTTTTGTACATTTCAGAACCAACTCCGTAAACTGAAATGCTGCTAGGAAATTAAAAAAAAGAACAACAACACACTACCACAAATTTCACATAGGTAATACCTTACATTGGACCTGACCATGACTTGTAAAAGTCCTTGTAAAAGAGCAGACCATCCTAGAGGAAAATAAAAGTTCACAGCTAAAGCAATTATCAGAAAGTTTGTGATTGCTGATCTGTTCCATGTCAGCTTAAAAACAGTGGCAGAAAATGAGGGAGACATCATGAAGTGACATAACTTTCATGTGTGCCTTCTGACAAAATTAAGCATTCAGAGAGTTTTGTTTAGTAATACTATTCCAAGTCAAGGTAGTTTAATATCTGAAAGAGCCTCCCTAAGTCTTCTTTCCCTAAGGCATACTTAATCTATTAGCATAAAAACCATTACTCTTTTTTTTTTTTTTTTTTTGACCAGGAGCCTGCAAATTGGAAACCAGACTGAGCCACTGCTAATCACATCCGCACCGTGAAACCCAGAGGGTAAGACTGGATGCCGGCTTTACTAAACTGCGTGATCGGGACGAGACCCGGGGCAGCCTGGGGTGACCCTGCCCGCTGTCCCGTCCCCCCCCCGGCGGGCAGTGCGTCACACCTGAATCCGGCTCCCTTCTCTCCTCCTGGATGCGAGAACGACCCGGTTCACCGGAGACCGGCCCCGGCCCGCCCCAGACGCGGGTGTCCGCGCTGCTGGCGTCCCCCCCATCTCGGCTTTAGGTACAAATTGTGGCTCTCGGGAGGGGCCGGGTCCCCCCTCGGGCTCCGGGGACCCGGCACCGGCCCGGCAACGCTGCGCGGGTCCCCGAGGCGCGGCTCCTCTGGGGCGGCCGCCGCTTCCAGCCGCCTCCGGGGCCGGGAGCGCGACCCGAGCCCGGCGGGTGTGTGTGGGGGGCCCTGTCCGCCTGCCCAGAGCCGGGCCCGGGGCCGTAACGCCGCCTTACCGTCTGCTGCACCGCCCGGAAGGTGGCATCCAGCAGCATCAGCTTCCAGGGCTCCGACACGGTGCCGGGCAGCGGCAGGTACACGTAGTAGGCGGATAGGGCGGCCAGCGCCGGCAGCAGCACCCAGGCGGCCCGCATCGCCCCCCCGCCACCCCGCGGTGCGCGGGGCCGCCTCGCCGCAGCTCCCCGCGGGGAGCGCACCGCCCCAGGGCCGGCCTCCCCCCCTCGCCCCCCTCAGAGGAAGTCCCAGCGTTTACCGTCCCCGGCCGGCTGTGTGCAGCGGCGGCCTTATCTGCGCCTCGCCTCCGCGCCCGCGCAGCGCCGCCCCGCCCGGCGCGGGGCCCGCCCGCTGTGGAGGCCGCTCCGCGGAGCTCGGGCGGGGGACGCTTGGCAGCCGCCGCCTCTTCCCCTGAGGAAAGCGGCGGCCGGGGGTCGGCGGGCTGCGGCCCCTCGGGGGAAGGGGCCGTGCCCGGCCTCGCCCCGCCGACCCACGCGAGGCCGCCTCGCCCGTGGGCTGACAGAGCTCCTCGGCCGCGCCCGGACACCCACCTCTGCGGCTCCCTCCTTCCGACCCCCCTCGCCCACAGCCGGGTCCGCAGCCCCTGGCCCAGCTGGCTGAAGCGTGGGTGCGGTTCCATGGAGGCAGACCCACGGCGACCCCCGCCCCAGACCCCATTGTTTGGGGGTGTCACGGCAGCAGACGGGCTCGGCGGCAGCTCCGTGTTGGGGCACAGTTTGTCCGTCTGCCCTTGGCCCGGGGGCTGCGACGAGGAGCAGTTCCAGACAACCCGGGAGGATCCCGGATCCGGCGTGTTTCCACGAGAAACACCCTTATTTTAGCCGAAGAAATCATATTGATCCCCATTTTAACGCATCACAAAACAATTCCAGAAAGGAGATTATTTTTTTTTAAAGTATGTTTATTCTGTAATTTTATTTCGAACTGGGAATTTATTTTTTTTTACCCTGAGTCAGTGACAAATTTTGGTTTAACACAGGAATATTTCTTGTACTTAAGACAAGAGAAATTTCTAAATAGGTCTTTCTCATCGCCAACATGCAGAAAATGTAAGCACCATAGAGTTCAGCCTTGACACAAATGACTACTTAATGCTTACAGTCCTATCTTCAACAAATTAAAGTATTTATTTAAATAGCCAGATTCACATGCATTATGACTCTAATGCAGAAAAAAGAATGCACAGTAATTTCAACAATAACATTGCTTTTAAAAATGAATTCATTATACTAAAAAGTCACATAGAAATATAAGTGAGAGTCCTGGAAAGGACAAGTTTCCTTTAAAAATTGACATGAAAAGGTAATAAAAGAAAAATATGTTTCTAAGAAGGAAAAGGTCAGCTTTTAAGCCAGCTTTACTGGAATTGAAGTAAAACCTTACTGATTCTAAAGGTTGCAGAAGAAAGTTTCTGGAATTTGTGAGGCAATAAGACTCTCAAGCATCTTTAACCTTTTTCCATAACAGCAGATGGAGTTTCTGTAATTTTCACAGTCACTTTTGTGTAGACTACGGATGTGAAAGGGCCGTTAGGAAACAAGCTTTGTCAAGAAAGCAGCACAAGGTGAGATTCTGAGGTCTCAAGCTTTTTATACTGAGCCGTCCCTTTCTGTATTATTTGGCACTCACACCTTCTCTTTTACCTCCTGCAGTGCTCCCTGCCTCCTTTGCTTTGCACATTCCCATTCCCTTACTTTCCCAAGCATCTGCCCTTAATGTCCACACCTGGGATCCTTGAGTCTAATAATTTGTACCTATATTTTTCAACAAAAATAATTGTTATCAAACCTCCAGCAAAACTGGGTCTAGTACCACTCCAATGTCATCTACTTATCTCTTCAGAAGAGAGATAAAAAGGCTGGATGGAATCTTTTTGAGGTTTCTCATGCTCCCACTGACCCTCACACACATCTTGTGCTTGATCTCCCCCCTTCCTCACATTTTGAAAGCTACTGCTCTGGCTAAACTGAATCAATAGCTCTTTGAGGAATCTGTATTTTTCCAGGCGCTTGTAAAGAAGTCAGTTGAAAAAAAATAAAACACTGTGGCCTGAGAAAGATTCCTTTCTTTAAAAATAACCCCCCAAACGCTTATAAGATATCTAGGAGACAAGCAATCGACCTACATAAACTCACACCCTGAAGCCAGGAAATGGTTGCTGACAGCCAGCTTCCAGAGACGACACTGGGCACCAAGGTCTCCTTCAGGCCTCTCCAGGTTCCATCAGCTCTTCTGATGTGGCCTCATTGTCTTTTTCCACAAGGTATGAGATCCCTGCTCCCACAAGGCTGATGCAACAGGATTCATTTAATGATTTAATCTCCTGGAACTTTCTCCCTGTGGGTGTTACTGAGCGATGAAACTATTTAACTATTAAATAAATGTTATACTCCTGTGTTACTAATGTCTAGATAACTGGAAAGAGCAGCAAGTTTCAATCGTATGTTACATTTTGCACAACAAAAAATAATAGGTGTTTCTATTTCAGAGCCTTTTGTAAGAAAAGCACTTAGATTTTTAAATGTCAGACACATAAAGAATAGTAATTCTTTTTTGTCATCAGTCCTGATCTAAACTTTAGTGTGAATAAATACACTTGATTAAAAAAAATCTTAGACACTTTTCTTAAGTGATGCTACCTAAAATTTGTCTAAATTCTCAGTCCCAGGAAGGAGAGCTTAAGAGGGTTCATCAGACTACCCTAGTTGCTTTATGAGATTGTAATTCTGGATTTTCAAGTATATTCCAAAAATAGCTAATGCCCAAGTCACTCTCCATAGGCATAGTGAGCCTACATTTATGTACTGGACATTTAGGTATCACTTACATTCTTTTTAAACCTTTAACTGAGAAGTGATGACCTGTTAATCCTCAGCCCTAATAAATATGCTTCTCCTGACTTTGCAGCCACAACATTTTATATAGCTTTTTTGGGGATCTAGAGGTTAGGTAGATATTAATATACACTCACCAGTATCTTTTCCAGAAACGATACTGCAGAAACAACATTGACTCCAACACAGCAAAACTTGTTCCAAACCTAGGAGAAACCTGGTCCCTGGTTCAGGGTGTCAGGGAAACTGAAGACCTGCCTGAAAAGGACTTGGTAAGAGTGCAAAGAAAGGATAGAACAGGGGAAAAGCCAGTGAAGGTTGGCCTGGCCTGGAACTACAAAATGATGGCCCAAACTGGTACTTTAGGGTGACAAAAGGACCTCAGGTTAGGCTGTATTTTTACTGTAAGTCATTGTTGCAATTACTCTGTATGAAATAAAGTAATTGTAGGACTGTGTAATAATTGGCTGACTCAAGTGTCAAAACTGAAATGTCCTCCTTGGTGTCCAAGCCGTTATTCTGAAACCTGTTCAAGAAAATAGTCCTAATTTATGGGTACCTCACCAGCAAATCTTTATTCACATAAACAACACCTGCTATCATCATCTTCTGCTTTTTCCTATTCTGTTTTTCTTCCAATTCATGAACAGTCAATGGACTCTTACTGGCACTAACAGCTGCTGGATCAGTTGTGAAAATGCCTTAACCAATAAAAGTCTGTACAAAAAAAAAAAAAAAAAAAAGAGTAAGCTCTAAGAACTCAATTTGGCATATGAGAATTTAGCGTATAACAGAATATGTATCTCTCATTCTATCGAGCCAGCAAGACATTATGCTAAATCAGGTTTCCGAGATGCTGAGCCCCTATGAAGGAATTCCCTTCCAGATCAGTAAGTTTTAGTGTTAGAGAAAATGAAAAAGGACAGGAAAGCATTTGGTATAATTAATTTGTTTTGGGGTTGGTGCCATTGAGTCAGCTGGCTGACTTTCATCTCGACCAGTCATATTTTCTCTGTCAGCTCTCTTCCCTTGTTTCCTATAAACTGATTATTCTGAAACTCCGCTTAATATATGCCCACCAATATCCATGGCTGGGCAGAGCTTACGAAATTATTAATAGCATTAATATTTTTACGGTGGTCACAGCAATTGTCTCCCCTCCCTTTGGTGTAGTGCCCAAAGCCGCTCAGAAGGACACGCTGTGCCCACGCCATGACGGGCTGGATCAGGACAGGCGGAGGGGAGCGGCGACCGCCAGGCCCGGCGGGCTGAGGGGAGCCGTGGGCCGAGCGCTCCCGCCGGGCTGCGAGCCGATAACCGCCGCCTCCGTGCGGACCCGGGACGCGTTAAAACGGGCTCCGGCCTGCCCCGGCCGCAACGGGACAGCGCCTCAGCCCCGCCCCGCCCCGCCGCCGCTCCATCCGGGCCTCTCGGCCGCGGCCGTTAGAAACGTTCGAAACCCTCCCGCAGCCAACCAGCAGGGTGCTCTCGGGTACCGCAACAACGGCCCACCACCAATGGGAGACCGCTCGGCCATGAGCGGCGGGTGCGGCATCCAATCAGAGAGGGAAAGATCGAAGGGCCGTCCAGAAAGGGCGGGAAAAGGGCGGGACATCTTGGAGAGATGTCGAATGAGATGGCGGTTTACAGAGGGGCGGTGGGACCGGCAGCCAATCGGCGGCTCACTTAGTGCGGCGGCTCGCTTTTTGAATTGGTGGTGGCGGTGGCCGCTCATGGCGGTGGTTGTCCTTGCGGTCGGCGACAGGTGGCCTCGGCGGTGAGGGCAGAGCCGGCCCTGGGCGCCGGCAGCAGGCGGGTGTGGCGCGGCGACGCGGAGCGGCGTGGCCGGGCTGGGGCTGGGGGAGGCAGAGCCCGAGGAGGACAGCGGCGGGTGCGGGCGGCCTGGGGCGAGGCCGGCCGAGGTGGGCCGGGGCACCTGTGAGGCCTGCGGGCCTCTCGGGGCAGCTCCGCGGTTCAGCGCTGCTCTGGGCTCTCTTTAGGCCGCTGGCAATCCCCTCTGGGCAGGGAGGAGGTCCATGCCTGCCGGCACCTGCTAGCTTGTAAGGTGAGAGTAGCCGGTGGTACTTAATCTTGCCTCCGGCCACCTGCTAGTAAGGCAGCTTGACCACACTTCTGGGTAGTTCCTCGGGAGGGAAAAGGGCAATACGGGAAGCTTTTAAATGTCGTTTCTATGCTTTAAAAAACATATTTTAGCGTGTGGATGGTTTGCGACCTTTGAGCTTTCCACAAACTATTGGGAGGTCATTTATAAGTGTAATGCTGTAAGAGCATTCAGGTCTGCCTGAAACCTGTAGTGATGGTGTTCTGTCTTTTGCTCTTTTTTTTTATATGAGGGGAAACTGTCATGTTAATATCTTCTGTGTGCTGTTTGTTCTCTTCAGTATCTTGGCGCTCTCAGTGTGTAAGCTTAGTGACTAGTGTTATGTAATTAATTAATATGTGACTGTTAAAACAGGGGCTACTTTTTAAAAGGTGCCCAGAATGGAACCCTATAAATAAATAAATTGGAAAAGCCATAAAGAAAATCAATGCCCAGCCCAAAGTATGGGCTTGTCCCAAATATGCTATGAAGTTCTCTCAGTGTGTGTTCTTAGGTATAACAACAACAGCGTGACAACATCATATTGATGTCTCTGACTTCTTAAAAATAATCTGTAGGATTTAAATTTAATGGTACCCTTAACTGGAGGGTTTTGGTTTTTTTGGTCTGAGTTTACATATAACTGTGGTCATCATTATTAACGATATGGTTTGAATCTTCCAAGATTATGCTTCCCTTCACCCTCACTGCCAAAAAAGAGGTAATTGTATAACAGGCCCCACTGGTATCTCTGAAACCTTCTGAAGAGGTGATCCCTAAAGATTCTTTCTGGTTAAAGTTACTTTCTCCTCTTGCTAGGTCTCAGGCTTTTCTGAGATAAACTAGCTGGGTGACTGGGATTTACTGCTAGGAAACTTAGTTCTTTGGAGCCTGCACAGCTGTATGTCACAAAATTGCATCTAAGGTGGCAATTTTGATAACTAAATATGCCTAGAATGATGGTAGATTTGTAGTGTTGACTTATTGCTCATCACTGTATTAGGAACTTACGTGATGTGTTATGAAGACATGAATCCTGTCCAAGAGTCTCAAACACGATCTTCTAAACTCTAGAAGATAAATTCTTTTCTGTATTGCTGTTATGTCAAAACACTTGTTTTTTGTCTTCTGATTTTTACTTTGCTATGTAAGTGGACAGGCATTTCACACCTTGAAAAATAGTATGTGCCATTCTCTAAGGGTTTTACTACCCCATGAGTCCTCTTTCAGACAATGCTTGAATGTATTATTTGGGTGGCTACTGTTTTAAAGGGGTGTTAACAGTCATGAGGAGAATGACTTCAGTTAAAGTGATACAGAAGGTTATTATACTACAGCAGTTCAGATACAGTGGCTATTCTACATAACATCTGATATCACTGTGCAAATATTTAAATTTGTGTGAATGATGAATCACAGGAAATGCCTGCATCTTGCTTCATGCACAGAGGAAAATGTGCTACATGTTGAGTAGGTGTCTTAGAACAGATTTTCAGGTAGCTACCTGTATAAAATGAGAGGAATTAGAATTCTGCCTTTCCAGTATGTGAGAAGCTTGTTTGATGGGCAGGGAGAGCACAGCTATATTCTATCCATGAGAAGACGGAAGGCCTCTCTATCTGGTGATGAATGGCTACTTCTACTGTATTGTGGTTAATATAGGACAATAGACTAGATCATACAGATAGATGTATATATGCTTATTAACTTTGTAGAGAGTCTTGTGTGTTTTGAGAAACGTAATTTTTCTTTGAGTAAACGTTGCAAGTTCCACTCCCTGGGTGGTCATTTTTATGTAACCACAGTAACTCTAGCCAGTTCACCTGAAAAATCAAATTTTGACAAGATGCTTTGTGTACCCTAATTCTTCTGCTAATGTTTCCCTTTAACAATGCTAATCCTGGTCTCAAATCTAGCTTATAATAGTTTATCACTGAAGCAAACAAGTGCTTTTAGTTTGTTGATGTTTTGGGGTGAAACTTCTCAAAAAGAACACTAGAGTTAGTGTTTCCTTGCTGCTCAGGGTGAAGGACCCTCTCTGCAGCTTTCTGTGCCAATTAATAATTTCATGGTAGGCAGCCTGCTCACAATTGTTTCTGTAACAGGTTCGTTCTAAGTCCTTTCCACCAATTGGGTGACTCCTAATACTCTTTTTAGAACTACTCTTATCAGTGTAAGTGGGATTTTTAATAAGAGTCTAAATGTTTTGTTTTCAGAAGTCTGAAGTTTCTTCTGACTGCCTTAGTCATAGAACTCTTATTAATGAGCTTCTTGCAACTGTAACTTAGTTTAGCACATCTATCTTCCAGCTGTTGAAGAAACAAGACGTGGTCATGGCTGACAACAGTACCCTGGTGTCTGAAACCGGGAGGAGCCTCTTGGCTGATTCTTCTGTTCTTGATTCAAAAATTATAGAAACCTCCAAAGAGAATGTATTTCCTGGATCTGTTTTGGATGTTGAAGGTAATGGGAGAAGCTTATTTTGAGATTCCTATGTTGTTGTAATGACTGATTACTTTGTAGGTATTTAGTAACTTTGAAAAACCAAAAGTTCTTTGAACTATGACATTGTATGTAGGGTAGCCAAAAGGGTGTTGGTCTGGTATCCTTTCACCAACAAAGGGACTGTCTTAATTGTTAACTCATCTTGTTACAAAAATTTGGGTTACTGCCATGAAATCAAACGAGTCTTCTGGCTGATGTCTAGAAAGCTGTTAGTTCCATTTGATGCTTCTGTGGAATAAATCATTCTAGGTGGTGTGATGACACCATTGGAAACTACAGCTGCTCTGTTGTGTACAGCTAGACCTTAGAGAGATGAATAGTCATGAGCTTGAAAGTAAGTCAAGAACAAATCTTGAAATTAAAACCCAAGAAATAAGATATTTCTGTTTTCCTGCAATGCAGTAGCCAAAATCCAGTGGCAGTCTTTTAGTGCAAATGACATGGAGGCAACACTTGTCCCTTCCTCCTAATATTTTGAAAGCTTATTAATACATGGAGGAAAAGAACAAGATATCTAACTTCAGTTCTGATATTCCTTGGCGAAACTGAGCAGTTACTAGGAAGTAATAAACCTTGTCACCCAGGAAACACAGAAACTAGAAAAGATACTAGATGTCTATTTTCCAGCGTAGATTCTTAGTATCTAATTCTGCTAGAAGCATTAAGTCAATAATTTTGTTGGTTTTCTTTTTTTTTTTTTATTCTTTTTGCCTTTGCTGACTCTTTTTGCATGTTCTTGCTTTGACTGTAAGGTCATGAACTGTAGGATCTTGTTTCACCATATACTAGAAAGTTTAGGCTTTATGGTCAATTGGGTGTGCCTTAATTAAAGGACGGGCTTCTTGAGGTAACATTTATTTTCAGGCTTGTTCCTGATAATCAAGGTATCTTGAAAGGTTGCAATCTGCCTGTGTTCTTCTATGCATTATTGCTTAATTTAGACCTAACATGGATTTTTCTATTAAAAGACAAATATTATCCTTGTTTCTCTATAAACAGAAGAAATGCCTCAAATAGAAACAAGAGTGGTTTTAGTTCAGGAAGCAGGGAAACACGAGGAGCTTCTGAAAGCCTTGGAGGTATGTGGGTCTAAGGTAAAACAGTCCCTGGAATGAGATGGTATGCTTTTAGACGTCTAGTAGCCAATTTGGTTCTGTTCTTAATTTCTCCTCTTCTGCAGACCATTAAGATAATGGAAGTACCAGTTATAAAGATAAAGGAAACTAGTCCTGGTAAATCAGAAGAAAAACTAATAAAAAGTATTATTCATATGGTATGTCATGCAATTAAGCACATGTGCTTGCATGCAGCATGTTGTACTTCACCGGGACTGAAATGTGCGCACGCTTTAATTTATATTAATTGGGCATAATGGTCACTATATGCTAATGTTTCTGATGGTGTTACTTGAAGCTTGTCAAAATTGGCACTTTTACACCTTCTCAAATACGGCAGTAATATCTCCAGCTCTTAATTAGTGGTGTTTTCTAACAGGGGGATAGAAATATCGATGGAGACATTCAACTGCATGCTTATGTTCAGTCAACACATAAGTTTTTGCTATGAACTGACTTCATAATTGGTTAATTGACTTCTCTTTCAACTGAAAGCTGCATTTAAACTTAAGTATAAGAAGTGGTTCTCCATTTCTTGATGTGAAAAACCAGGAAAATAAAATTTGGAACTAATGATTGAAATTGGAACTGACCAAGTTTTTAGAGCCCTTAAAATATCAAGCAATGAGCAAAATTGACTTCTGTTCTTTAGATCTTATGCAGCACAGAACTTGCTGTTGCAAGATGGATACTACTTTTTAGTAGCATCCAGAAATACTTTAACCGGACAGTCTGAAATTTCATTTCTCTTTTGTGCTTAATTTGTTTTTTTTTCTATCTGTAGATATTTCCAATACTATATATCAGTGTGAACTGATACGTAAACTACTAAAGTAACTAGAGTTCTTATTCTTCAGGAGCAGGAATTGCTTTAAGACGTTCTTTTAGGTGCAGTTCATAGCTATTCTTATGCTAGAGAACAGTGCATCTCATTCAGCTTTCACAAATCCTAAGAGTCTGTCTCTGGAAACTGAATCATACTTTTTATTTTCATGGTCCAAAATAAAAATCAGTTGAGTTTTGACGCTAGTGTAAGTATGTTGCCTGAATAATGCTTTCCCCTTTATCCCTTTCATCAAGGAAATTAAAGTGCCCTACATAAAGACAGACACGTTAGAAGAGCTTGGAGATTCTGATTCCCCAGAATTTGAGACTATTTTTGTTGTATCAGACTTCCAAGATTCTATCTTCAGCAACCTCTGCAAAGCAGATTGCCGTGTCATTGGACCTCCAGTAGTACTGCACTGTGCACAAAAAGGAGAGGTATGTGCATTCTGGTGAAACCAGTTGAATAGTTCTCTGGTGCAGTGAGTTCTAAATATTAAGTGCTCAAAATAAAAACTATTTTGCCAGTCAATCATAAACAATCTTAGCAAGATAATTTTAATAAATCGAGTATCTAGTATTGTGTTAGACTATTGCATGTAGTGAGAAAGCACAGGGAGACAGTAGTAAGGCTACAACTACTGCAGTAGTTGTGGGAGTTGCTGACCCATTAGTTGAGATTTTGCCATTAGGAAACGCAGCATGTAAATGGTGGTCCAGCAGACACTTTATATTTCCAAACCTTGTCACATAGAGGGGATGGATTGGGGAGGGGGAAAAAAAGCGTGGAGCGCTACCTGTGTAACTTGGGATGCTCTAGTTACTTTATCAGAACACTGGCGGGTCTGGAGCTGAGCTGTAACTGAATGCACAGACTTGGACTACTGTCTGATGCATTTCAATACTAGGAGCAAGAGTACTGTATTAAAGATAATGCTAAAACTGTAATGGAAGCAGTATGCTTTTGACTAATAAGCTTATTTTCTTACTTTCAGCCTTTACCTTTCTCCTGTCGTCCACTGTACTGTGCAAGTATGTTGAACTTGGTACTGTGCTTCACGGGATTCAGAAAGAAAGATGAATTAGTAAGATTTTTTTTTTTCCTTTGGATTGGTAAAACTATCAAGTTTTTTTCAAAATACTCTTCTATGCTATCACCCATAGGGTTTAACGTTCACTAGAGCTTGTATGGGGGGAATTAATTGTTTGTTCTTCTGTTTTCTTGCATGTCCAGAGGCAGCGATATTTGAGGATGGGAACAAAACTGTTTCCTTGTCCAAGTAATTCTGTCCATGCCATTTTTGGCCACTTTTTTGTTGAGTGACATTAAACAGCTCTAAATCAGTAGGGTTTAAAGATTTGTAGATTGAGGCTTCAGACTAGATGATGTTTATCCAATAGTGTTCTCTTACTTGCACAAGTAGTAGTGTGGCCAAGTAAAGCTTTGTTGTCCTGTTCAGAGCATTTGCAGACATGTTATCTTAATGCCATGCTATCTTGCTATCATGCTATCAGGACTTTAGTCCTGACCTATCAAGTTATGAAGTGGCTTGATACTCTAGCACTCTTCCATTTCAGTGATGCAGTTGACACCTAATTTCCCTATTGGACACCAGGGAATAAACAATATGGTTCCACATCTTCATCTGGAAAAAAAAAAAAAAAACCCAAACCAAAACAAAAGCCTTTGCCCAGTGTTAGGGATAGTTAAGTTTGATCTGCTAGATTTAAACTGGACAAATTCTGTCAATTACCCCTTCAGGTAGAAAATCAATGAGGAAAACATGCTTCAGATCTATTATATGTGAAAAGGTGAAGGCATGATGTATGATGATCACGAGAGTACTGGTGGCTTGGGTAGTCTTCCTCAAGCTACACAGCAAGACTGTATTAAATGTTAAAAATAATTAATAGTTCTTCTGCTGTATCAGCTTTATCTTCTCCTATAGATGCAAACAAGTTGTTTTAAGAACAAATTGGAGTATTTCTGTTCCTCGACATTTAATGTAACTTCCTGTAGCTTGCTTTGCAAACTACTTCTGGACTGTTCTCACTCTGCGCTGTACACTTCAAAAGATATACTGAAAACTTCTTTAATTTTTTTTCAGGTTAAGCTAGTGACCTTGGTTCATCATATGGGTGGAATTATTCGAAGGGACTTTAGCTCAAAAGTTACACATCTGGTGGCTAACTCAACACATGGAGACAAATTCAGAGTATGTAAGCTTGAGTTGGTACTTCCTGGAAACTTTCAGAATTTGGCTCTTGTAGATTAAGTTTGTAAATTATAGTTCAGCTCCTCAGTTGATGGTTTTGTTTCCTGTACTAACAACAATGACTTGTAAGGGTGAGTTCAATCTTCCTCTGGAGTTGAGCTTTGACGTGTTTTTGTCTCTGAAGATGTAAATAATTGCCTGAATGCAGAGATTTTGAAATACTCAAGCATAGTAAAAAACAAGAACCAAAATGTTTAACTACTGAAGTACTGACGTTATCAGTACTTAAAACACTTAAGACACTGATGTACATTTGCTCATCAATGAACACGTGTTTATATATCAACATGCCTGCTTTTTTGACTGTCCAAACAAACTTTGAGGTAACTTGCAAAAAACTTTAGTACTGGATTTGTGTGCATCTTCTTCTAAAAATTATTTTTCATTTGTTATGTGTAAGTGTTCAATTCTTTCTTTATGTATAAATATATGCAAGTTGGTTTTTTCTAACAACACCGAAAGGGAATCCTTCAGGACATGTATGTTCAGTTGACAAGTAACTACAAATTTATAAGGTTTTTTGTACCATGGAGTATGACATAGCAATGCCTATGTCCCTTGACTCTCCCTTGTTTGAATTGTTAGTAGGCTGTTGCTTTTTTCCTAGTCTGTCTTTTTAATCTTCCAGTTGGAAGAGAAGATCTACTCTCTAGCTCTGTTCAAACACTCCTTTCTGCTAACTCAAATGGAAAAAGTAGGAAAACTATAATCTCTCTCAAGCAGTCATAGAAGTTACTTTTGGAATAGTCTCTCTCTTTGGTAAAAGCAGTCTGGGATATATGTCTTCATACGAAGTATCAAAAGCAGAAAAAATATCCTATATTCCACTGGAAAAGAGATTTGGCTTTGTTTTTGAGAGTGATGAAAGATATCAGACTAACAAAATGGTGCCCTTTGGAGTAAGTGTCAAAATAGTTATTGATCTGATCTCCTAGTCACTGAAGAATTAACACATTCTAACTCTTGTGAGTTACAGTTGGACATGATTCCTGAAGAAATATGTTCCCTTTTTGCAGTATTTGTCTTGAAATGTAAAAGCAAGGTTATGAATTTTTCTTGGCAGGGGAAAGACTTAATGGAAATACTTACTTGCTACAATTTGTACTTTTCCTGTTTTGTAGATTGCTGTAAGTCTTGGTACACCTATTTTGAAAGCTGAGTGGATTTATAAGGCTTGGGAGAAAAGGAATGAAATGTAGGTGTTTATTTTCCTTCAGCTTTAACCTTGCATCCTGCTCACCTATAGTATTGTGAGCTTCTGTTTAAATAGTGATGTAGCACCGATTTAGTGACCTTTTGGTGCACTTTTTTTTTTCTTTCAGTGATCTCTGTGCAGCTGATGATGACTTCAGAAATCAGTTCAAGGTTCCTCCCTTCCAGGATTGCATGTTAAGTTTCCTTGGATTCTCTGATGATGAGAAAGCTAACATGGAAGAAATGACAGAAATGCAAGGTTATTGTTTATGAAAGTTGACCTGCGGAAAGAATGGGGTTTATAGCTGATAAATACTGCACTGAAGCTGAAATACTAGATTGTGAATACTGAAGTATTAACGAAGACTCTTCAACTTAAAGAGCTATAAATTGATTTTTAGATCTTGGTGTATGCATAAGTTCTGGTAGCTGTTGAAGACTTCCAACTTCCTAGGCTGATTGAAACTAGACAATTTTAAAAAGTAATTATAGGATGCTTGAAGATATCCTGGAAAACTTGCTACATAATATGTATATTCTGCTTCAGTTTTTATAATCAGTTTTGTGGTACGTGTCTTCACGTAATACACAGGAAGTAGCTGCAATGTTGACAACTTTGATGTGAATCATCACTGGTAGAACACTTGATTGGAAGTGTTCCATTTTTCATCAGTGTAGTACAATCTTAATAATCACATTGACAGTAATGATATAACAGGTAGCTTACAAGTCTCCAGCCTTGTATTGCTAGAGCTGTGTGTGACAGAATGATAGACATGGGAATGGAGCAAGCTTGTAACAGCAATCTCAAAAGAGATGAAAGTTGGCTGGGTTTGTGTGGTTTCTGGTGTGGCTTTTGCACCCCTCCTTTCCCCTGACCCCTTTACCTAATGTTACTTATAGGATTGTGACATGCACAGGTTCTAGCTTGTGGATGTCTTCAGGGTGAATATTCCTGGCTTGCTCTTCTAAGAAACAAGAAAAGCTTTCCAGAATAATATTGCATTTATTGCCAGACAGGTTTAAATGCTCTCTGAACTCTGTGTACTCTTGACTTTTCAATGTGTACGTTACTACTGCATGCTACATCTGATTTCCTAAAAGTTGTCCACTGCTGGTAATGTCTGGGGGTTATGTAAGCCCAGCAACTGTTTAGCTCAATCTAGAGTTCATCTCTCTTTGCCTCTTCTCTCAGTAATGACAGGTGCCACAGAACTATCAAGTGAGCTACTAATTTCTAGCAATAACATTCTTCAGTCTTGCTAATTTGCCTTTTTTTATCTAGGAGGACATTATTTACCAGTTGGTGATGAAAGGTGTACGCACTTAGTGGTTGAAGAAAGTACAGTAAAAGATCTTCCATTTGAACCTTTAAAAAAACTTTACGTTGTAAAGCAAGAGGTTAGTGCCAACAAATTCTTGAAAGAATATTGCTATATAAAACTTGGTATGTGGGATAAATTTTTTCAGAATAAGCCACATGTTTGCATTTAGTATGCAAACTGCCTTACTATTGTATATTGTTTTGTGGTTTTTTAACTTTGGGTGAAGCTCTGTAACATGTTCTTAATGTGTGTTTTCTTTTTTCCTTTAGTGGTTCTGGGGAAGCATTCAAATGGATGCCAGAGCTGGAGAGTCCATGTATTTATTTGAGAAGGTATGCTGATCAGTCTTAAATAATGCTCACCATGTATTTGGTGGTAAAATTAGTGTGCACGATACTGTGTGTGGGGCCAGAGATCAAATGTTTTAAAGCAGCGTTTAAGTTCCAGATAATCCATTATAAACTATATATATAGAATACCATTTTTGAAAATTTTTTTTTCTGCTTCCTAAAGGTTGAACTTATTTTTAGTCAAACAAAATACTAGCGTGGTTTCTAGCTGTTGTTTTGTTTTTTTTTTTTTTTAAAAAAAAGGCCTCACCCATTTTCCCTTAACTTCCCTAAGAGAAGTTGTGTTGTGTGTTGATCTCTACAATTAACATACCTTTGCACTAACTTGAGCTGGATACAGTGGATAAAAACACTAAACTAAACCTGCTTTTACTCCAGTCAGAGAGTCCTGGCCTCAAGAAGTCTGTGTCACTACTTTCTCTGAGTACTCCAAACAGCAATCGTAAAAGACGTCGTTTGAAAGAAACTCTTGCACAACTGACCAGAGAAACAGACATGTCGCCATTCCCTCCTCGGAAACGCCCATCAGCTGAACATTCGCTTTCTATTGGGTCCTTGCTGGATATTTCTAACACTCCAGAGTCGAGCACTACCAATGGAGGTAGAGCCAAAAACTTTCATTCAGACACACTTGCAATGTTTAAGAGCTCTCTGCATCCAAGTGGTAACAGTAGTGGTAGGGAAGTCTTACAGGTTTTGCTACAGATTTCCCAACTAATTCCAGGCTTTCTCCTTTTCAAAGTGTGCAGAAAGCAGAAGTGAAGAGTTCGGACAGAGGCCAGGCTGCCTCTTGTCATTGCAATAAGCATATTCGTACCCAAATGAAAGCAAGGAAGAGACAGAGTTGATAAATATGAAATACAGTACAGTGTTACTCCAAAATACTTCAAATACTATGCTGAAAATCGGCAGCAAATAAGCAACATCGTTAACAGTAAATCATCTAAAAGCTTCTCCAGTAGGATACTTGGAGAAAGGAGGACAAAGATTCTTTTCTAAAGGCGTTAAAGGGAAAATTCCTCCAAAGCCCACTCCTCCTAGGTCTTTGAAGAGTTCTGTTGAGGTAATGCTATTTGTGCCAGCAAACTGTCATGTCTAAAACTTCAAAAGAATATAAATCGTCAACTGTTGATCGGTTGATCGGTTAATTGGCAAAGAGCTTTTAATGTTTCTGCTCATGGCTCTTGTGGAAGAGAGGAAACTGCGAAATTGTGGATTAAAGGTAATATCTGAGTTTATTTTTTTTTTTTAAAAAAGCGCCCCAGTTTCATCATACAAAGGAGGTATCTGGAGTTACTACTGCAGTTAAAAAACCCCTGTATACCAGTCATATAAGTATCTCAGTGAGGCACAACCTGGAAGTGATAATTCAGAAGGAATACAGGAAAGATCAGCTTACTCTCAAAGACCAGCTTTCTTAGATCATGCTAGCTTTCTTGTAATTCCTGGTGTGGAAGTTTCTTCTAATCCCATGTCAGCAGACAGTTTCAGAAAAAGTCTATTTTGAAAACAACAGGTAAGGTACTTATTTCATAGTAACTATGATAGTAATGATCTTTGACATAAGAATGAGTGAGTATGGGTCTCTGAGGCTCAATACATGAGCAGGTATCTAAAACTAATGGACTGTTCCAGGTTCACCTTGGCTTTAGCCTTAAGAGAAATGGCTTTCTTGTGTCTTCCCCACACTGCCCCTCCACCCCCATAGGATGAAACGTAAATGTTGCGTGCAAGGACTGATTTTAATAAATGGTTTCGAGCTACATATCTAATGCAAGGGTGGTAGGCAGCTGAAAGGTAGTTGTTTACATGGCAAAGTGAAAGTAGAAAAGTACTTAGTGTATGTATAATGTTCAGCACCTAATCCTCACTTCCTACTAAACATAATAGGGTTAAGTCATTGAACCTGCCCATAAATGGCTTACTAGTTTCAGACTATTATTTTGAGGAATAATATATTACTGTTATTCTTTAATTAGGCTGTAAAAGCTATCTTCCCTTAAAAATTCTGATGGTTTTGGGTTTTTTTTAACCTGTCTTTAAGGGTAACCCTTTTTTTTTAGGGAATCTATTGTAATAAAGCTCTGTTTTCTTTTGGGAATATCTCTTCACCAGAAACACCAAAATCCTGTGCCAGGCCTTCCAAAAACTCAACTCCTCTTCCACTAAAGCAGTCTGCAAGATGGCAGGTTGCAAAGGAATTGTATCAGACAGAAAGTAACTATGTTGATATTCTAACAACAATCATTCAGGTAAGATGGTTTTAAAGCAAGTACAGGTCAATTGTAATAAGACATCTAGTGTTTACATCAATGATTATTTTCAACCCGTGATCTGCAGGCTTTTGAGGGCTTGGGTGCATGAAAAGTTCATAAAAATATGACAATGTAGAAGTCTCATGTAATTTTACTGACATATAAAAATGTTTAGTATCCATTAATAATAAAGGCTGGAAAACACAATTTCTAGTCTGGGTTCTGTGATGAAATTGCAGTTTGTATGAAAATTCGAAGCTTCAGGAAAATAGGATCTTCATGACTTAGATTTTTACGATATTAGTGAATAGAGAGGCCTGGCAGGGGAAAAAAAAAAATTTAATTATTCCAAGAGCAGAATAGCAAACATCTTACAGGAAGAGCTTAATTCCTAGGAAGTTTATTTCCATTGCAGCTGATTATCTACTTAAAGAATGAGCTAAGATGTTTGTGAGTAGAAAAGTAGATGAAAGGGGGTTATGGCATAGTGATGTATCGAACTCAGTGTGTGTATTTTAAAGCCACTCCTCCATAACCCCCTCTTCCTAAATGGGAGTATCTCAAGATTGTGACAGCAGGAAAGTATGATCTGGAAGGAAAATGCTGTTGCTTTCATAACTATTTCTAACACAGTGTGTGGCGGTTGGGAGGGCATTAACTTTTTTTTTGTCTAATTCATCAGTTATTTCAAGTTCCGCTGGAGAAGGAAGGACAACTTGGAGGACCGATCCTTGCACAGGAAGAGATTAAAACTATATTTGGCAGCATTCCAGATATTCTTGATGTGCATACTAAAATAAAGGCAAGCTACAACTTCTCCCCTGCAGGGGAAGCTTCGATATTATAGACTTAGAATCTTTTCTGCATGCTTTAAATTGTATCTGTGGGATAGGTGTAGATTCATCCTGGTGCTGTTATATACTGTTCAACTTATGGAATTATGTGTAAATCCAAAGTACGCTTTAAGATTTAACACTTGTTTGTAAATATCTGAAGTCTGAGTATTGTGTATGTAACTAATATTGCCGTTCATGAGCTGGCTTCTCTTTTTTTCTATTTTACTACATCTTCCTGTAGGAGTTTTTCTGTAATTGATACAAAACTGGTCAAAAGGGCTGGTGGTATCAGATGGTAGTCTAACTCTCACAAATGCTTATAACATACTTGTTTCTATTAAAGCAGTAAGTGAGAACTTGGAAGTATAGCTAAAGCTATGGAATTTAAAAAACCCAACAAAACAAAAAAAAAAAAGGTGTTTCCTGGACTTTAGACATGTTCATATAAGGACACTTCTATCATTTGGTAGGGAAAACTAATCCCTCCTTAAATGACTCTGAACCAATTGTCAGAAACTGCTAGCTTATAAAACTGGCTCTGCTTCAGTTGACTGGGTACTGAGGCCTAATAAGAGCTGATCAGAATTCCCTATGAGATTGTTTTCTTGAGACTTTCTTTATATTTTGATTTAGATTGCAAGCACCCTCTGAAGTCATCTCTGGGTCTCACAATAGACTATGATGTGAGTCTTCCTCAAATATGCAGTCACAAAAATCCTCAAATAATAGTATATGACTGTTCCTGTGTGCATTTTACAGTAGGCTTTTAAAACAGAGGGACTTGCAGATTTCCTGTAACTCAGTCGTTTGTTTTTTTGGTTGTTTGTTTTTTTTTTTCCAACTGCTGGGATCCAGTCTAGTTAATCATGACAGGTATTGATACATGCCCACTGAGATGAAAGCAGAGCATGTGTGTCCATGTGTCAGCTAGGATTCACCTGCAGCATGTGGTGTAGACAAAGCTGCTTAGACGTAGTGATTGTGTTTTCCTTCACCTTTGATGTAATAAAGAGAAGTGGCAGCAACAAACTAATATTAATGGTGAATCCTTTTCACTTAAGGTGAGTCCTGAACCTTCAGCTGTGCCCTCTTGTCCCTGTTATTAGCTGGCAGTGAATAAGTTTGATCCTTATCCAGCTGATATAGGCTTAACAGCTTGATCTCACTTTCCTTGACACCCTGGTGCAGGAAGTGAGGGAAAGCTATGCTAGTTCTGTTTCAATCCTATTTTATGGACTTAAGAGTCCTATAGTAGTTGTGGACTCTTCATTAGTTGGCTCAATTGTCTTCTGTGTATACTTTTTTTTAATAATCCCTTGGGATATGTTCTGTAGTGTGTTGGGTGGCAGTGTCATCTTGTTGCAGAGCGTTGGCTAGTGCTGATACACTGCTAGGCTCTGCTTGCACTGATTTAAAACTATATATTCAGTAAGGCAGAGGTCCCTTGCTTTCAGCTCTCAGTAGATGAAGGGGCTTAATGTGAAATTGTACAGCTTTCAGGATTGCCTCTTTTGTCAGCATGGACACACACAGCTAATTATACGTGTTTGACAGAACACTGATCCCATCTTGCAGCTTTATGCAGTTCATTCTAATTTTCTTTCCCCCATCCCTGTATGTATTCTAGGAAGACCTGGAAGATCTTATGATGAATTGGACTGAAAGCAAAAGCATTGGTGATATTATTCTTAAATATGTAAGTTTCTACTGGGTTTTTTTTAAGAGCTATTATGAGCTATTATCTTGCCTTACAAATAATCCGCTTGTAGGAGCTAGCAAACACAAGCAAAGCACTACTGAGAGAGAGAGAGAATACTAACTTGGATCATTGTATTTTCTGTTTAGACTTTTCAGTTCAGTTAGATTATATACTTTGTACAGGTAATCCATGTCAAGTTTAAGTGTATGTGTCTGCTTGTCTGAGGGGGTAAAACTCCAAATAGATATGGCTTGAGAGCTGTAATTTGTAACACTACAGACATGCAGACATTAAAAGGGGCTCTTCCTGTAACCTTAGCTATCTGTTGCCTCTGATCAGTGGTAAATAACTAGGAAAATAACTCTTCATGGAAGCTTCTTGTGTTCTTCATTCAATACTTGAAATGCGTAAGTGAATAAAAAGACTCCTTGTTTTCCCAAGTACAGAATGTGCAGAACAGGAAAGCAATGTCTGGGACTGCACTGCATTTTAAAATAAGTAGTCTGCTAGGTATCTTGTGCTTTTGCTGACCTGATCATTTTGAGGCAAATAGTGTTTGGCATTCTGAAATTGTCAGTCTAAGGTATTGCTTCTGGTGGTTTAGTGTCTTCTAAAGGTGTTTGCACTAACTGGAGAAAACATCTGTCTGCCTGTCTGAAATTTCCAAAATTCTCACTAAAAGCATCTTGCTAGGTGAGAATCTGCCTTCTACTTGAGCTGCTTGGCACTTTCCAAGATTCACATGTGTACTTGATGTTTCTGAAAGCAGTCTGCATTTAATCAGCATCATTGAATCTTGGGCATCTGGCATGCAAAAATGTCTTAACTTGTTCTGTGAACATGCATGGGTTTACAACACATTTTTTATTATTCTTTATTGAAATGTGCCTTTGAGCAGCTTTGTATGGCTTGGGGCATATGAACATATGTACAATGCTACATAATATGTAAAGCGGAGCTGTAACAGTTGTTTCTTTCAGTCAAAAGACTTGTTGAAAACATACCCTCCATTTGTGAATTTCTTTGAAATGAGCAAGGAGACTATTACTAGATGTGAAAAGCAGAAGCCAAGGTTTCATGCCTTCCTAAAGGTAAGTGTCTGCAGAACTAAGTCTTTGAGTAGAACATGGAGATCATTACCAAGTAAACTACTTAATGCAGTAAGTGGAGGAATGTGGAATTTTGGAAGCTTGGAGGAATGTGAACACCTCTTGGTGAGACAGAAATAGGAAGGATTTGAATGTCAATCCCTCAAGCTCCTTGTAAGACTCTTTCATAAGAGGTCCAAGTTCCTCCTCTGTTATACAGCTTTCAAGGTAGTTTCATTATATGCATTTGTGGCTGGAAAAAGTGCATTCTGATTTACTTTTTCCCAAATACATGTCTTCTCTTTTCTCTAAAGGTAACTAGAGCTGCTGCTTTTTAGTGGATCCCCCCTCCCTGTGTTTAAAAGACTTACATTTCTGAAATAGCTTTTAACTCGCTTTCGGCAGCTATGAAGTTCCAGGCAGGTAGAATCTCTCAACATTCTTGTGACTAATGAATAGGAGCATAGCAGTAGAGATGTAAGAGGAATATGATCTTCAAAGAAAGAGTTATCTGAAGATGAGTCTTAAGACTCTTGAGCTCTTCAGATAAAGGTATATAGCTGATTATAGTGCAGCATAGCTTTAACTCTTCTATATCCGACAAGTGTCTCTCAAATAGTGGAGTAATCAAACTGATAGACTTCAGCTTATGTTTTCTGACGTACCAGGAATTATATCCAAGTATTGATATCTAAAAGATGGGAAAATGAATAAGAAGACAATAGGCCATCCCCCGTCCCACTCCACATTAGCATTAGCATCTGAAACAAGAACTGAGGGGTTGATAATAAGGACAGTTTAAAATCAGACATTCTGAAAACATAAATCACGTGATAAATACTGTGCAGATTTGAATATAATGTTTTTTAATATGATCTGTTAATGACCAAGTATCTGTGGTAAACGATTCTCAAACTTCAATGCTAGTTTCAAGGAAGACAATTTTTCTTCTAGTCTGTGACTTTGGAGCTTTTGTGTGTGTGTGTGTGGAAAAAGTAAGGATTGTTTCCTTTCTTCCCTTTGTTTTCCCCAGATAAACCAAGCTAAACCTGAATGTGGCCGCCAAAGCCTAGCTGAACTCCTTATCCGTCCTGTTCAAAGGCTGCCTAGTGTTGCTCTACTACTAAATGGTAATCTAGTGAGATTTTTTTTTTATTAGTTTGTCTGTGAAGGTGTTAAAACCGAGATAAAGTCTGCTTTTTGTCATAATTAGCAACAGCTTTTCTTATATAAAACAAGCCTGATTCTGGGAGTTAATCATGTTTAATGGCAGTCAGCAAGACCAAGAAGAAACCATACTTCTGGTTGAATTTCACTTGTTCATATATTTGTCTGCAGGATACAGGTAGAGGAGGAGTTTGCTCTGACAACAGTTGTGTCTCTTCAAATACAAATATAATTGAGATTCAAGTGCAGCTAGCATAAACTAGAGAACAATGCGTATTGACAAGGCTTTACAGCTTCATACATTCCACCTGGTATCAACCACTTGCTGTAATAATGATTATGTTAAAATAGTAATAAAAAAACCACATCACCCCCCTTTGTTTTGGTTAGAAAAAGACTTTTGTGCTTGTCTATGCACTTCAACAAAACCAGCATGTGGTCTTGTTGATTTTCTTTGACTAGTTTGAGGCTTTGGTTTTGTATTGTAGGTGGGTTTTTTCTTAATGAGATGCATAGACAATTGGTGCTCAGCCTACTTCCCCGCTTAGTCAAGGCTATTTTGACTCCAGAATAGCTGTGATTTCAGTCATCATATCTGATTTACAGTTTAAACTTGAATTTTTCATATGTCTGGCACTTGTAATGTGTGTGCATGTTTTGGGTTTTTTCTTTAATTGCAGATATTAAGAAGCATACAGCAGAAGAGAACCCAGATAAAGTAACTCTAGAGAGAGCTATTGAATCATTAAAGGAAGTGATGACGTAAGTGATGCTTATTCTATGAAACATACTGTTACACTTTTAGAGATACCTGTTCTTTCTAAATTCCTCTTAGTGTGTTGTTGCCATAACCTTACTCTCCATGCAGATATACATAATTGTATGTGTTCTTCAGTCTCCATTTGGCCAGTGTTGTCACTTTGGCATTCTGTGCCAGAGCTCTTGAAGGAGTCTGTGGTGTTGTTACCCAGCACTTCTGCCTGAACCTCTGCTGACTCCCTGCCTCACCCTGAAGCTGAACCTCCCGAGTCTGCTCTTCTGTTCCAACTCTTATTTCTGTCTGTTCCCTCCAGAGTGGAAGAGATGCGTTTTGTCTTTAAATCTTACTTGTATGCATGTATTCACTGAAAGGACACGCAATTGTTGGAAGATTAGTTTCTCTTCTGGTCCTGTATTAGCTATTCTTGGCACCATTCCATGAGTTAATTAGCTTAAAGCTGGAGCTTTTTAGATTGTAAGTCTCACCTCTTTTGAAGTGTAGCATATGTCTCCAGCAATAAGACCTCCTGTATTAATTGGGTAAATGTTTGTTCAAATTTAACACCACCACCAACTTTTAAATTGTAATTATTCTTATATGTGCTTCTTGGTGAGCTGCAGTCCTGACTTGGGGGATAAAATGCAGGCTGTATTGGGTTGGTTTCTAGTTCAGAATCTTACAGGGTAGGGGAGGGGCATTATTTATTAACTGAATGGTGTGTCAAATACTGATAACATGACAAGAATATTGTTCTGGGTCTGAAGTTTCCTATGTTCTTAGCGTGTGGTATTTGGACACTTCAATGAGCAAGTGTGGCTGATTCTGCATTTTCCAGTGCTGCTGTGTAAACTATACCTCTGAATGTTTAGCTTCATTATTTTTATGTGTGTTAAATGCAGTGCATTCATTTACTGTTGCTTGATACTGAAGACAAATATAATATACTTCCCTCAGACATATTAATGAAGACAAAAGAAAAACAGAGGCACAAAGGCAGTTCTTTGACGTTGTCTATGAAGTTGATGGATGTCCAGTAAGTAATTCTCTGAAGTGGCAGACCTGTAAAATGACTGTGTGGTAGTTTGCTTCCTTTGCAAAAGCATGTGAGGTTAAAATGCAATGGTGCTGGTTTAAACAGATTTCCAGTGTTAAGCTGTAAGCAAGCAGTAATCCAGCCCTTGAACTAAATGCTTAATGAGCTTTTTGCTTCTGTCACTTAGGCCAATCTCTTGTCCTCTCACCGAAGCTTAGTTCAGCGTTTGGAAACGGTAGCACTTGGTGATGACCTCTGTGACAGGGGAGAACAGGTCACGCTCTTTCTGTTCAATGATTGCCTAGAGGTAAGATGACTATATAAGTACATCTCATGAACTGAATGATAAAAGGTTTGACACTACATATGAATATGAGCAAGTAAAATTTAAAAACTTTGAAACAGAATTCTTAGTCATGGGAAGCTGATAGCTCAGTGCTGATGTGTTGGCTTATACACTAGCTAATGGAAAGGCAATAAGTAGTTGGATCATCAAGAGGTGTTAATGTAGCCTTTAATGTCTTGCAACCAGATCAAATTTAAAAGCAGCTTATTATTTTAAGAAATAAATGTTTATCTGAATAGCACTTTGAGTAATACCAATGTGCTGGAGTTCTTGGCTCAGCAGGATGTTTGTCCTTTTAAAGTTTAGTCATATTTAATGTGAGTAAACAGGGGGCCTCTGGGGTAGATCTGTCTGTGCTTAGGCTACCAAAAAAAAAAAAAAATCACATATTAAATTCCTTAGACTAACAGTATGTTAGGAAGAACTAGAAGGGAAAAGTAATATAACTGGGTTTTGGAGACTTATGTGGAGAAACTGAGGTTGTAAAGGACAGTTTGTGAAAGTACTTGTTACTGTCTACAGCAGTAAAGAACACTGTCTTCATAGAAGACCAACTCCTAAAATAGTCCAAAATTAGTGCTGGCTTAAGCAGCACTTAAGAGACTCAAGCCTATTGTTGTGACTAGTGATGAACTCTTCCTGGGAGTCAGGTTGACTCAGCTTCATGACTTACAAAGGAGGGAAAGGAAAATGAAAACACTTTTAATAAAGCTTCTTGGCTTATCTCTTGTACAAGATAAAAGCAACTGAAGATACTTTACTTAAGCATGTAAGATACCTATGTGATGATAATGTAAAGTGAAAACTCACTGACCAGCCTCCACTGCAAAACCCACTCAATGGCTGCACGCACAAGCAACAGCAAGTGATACTTCTAGGACATGACATGCCATAGCCTAAGTTGGATCATGCATATAGGTGTTTTCTGTTTAAATCTAGACTACCTTGTGGTGGGTTTCAAAGGGCCCTTGCTTATTATGCAGGGTAGAATTGAGGTCTGCAATGCAAAATTACTTCCTCTCATGTCTTTTTAAAGATATTTTATTTTTGAGGTGAGTGTATTGATGCCAAGTAACAAGTATTGCTGGGCCGCTTGAACTGTAAACAGTGAATAGTGAGATGAATGAGTTCCTTAAAGACTTATGCGGTAAATAGTGAAACACTCTTGAGTATTTTTCTGTAGCAAGGCTTCCTGTATACTAGAAGGTAAAAGAAGAGAGACAAATAGACGGCAATAGACCTTCTACCTTTAACCTCTTTGTCTTCAATTTAACTGCAGATTGCCAGGAAACGGCATAAAGTTATTGGTGTTTTCAAGAGTCCACATGGCCACACAAGGCCTCCTGCATCTCTCAAGCATGTTGTTCTCATGCCTCTCTCCCAGATCAAGAAAGTCCTAGACATCAGGGAGACAGAAGGTCTGTATGCTTTGAAGTGCTGTGGTAGCTAATGAAAGTTGTGGTTCAGAGTATAAAGGTCTGCTGTTGTGGGACAGAATGCTAAGATATATTTGTTGTGTGGTATGTTAGGTATGTGATTTTAGTATAAGTTTCTCATAGAAGCTCTGAATGAGCTTGAGAATTCCTTGCCCTGACACCTCTTGTTTTTTCAAGGATCTCTGCAGGATGCTGAATTTGACAGAACTATTAAATAGCATTAGCATAAGCTAACCAAATGGCAGTGTGAGTTAAACAGAGGAGTACACTTGACAGCTCTGGATTTACAAAACAAAAAACCCCAAACCTCAGTCCAAAGCATTAGACTGGCCAGAGACAAGTGATGTTGCTGTGAAATCAAATCTTCGTTTATCTGGTGATGATGCTGTTTAGGAAGAGCTGTGCTTAGCATCTTAAAAGAAAGATCTAGATGACTTAATTTCTGTGGCTGCTTTGCCATGCTGAGGCTCTAGGGGTTTCACTGAAGTTATGCATTTCAACAGCAGCAGAAGTCATGTTACAGTACTGTTCCAGCCTTGACAGTGACTTCTTTAGAAGTCTAGTCAGACTGGTTTCTAGATCTATACTGTAGAAAGATAGATTTGATATTTCGCTGTGGGTGATGGTATGCACGTCATACTTGTTCTGCTTTATGTTCTCTGAAGCACCTGAACATAGAAACCCAATAAAAAGTAGAAATGACAAAGAGGATAGGTAGTAGATATGATGCATACCTGAATTCATAAAAGGTACTTTAGGGTTTCTCTCAAGAATTCTCTTCAAATTTCTGTGCAACATGTAAGTTTACTTTGTGACTTGAGTGATGGGAGCCATTTGTAAGCATCCTATTTAATATTTGCTAAGAACTTTAGTATGGAATTCTTGGGAGAGGTCAGCTACTCTTTCTTGTATACATTCCCTTCCAGGACTGTTTTTCCAGTGCTGCTTTTCTGAATTGGCAATGGATTATTTTTCTTTCTCTCTCAGCTGTGTTTAACATGCTTCAGCTGGGTCTGCTATAAAGGAGTCTCAGCAATGGGTTACTTTTCTGATGTCAAGTAAGCCATCTTTGCTAAGTTTAAACAGTAAAACTGGTGTAACGTGACTTTGTTGCTTTTTCCTGCTTTACAGAATAGGGTAAATAATATTTTCCTTGTTCTCTGTGGATAAAGAAATGATCTGTCCAACACTTTGTGAGTTAGAGAATGAAATTGATATTTACTGCTATATCCAGTAAAGACCAACTAGTCTGCAGACTGTACTATACAGATTATTTGGTGAATAAACTGCTGGATGAACAGCTGATTGCAGCCTCTTGATGAAGGATATGGACAGAACTCGATGCTCTTGCAAGTGATGCAACAACTATCGTGTAAATAGAGATAAAATCCTTGCACCAAATCATACTGTCCCTAACTCTAGCTCCTGGCAGATGGAACATTAGTCTTCTGAAGGTTCCTCATGAATTATATGAAAAATGATTATTCTTTGTCTTAACTCCTTGTCTCTTTTTTTTTTTATAAACCATAGATTGCCATAAAGCTTTTGCCTTAGTTGTGCGGCCACCTACAGAACTGAACAACAAGCTACTCAGTTTCCAGATGACAACTGAAGAACCTCCTAAAGAAGACTGGTTGAAGATGTTGTGTCGACACGTGGCTAACACTATTTGTAAAGCAGATGCAGTAAGTACTCTGGAACCATGTTGCTGACTGGAATTACTTCTCTCTTTTTGGCTTGAAGCACGTGAAGCTAAAGAACTTGTCAATAGTGGACATGCTGGAGGTGAAGTAGAGCAGAAAACATTTGCACTAGCACATCTGCAAGTGAGTGGTTAAAAGGTGGAAAAGGAAATGGCCTGGAAGTTACCTTCTACAGAGGCTAATAAGTACTTAAAAACCAAGAATCATGCCTTTTCCTCATTACAAAGTAATTATAAAAAATTTAAACTCTGCACTGTGGATCTAACAGAATTGTCTTCAGCTAGCTTCTGTCAGAGCTATGTTGCAATTTACAATCCCAGCATTATGAATCGTGTTTTTGTTCAACTCTGTGTTAGGTTGAATTCTTTGTTCTACATCTCATCTGCATGGGCACCATAATGTAAGAGACGTGAAGCATCTTCCTCCTATAGACAGAAGCCTAAAACCTTAAAACAAAGAAGTAAAGAAAACAATGAAATAAAGGAGGCACTCGCCTCCTCACATTTTTAGAAGTTCAATGCGTGGGCTTTCTGCAGCCAGAAAACTACTAATTTGAAGAGTAGATCCTCTCCAATTAGGGCAAGAGACTTTCAGTTAATGTTTTAATTATGTAAGAGTGTATGCATATCAGTCATCCAAATTTGCTGAAAATATGTGCAGTACATGTAGCAGAAACAACTAGTTTAAGCTAGAAATGTTTTATGTCTGCATTGTACTCTTGCTGTACAATATTTGGTTGTCTGATTTTTAAAGACATGCTTGTTTCAGGACAGGTAGATAGGTAATCAAAATAGCATCTTAGTTTTATTTTGTTTGGCTTGTCATCTAGGAACTTATGAATGAGAAACGTGGCTTTGTGCTTTTCCTTCCTTTTTAGGTACTGAGTAGGGAAAGTACTGATTCAGAAGTGTTCATTTAATCTGTCTGTCTCCTATCTTCAGTCTCCGTGTTACGTATAACACAAAGGCATGGAAAAATGTTGGGTTTTAATAGAAATTAAATCTCTGTGTAATAAATGTAACATTCCCTCTTGCCCCAGGACATGCAGAATCATATGCTGACAAATTGTAACCTATGCTGAATCCCATTAGTTATAATTTCTGTACCTACTGCTTTGTACCAACTATGTAATACTTCTTTTCTTGCTGATTTAAATGTCAAATTGAGCTTCAATTTAAGCACACTTCGCCTTTTCCTTGGTTTTCAAGAACTCTGTGGCATCATGTGAGAATGAGATAGTGTTGGCTTTGTCACATGGTGGCAGTAAAGGCTTTAACTACTCTTTATTAGACACTAGGACTAGCCATACAGTTTGCTATCTGGTGTCCTTATGATTTTTTTTTTCCAAAACTTTTTTGGGGGGTAAACTGTCTTTTCTCAAAATAAAACCCCAAAACAACAACAACAACAAAATAACGGCCAGCAACATCCCCCTCTCATTTCTGTCCCATCTCTGCCCAAGTTTTGTAAGTAGCTAGCCAGGGATTGCTTTGCACATGCTAGAGTTTAAGAATGAAGCATGGGGGGAAAAAAAAAAAAAACCCAAACCAAAACCTGTGGCTATTCTGAAACATCTATTGGCTTTAAGCAGAAAGACTTAGTCTTAATGTTTGACAGCTGAATCTATCAAGATTCCACTTCAGAAGAGTGCTAGATGTGTCAGTGAAACAGAGGTATACATCTTGTGAAACTCCCTAGGTATACTTCAGAACTACTGCCTTTACTTTGGTCAACCCTGAACTTGAAACAGAATCAAACAAACCAAATGTAAAACTACTGATGAAGTGGTTTCATAAATTGATTGCACCAGCAGTTAATCTAAAGAAGTGACATGAAAGCAAATAGCTGCTTAACTGTGTGTTAAGAGTTAAATATGGAGGAATATGGCAATTAAAACCTCTAAATCTGACCTAAAGGACTAGAGAATGATATTTTGACAAATGCTGATGTTTGACCATTATTTTTGTCTATAGGAAAATCTCATTTATACTGCTGATCCTGATTCAGTTGAAGTAAATACTAAAGATATGGACAGTACTTTAAGCAGAGCGTCCAGAGCAATAAAGAAAACATCAAAAAAGGTAAGATACCACAAAGATAGTGCTTTTCAGTAAACCTCATTTTAGTTGGGGAATTGTGCTAGTATTCCTGTTTCAGGTGTTTTGTAGTATTTACAGTAGTGACAGGAAAAACTTAATCTGAACTAAAACTCTTTAAGTATAAGCGTCTTAAAGAAGGTGGGGAGTGTTTGAGGTTTTGACTGAGTAGTTTTGGAGTATCTGTCTATAGTCTTAAGTATTATGGTCATAAGTATTATGTTGTCATTTTTGAGTCTGTTATCAAACTTACTCTGTTGTAATATATTTGAAAGATTCAAAATATTAAAAAAAAAAAAAAACACCCAACCCTCAGTTGTAACTGTTTTTAGCATGTTGCATGCAGCTTTAAAACTCCATTCAATTACCTAAATTCAAGTACCTTCAAAAGTAGGATGGGTGTAGAGTGTGCCTGTCCTGGTAATAGAGCAGAGTTTGAAACAGCAAGGAAGTAAGTGCTGAATGCTAGTATCTGCCCAGGTATGCTTTCCTTTGTGTATGGCTTAGCTGCTCTCAGCTAACAGACTGAGGAACTGTGCCCCTTTCTGCTAAGAGGAGCTGGCTGGGAGGCAGGAGGAGGGCTGCCTGTCTGTGCTGTCATGCTGGCTGTGCACTGGGTTTGGTTCTGCTAAAGTCTGTGTGTGTGAGAAGGGGTGGCAGAGAGTGATGCAGCAAGGAGGAATCTGTTCCCCGTTCTCAGCAGCCTCACAGCAGGCCTTAGTATGTTCAAGATAATAACTACTGTTTCTTAGAGAAAACCATAGAGGCTCCTGTAGTTTGGAAGCTGCTGAAGACTAAATTGAGAGCAACTTAAAGGAGAGGGGCCTGACTTTGCAGAAGAGATATGGGGAAGCCTAGTTCACCAGACCTTATTTTGACATCTCCCTGAATCTCTGCCCTCCTTCCCCATTCCCCCCTGTTGTCTGCCCATATTTGGACAGAGTGAGAAGACCAGGAGTGATGGGGTGACCTTAAGAGTCACAGAATCACAGAATTGTCTAGGCTGGGAAAGACCTTGAAGATCATTTGTTTGGCTAGTTTTGATACAGCCATATTAACATTTGATACACGTCCTACAGATGTTAAAAATTTGAATGGTAACCTATATTATTGTAGTTATTACAGCCTGATTTTTTTGTCAGTGTATAACTGCTTGTCAAACTCCTCAGGTTACAAGAGCATTTTCTTTCTCAAAAACACCAAAGAGAGCTCTTCGAAGGGCTTTAATGTCACATAGTGCAACAGAAGGAAGAAGCCCCAGTTCAGCTAATGAGAGTTATATAGGCAGCCGACTGACTAGTACATCGTCATTAGCGGTAAGTGATTTGGCTGTGCAGGCAAAATAAGTAACCTTTTTTAAGATCACAGTTAGTTTAATGTCTGGTGCTTATTTTACTTTAACAGTTTCAAGACTCACAGTAGAAAAACTTGTTTTTAACTACGTTCATAGATGTATTATTTTCTGAGCAAGAGTTGTTTAATGAGAAGGCTTACTTGCAGAAAATGCAGAAAAATCTGCTGTATGTACTAGAAACTGGGAGTTGCCTTGTACAATTAAGTTGGGAGAAAAACCCCAAAACAAAACAACCTCTTTTGCCAGAGATGGAATAAGTATCCTCTTCTCAGAGGGAGAAACTTCCAAAACCCTGACTTGTGTTGGTTCATGCTTTTGATTTTGGACAATATACAAATGTGGTGTACAACCCTGAATAGCATGGTGAAAGTATTAGTGAAAGTAGTGAGATGATAGATGTGCTGAGAAACAAACTGGGAAGGAAGAGTAGAGAAATACAGATGCTGCAGCCTGAGAGTTTTTAAAAAGGCAAGGGAATTATTTCCTTATACGTGCTTAAGAAAACTTGGTAAAAGAATATATTCTACACACTGCAACTCTTCTGCTATGCCTGGCTACCTATTGCAACTTTCTTCTGCTTACCTGAGGTCAAACTCAATTTCCTAGTACAGTCTAGTAAAGCAGACTAAATTTGGAGGAATTTTTTCATCATCTTCACCTTTATTCTAGTGTTTGAGTAAATCTATATGCTGAGTAAACATCTGCTTTAAAGTCTATAGTTTGTAGGACAGAAGGCCAAGAACAGGATTTCTTGTGTATCTTTCTACTATTGCCTCATATGTCAGTACCTTAATATAGAGATAATTCAGTATGTTTGAGTGGCCATTAAATTGTACAACATGAAGATATTGCCCTGCTCTCCCACATGAGATAGGCATGAGAAAATATGGAATAATAAGGGAGAAAGTATTACAGTGGTCTCCCTTGATTTAGAGGAAATAAAGTCTACCAGTGTGGCTGTATCTCAGCTCTCTTTAGAGACTTTTTCTTCAATTGATTGCTCCAACAACTGCTTTCTAATTCTAATATTCTGTCTCCATTTTCATACAGCACTGTATCTCATTTCGCATGAAAATGCAAGTCATGTACTTTTCTCTTTGTGTGTCTATTCCATACAAAAATATATTTTTTCCACAAAATGATAGGAACTTACAGTAGTAAAAACTATATTCCTATTTAAATTCTTCCCAGAGTTTCTTGGACCTTTGAGGTATTAAGCTGCAGCTTGGCAGCAGATCATATGTTGTGTGTGGTGATGTGTGGTGTTTTTTTTTTTTTTTTTAACCAATCCCACACACCACTGAACTTGTGTAAAGCCTTTTTGGTTGAATCACAAGTTTGGTTGAATCCCTAGTGCAGTTCTTGAGAAGGAAATGAAAGCTGCAGCAAACCTCTGAGTCCACTGAGAGAGTCAAATCTGTTATTTGGACATTGTTTTATTTAAATTAAATCCTGGCCTATGCTTATGTGGGTATTTTTTTTTGGTGTAGAAAAATCATGAAGTAAAAACATCAATAAAGGTTGGATGCTTGGGCTTTTTCATGTTTGAACTAACTCTTGAACCCCTTCCTAATTGTAGGTTGCTCATTCATCTTCTACACGCAGCCTAAATGGATCTGTTAAATACGCTGTTAATGTTCATCGCTCCAATTCTGTTGATTGGAGCTCACAAAATTCCAGGCCTCGACCTGTGCTATGTCCTGGTTCTCCAAATACTCACCTTTCAAATGCTGTAGAAGAAAAAACGTCTTCCAACTTGGAAAGCTTAAATGGTCATGCCTTGGACAGATCATGGCCTATCCCTATTATTACTACCACTTGTGTTGATGCTGGGGATGATAACCAGGGTGGTGCTGAAAAGTTCTGAGCATCACATCCTGACTGTTAATGCCCATCTTGCATGAAGTGAGCAAAAAAATCTTGATTCCTCTAAGCTAAGACAGCACGGTACAACTATATAAAACCCTAGAATCCACAAAGTATTTCAAATGGTGTTGGGTTTTTCTTTCACTTGTTCTAATGCACGGGGTTGGAGTTAACACTCACATGTGGTCCAGTTCTATTTCTGGTTCTGGGTGCAAAGTTAATTCTTTAACAAATCCTTTTAACTTTAAAATTTTTGTGTTCTTAATTTCTATACAATTCAATTATTTATTGTTTTAGGTGTCCAAGTGGCAGTGTAGATCAGTGGGTGAAGTTCTGAGGACTTAACTTGGTTGCAGGAAAGTCTTGAGCAGCTAATTTTACCTATGGTTTTAAGTTTTTGTTCCCCTATCTGTAAATAGAAAAAAATATCCTGTATAAAATACTCTAGAGTTTAATAAGAGCTGCTATATAAAGAGGAGTTTAGGATTTATTTTTCAAATATTGTCTATGACTGCAAATAGAAGATATGCCATAAACAGGCATTAGACTTCACAGTGAAGTGGTATATCCTTACCTGCTCAAAGTATCCCTATTTAAAAGATTCTTGAAGCATGCAGGTGCAGCAAGCTGCCTAACTACCATGACCTGTTTATATGCTGAAAAGCTTGGCTGTGCTATAACGAGCAACAGAAGATTGCTTGTGAAAGTATCTTGAGGTCTAGTGTAAAAAGAAGATAAAATCTCAGCTGATCCAGAGAGGTTAACTTTTAGTGCTACATATTGATGTGTTGGTAACTTTAAGTCCCAGAAGCAGCCTGTGCTCCTAGCACCAGAAAAGTCAGCTTTTTGCCTAGTTTGTGCCCATCGAGTGCAGCTAAAGCAAGCTTTGGCAAATCATTGAGATGTCTATTGCCTTCTGTAGTCAAGAAGGCATGTGTTCAGGATCTAATTTGCTGCTCAAAGCTTGTAAGAATACAGACAGTTGTAGGATCTGAGGGGAGCTCCATTTCACTAAGAGATAATCATAATGTATCTTGCCTTCAATTTGGAGGGAGATTGTTATTGCAAAAAGTGTGATGCAAGATGTACGCTAATACTTGGTTAACAGCTACTCTTCAAACACATGTTCCCGTATTCTGAATCTCTCAAGGCTGGTAATGAGGAAAAAATTTATTCCGTGTTTTTTAAAATATACGTGTTCTACTCATTTGGTGCTGTTTAACTTTTCTGTTCAGAATCTGGAAGTGCTCAATCATTAATTTCAAAAGCTGCCAATCTTAAATATCTTCTGTACTGTTACATCTGTTACATTCCTTATACTATATATAAGGATACTCTGTTTCAAGGTTGAGAAATGACTACTGCACTACTGACATTGGCTAATAAAATGATCAAATAACCCTTTTTTTTTTTTTTTTTTCTTCCCCAACAGGGTATTCCTTCTCCTTCCTTGGTCAATCTTCCCTCAATCTTTGAAAAAAGGAGTCATACATTAAGTCGATCAACAACCCACTTGATATGAAGCATGTTTAAATTACAGTGCTGTATGGTAGTGACTGACAAGCAGTTGCTGTTCAAATGACCTGTTACTGACATTAATGGTACCTTAGTCATTAGCACTTAGCAATGATTAGCAAAATGTTAGATAACACTAAGTTAATCACAAGGGGTTTTTAGTTGTGTTGAAGCAGATCAGCTGATCAGTGGAATAAGTAACTCTGTCTTCATTTAAGACACAGTATTCCCTTGCACAAATTTATTTTCTCACCAACATTAATGGAAGCATTTTCTTCTATGGAAATCGCCCCTCTAGGCAATAAACTAGTTTGTCAAATTTTGAAATGAAGATGATGCTCACATAACTTACAGCAAGTTTGGATGACTCTTATGCTTGCCTAACTTCATCAGTTGGCAGGGCACTCTAATGTTTGAACTGTTGAGTTCTTAAATAGAGATGCATTATGAAGTACCTGACCTTTCAAGTATGACAGTTAACCTGTTGTACAGCTGCTTATTCCAAATATTTTGTAAATGTAGTTGTTTGTAAAGAAATAGAATTGACTTTCTGTGGTTATGGTCTTCTGCAGCCTCACCATAACACAGTGGTGTGTTAACATGGGTTTATTGTGACAGTAAGTTTAAAGGCTATGAGTAGCTTTGACCACCAAAAATGATCAATTGAATTCTTTGAATTTCTTTGAAGTGGAAGTCTGAGAAAAGTAAACAAAAAACCTCCCAAACTCCACACCTTCCACGTACTTGTTAATGAATAATTATTTAATGCATGGGATTATTGATGTGACGTCATAACTTGAGAGCCCAATTTTGGTGTGTCAAATTTCAGGTGTAGTACTCCGAAGGCTTTTACCTGGCATTCTCATGTATTTGTGTCTTCCTTCAAAACTATATGTTCACTTCTTTCATCTCTGAACAGTTAGTATGATGCAATGCTATCTCAGGAACTATCTAAATATGTATATTTCTGCATTTCATTAATGGTTTAACTTACTGTCTATTATCAGGAGTTCTCAACTTCTGGTTTCTTTTTAACCACCAGTGTCTTGTCTTATGTCTATATGTAACTAGTGATGTTTCTGAATGTGTCAGACTCAAATGTTTTTTTTATATCTCTTTTTGCCACTCTAAGCAATGTAAATAAACTGTTTAAAATAACACTGCTTCTGGCTTTACTAAACAGGCTTTTATGAGAGTGTACCTTTTTTTGTGTGAAAAGACAAAGCGTTGTGTTGGGCTCCAGCCTACAAATGTACTTTGATTAGTTGTATACTTTATTAGGAAGAACTATATAACTTGGTAGGCCCGAAGCTGCAGAACCAAACTTTTTTTTCCTTAATATATTTACCATACTCCCCTCTTCCCCTGGATATATGTATCTATGGGTTTTTTTTATTCTTATCCATTCAAAATAAAGATCTGAGCTAAATATGCACTGACACATAATAAAGCTCTAGGAAATAAACAACTCAATAAATACTATGCTAAAGATTCAACAACAGTTTTTTGGTTTCTTCTTATTTTTGGAAGGGCATCTTCACTGTGGTAAGCTACATGCAAACTTATGATAATATCAGCCTATCATTATTCCACTGGTCTTCTTTAATTTCTAAGTTATTTGTATTTAGCTTTTATATCAAGTTCACTTGCACTCAAATCCACCTGAACCTTCAGTGCTTATTGTATTGCCTAATCTTGTTATTACCACTCCTGCACAGCTCTGTTGTTGCTAAATGAAGGGAAAATGATTGGTCAGAAGGCCAAGTCCTACTGATCTTCATTTGTTGTATACAACTTCCTAATAGAGGCACTAGTTCTGCTCAGTCTTGTAACTCTTAAAGAAGGAGGGAGACTATGCCTGCCTCTAGAGTGTCTCTACCCCCTCCTCCAGTCTGGATGCATTAATATCTTAGCATGTTATGTCAAGTTTCAGCATGAGATGCTTTTTTTTTATTAAAAAAAAATGGGTGTACTGTTAAAGTCTAGTGTTGGAACAAAGAAAAATGGCAGCTCCATCTCCTAATTAAATGAGAATATTAAAAAAGGACAGTGTATTCATCACTTTGTTTACTGCTTTTAGACTATGCTCTAAGGGGATGTACTCTAGCAGCAGTTCATTGAGGGCAAACTGGTCCCAAATTGGTGAGGATACTCTACCACTGTGTATCTCTGGGTTGTACTGAAGCCCTTAACTGCTTTTTTGATATTGACTGTCAGAGGACCAGAAGTTTTTCAGAGATAGAGAGAAGTGAAAACAGTGAGATATGGGGTTGAAATAACAAGCTGATGGGTAATAATTAAGACTGATTTGCTGCTTTGACAACTTGTTCTAATTACCTAGAGCAGTGTAACAAGTCTTTCGGATACTGGAGAAAAGAGTGAGCCATTGTCTTGCATGACAGTATTATAAATTTACTAGCAGAGGGAAACTACGAGTGGGCGAATACGAAACCAGCTGATCTCTACCCCTTGGACAGCAAATCTTATTAGTATCCACTGTGGTCATATTGAGTGGGGCTCCCCAGGGGTCTGCTCAGTGTTTGTATTGACTGAGTGGATAATAGAGAGGGAGAGTGTGCTTATTAGTTTTACAGCTGTCACACAGCAGCAAGAAACTTGAGTACCTGACAGAACAGGATTAGAGGTAGAAGTGAGCTTTCTAAGTTAGAGAGGTGCTCTAGAGCAACAGAAACAGGCAAAAAATAAAAAATTTTTATAAATGAGAGGTTTGCCCCCACATTCTCCATTTCCAGTACTACATGCACATGAACAAGGACATAATTTTGGGAGGTATTTTGGTTGTTCTTTTAAATTTTAGGTGAGACTGGTTCTCAAAACCAGAATTTTAAACAATAATACTTTTACCATCTAGCTGCAATGGGATGTGCGTTGTTGAGTAACAGTAGTCATCTGGTTTTGTACAATACCTAGTTCAAATCTCCTGAATAATTTTTTAAACTTTAATTTAGAGAGTTTAGTTGAATTATGTACAATTTCTTAAGCCTTTAGGCTTAGATTTCTGTATCAGTAAAATTATAGGATCTGTTCTGCAACTCTTTAAGGAACAAACTGGGATAAAAAGGACATTTTTTTCTAACCTAACTCTTACCACTGTCCCATAGCCAGCACATATTCAGCATCCAGAAGATTTGTTTTCATTCAGAAAGGCTGGAACTCTGAAGAGGAGGTCAAAAGATGATCTTTGTTTAAAACAACCTTCTCTCCTTGTAGGCTGTACAAAATCAAACAGTTCAATGAGCTCGTGCTCATTGCTACAAGAATTGTTACTCTTAACCATTATTCTAAATTGGTGCCTCATGAAATTTAAGAACAGCTATCAAAGGAAAGGGTCTTCTGTTGGGTGGGTGTTAGGTGGGGATGTCTCACTTCTGCTCCAAACTTTTAAGGAGAATGCAGCTTTCTAGCAGCATGCTTCCTCGCTTCCCTTGTTAGTATGTGTATCATGAAGCTTTGGGTAGTAGTACTCCAAGAAGAAAACTCCTTTGAGTAGGTGTGCTATATGTACATTGCCATGGAGTTTATTTAAGTATGCCCTTCAACACTTTGAGAAAATTATGCATTGTGTTCCCAACCTATCTTTATTGAAATATGGAATAGTGCTCAGAAGTTTATATGATAAATGTTGTTTAAGGAGCCTGTATAGTTAACAGGTGGTAGTTTGGAGGGAGTATATAGACTAAAGCTTCTACTGAGACAGGGTGATGTATAAGGAAGCAATAGTTTGCTTGCTTAAAAAAATTAGAAAAAAACCCACCGAGATATTAAAGAAACCAGCAGTTGGCCAAGAGATAGGACAAAGTCTGGGACACAGCTTGGAGCTGAACTCTTCCCCTTTTATTGATATCTGAATCATGTGAACTTCCTCATGGACCTTAGTCTGGGCTTGAGCAGTCCAGCCATTCATAAACCTATACCTAGAATTCATAAACATCCATTCACGGCAAGCTATTAAAGCATTTATGGACTAAGATGATTAATCTTTTATAGGTTTTTGTTCAAAGAGAAAAGGTGGAGAGATTACAGCTGCTTGAGAGCACCTGTTTGTGAATCTGTTGTAGATTCAACAGGACGGCTTGACCTGTGTGTTGCAGAAAAATAGTTGCTGTTTCAAAAATAGGAACTGAAAACTCCACTGTGAGATGGATGTTTACAACCTCTGAAAGCCAGCCATCAGAGACGAAACAGGGGCTAGCTTGAATGTACTTTAAAAACACAAAAGCTGTTGAGAGCTTAAAATGTTGGCTGAGTGCTCTATGCAGCTGACATTGGAAGGGTGAAGGCAAACTGGTGCCACGTTCTTTGCCTTGGGACTGGTGTTAAGTGCAGAGCCAGAAACCTGCTCTTCCCATCACTAACGAAAGCTAAAATGGAAATGCGAACACCATGAAAACAAACTAATTAACATCTAGTGAAATAGATGTAACTCTGTCAGACATTAGGCAAACAAAAGTCATTTTTAGGCAAGAACATTACCACTATTTAGGGCTGAATTTTCAGCTGGCACAGGGTATTCTGTCAGCCTCTATACAAATGCAACCATGCATTTGTATGCCTAATTTAGGCAGTTAGAAGTGCAATTACCACCCTACCTGCAAATTGTAATTAGTTTAAGCTGTCTTGGTGCCTTTATCAGCTGATCCATACGCTGACACTGACTTTAAGTATAGAGTCTAACTATAGTGGGAGCTACCCTCTGTTGTTGAAGCAAGTTATTATATATAAAAATGCATATATGTATGAAGTAGTGAAAAAAAAAGTACTTTCAAAGAGATGTGAAGCATCCCTTTTATGTTTACTCTATGTAGGGAGGCCTAGTGCAGGTACTTTATATTGGTGAAATTAAGCAATTAAAGTTCTGATATTTATATTAATATGGGTAAAAAAAGAAGAACCACTATACCTCTCATTCCCCTTCTCCCTCCAGCACCTCAATTTCTTTGAGGGCTGAAGAAGGAGGAAGTGGCTTTTGGCCTAATGCTGGAAAGCCCAGCTTTGCTGCTCAGCTTACTAGGAACACTGTAGAGCCCATCCTGTTTTGGGTGAAGCAAGATCTGACACCAATCAAAGCTCAGAAGCAGGCAGTGTTCTGCCTCTCCCTCAGGCAGCTCAGGTTTCCTTGGCACCTGTGAAGATTGGGTAAAGGATGACTTTTTGCACTTCTCTTCCACCATCTCCTTCTCCATCCAGAGATAGAGGAAAGCACAACAGCCTGGTAAGCACACTATCAATTTATTAATGGATTCTTTAAAATAGGATTGACTGCAATATAAGTTGTATTACCTGAGCTCTTGGAGATTTTGTTTCATGTACAGTTAAAACCAGTAATGTTTGTTTGTCGGTGTTTGGAGATACTAACTACCCCTCATAAACACTCCACTTCTGTCTTAACCCAAACAGTCAGGAATTCATTGGCTTTGTTGGACTGTAAGCTCCTACATGCTTTCTGCTGCTGTGTGATGGCAAAGATGATATTTCAGTAGTTTCTACAATGTTTCAGCCTGGAGGGAATGTAAATATAAGCATAAATGATTTTGAAAATGTGCCTTTTTTCTCTGTTTCAATGGCTCGTGCATTAGACTTGGTATGGCTGACAAATCGGCACTGATTGCTAATTAAAAAGCTGAATGTATTAAGGAGTTTCACACTTCCATTTCTTTCTCAGGTTGAAACCCTAGCTGTATGAGTGAGTGCTAGTGAAGCTCTAGTGGATACAGGCTAATTACTTGCCATTTTTGCTTTGACTTAACAGTTCATGAATTACAGTAACTCTGACTGACAGATCATTGCTGATTACTAATTAAATGGCAGAATTTGGTTTTGGGCACCTCCAGCTTTTACTCCCACCCGTCAAAAGTGACACTCCATATCTTAACAGAAAAAGTTTTCTCTCTGCTTGTTTGTTGATATGTAAAAGCTGATGGTCTCATCCCTCCAGAAAATTAAGGCATGTTTAACAACAGTGGTGGATAAATATGTTTCAAAAATAAAGTTACTGCAGTGTTGCTTATAAAGAGGCTTTGGAGAGAAACTGTTCAAGGCAGTATAACAACTCGGTATGTTTCCTGGCGCTCTCGTTCTCTTATGGATCACCTCAACCCTCATTTAGTGAGCACAAAGAACAATAACATTTTTAGTCCTTTTTCTGCGGGAAGAGACAGTTCATTCACTGCCATAGGTACTCCCTAGGTCACCCAGACACTAGAACAAATGCAGGAATGGATTGTCTGTCTCTTTCTTTCTCTTCATTTGCTTTTTCTATTCAGCATACCAAGAATTTAATGTGGGTCTTGACAGGATTACTACTCTTCTAATCTGTCATATATTTTAATTTGTGATAGTGATCTGTAGAAATGAGCTGTTGAGGTTGGGAGTTGTTCTCGTGATGATGACGTCCCTCTAGTCCTGAACGGCGATGGGTAGAGTTATGGGCAGACGGTAAATGGTATAACTGATATAACTTTTCTCACTAAATACCCAGAAATACTCAGTTCAATTCCAGACTTTAAATCAAGAATAAAGGCTCATTAAAATTGCTACAGATCTTTTCAAATCAACACATTAAAGATAGTGCAGCCTGATAAAATTTTATTTGTGTTTATTTCATTGCAAATGTTACAAACACAAAGCAAAACTTTTATTCTAAAAAGAATGACTGCTCCTCTGAAAGGAAATTATGCTTCTCTAGTCTCTTTCAGTTTGTGAGCATGCCCCTAAGTGTGTGAATAGTTTGTAAAAATCCATCAGAGAGAATGCTCAAGAGCAAGGGTCAAAAGAAATGGTATGTTGCTTGAGATCCCATATATCAAAAAGCACAGTGTAAAAATCCTTGGCATATAGGTGATCTTAATGGTCCCTTCTGGACTTAAAGTGTATTACAGAGAGAAACCATGAAGTCATAATTTAAAACTTTATCTTTTCTTTGTTAGTAGTTCTTCCTGTCTGAATATCACTCTTCACCTTAAGCAAAATAGAGATTATATTATTGCTGTGAGATAATAAAAAAGACTCTTCATCACTGCAGTCAATACCCATCATAAATGTAAAATTTGGCATTCTAATGAGTAGCAGAAAGGTCCCTTTCTCTTCGCTCATACTGCTTTCATCTAAAGTATTTCATATCATTGCTACTAATGGCAACTCAGAGTAACGCATCTGTACAAAGACAATAACATGGCAGCATCTGAAAAACAAACTATCCCAAGTCATCATAACTGAACCAGCAGAGTAATGTTCAGAAAATATGAGCAAAAGCTCATGTGAAGTCTTGAAATTAGGTCTTTTGACTACAAGGCTTCAGAAAACATTTTCTGATACTTGCCTGTGTATTCATGATGGTGTGATCTTACAAAAAAAAAAAAAAAAAAAAAAAAAAAAAGGAAGATTTTACAAAGATATGTGGAAACCCAGGGAAACAGGGCAGTTGCTTTCACCAGGCACTTCTGAAACTCCATCGAGACCTATTGTGCCTCATTTTCTACATGTGCCTGAGACATGTGAGAGCCGCCTGCCCTGGTATTCTTGGTGAATACTGAGATCAAGCTTTCTGCAGCTGACAGCCTACAGGATGCAAAAATTCCACCATTTCCTCTCTTTGAGTAGGAAATGAATGGAATGACTCAGCTCGCGTAGTTAGCGTGGCAAGTGTGACCTTTTGGAAGAAGACTACCGTATGGAGTTTTTTTCGCCTCTACTTTCTCCAGTTTTGCTTTACTCAAGAATGACCAGCTTCAAAGAAAAAGTTCACCACTGTAATTGAATATTCCCCATATTGAGAGGGGTAAAAATAAACATTCTTCTCAGTTTATTCACGCATAGACTAGAATCATCCAACTGTGACATCTGAAAGGAACTACATGATTATAATCTGAAATGAGAATAAAGTTCATCTTGTGCGATTTCTTATTTTTTCCCTGCAGACTTTGAAAGAGGAAAGAGATTGCAGAATCTTAATACCCATTAAAGCTCAAGAAAGCCAGGGCTGTGTACTCCTGTGTTAACCTTTTTACTATTCTGTTGGCTAATTGTCTGTCCGTTCCACCTTCTCCTCCCAGGTTAATGGGGTGGTTAACAGGGGAGGACAGGAATGCTTGGCCAATCACACTACAAAGCAAACTGAAAAGGTCAAAGTAATGTGCTGTATTATTCATGGACTATGCCTTGCCATGTTATCTTAGATCTCGTGTCTTCACGTGATGAATTGCTATAAGAACAAGAAACAGCCCAACGTGAAATTGGCTCCTGTGACAATGATTGTAGTTCAAATGGAGAAATGTAAAACTGTGGCCTGCTGTTGTACTGTCTTTTGAGATTAAAGATGTGTGATCACAACTAGCCACTGAATAAGCAACAGGTTACATTTGTATGACTTCTCAGCTGGGTTGTAAGTATAATACAGTTTATATACATATAGATTCTTCTAATTTTAGCCATGGACTTTGTTTTGGAAGTACTGTGTGGTGCCTAATATCCCTCCTATGTCTTCTGTGTCAATCAACTCACGATTAGTTTATAGGTTTCTTAATATGAGACTCCTTTTAAGTGGTGTTTTGTTTAGAAGTATTAATATGCTAATTCCTAAGAGGCCATCTAAAGTGGACTGTAAGGAAGTCCTTGTTCTCAGGAATTTGCAATCTGTATAGTCAAATTTGAAGGAAAACTTGATGTAACCATTCTTTTCTCCTTCACCTTTGATGTGAAACAGGTGGAGGGAGATACTTGCAGAGGCAGGAGTGTGACTGAGGTGCTCCAAATTATTTTCTGAGTACTGTCCCTCTTGTTGACTACAGAGGGAGCTTAGCAACAGCAGACTACTGATTTAATTCCTGGCAGTGGATGCCATTAATGCATGTCCTCATTTAGTCCCTACATGAGTGCATCTCATCTTCTTTCTCTGGTGATGTGTTTAATTTAATACTTTTGCTGTAGACCCATTCTCCATCACTTTGAATCACAACCTTGTATTTTTCAAGTGTTTTTACCATACCCCTTTGACAGAAGAGACTTCACAAATAGCAAAAGTGAAAAATGCTCTTTAAGATCAACCACTGTCTGGCCTACCTTCTCTGAATTGTAATTAGTGTTGTAACCCAACAGTAAACATATACCTAACACCTGAAGGAGCTGACTCTGTTTGTGCTCGATGTCCCTTCCAGGGCTTAGTACGGAAGTTCTGGCATTTACAAGGAAACAAGGATTGCAACAGCAAGCAGAAGAGTTACGAGGCAGGCTTAGGGGAGAGGGTATTTATACCTTTTCTTTTTTCCCATTTCTTTAAATTGGTATAGTGTTCTTTGCTTTCATTGAGTGGTTTCAACTGACATCAGTTGCCTGAGGCCAGTGAACCTGGCTGTCAACAGATAAATCATTTTTGTGACAAAAAAATTATGTGATGGAGGGAAACAAACCCCCATCATTCATTTGGAAACTAGTCTTTGAAAGAGAAGTGACCTGAAAGTGTAACTCTTGGGGAATGGTCTCAGATGTGTCCTTGTGTACGGGACTAAAATAGCCACAACAACCATGGGCCAGACTGTTTTTAATGTGCCCTTAACAGAAAGGAGGTTGTGGAATGAAGTCCAACTTGTAATAGTATTTCCTGAATGAGAGGAGTCATGGTATATGTCATCACCCTATAGGAATTGCCAGCTGAGAGGCCAGAGAATCATAACAGTCTGCAATTTCTTCAAAAGGCAAGCTAATTATTAATATATGTTTTAATTTTTGTAGGTAGTTCTATTGACTCTCATGCTTTAGAGACTATACTGCATGTAGCAAGCATCAGAAATCCTTCCCCCTCCTCCTCCTTCCCCATTGTCGAGCCAAAATGTATTATATTCATGGAGTAAAGTTGACTCTCAAAGAGTCCTGAATAAAATACTATGCAGATTTGGGCCTGGGAATGTATGTATTACAGATGGATATTTTTGGAAAAAGCAGTGCCCTTTTCCCTGACAGAAGCTCCTTTCGTGTTTGCTTTGTGTTGTTTCATAGCTGACTTCATCTCCTGACAACTGCTTTAGTCTGTGGCTTTCTGGAGGCTAAAGGGCACTGTAGCCAAGTGTTGGCCTAGATGTTTCTGACACCTTACAGATTGATTTGGGCTATGGCCTCTCTCTCTCAGTGATGTATTGATCTGCAGCATAAGACAGTTTCTGCCCTACCTGATACCTAAAAAGTGAAATGTCACATCTTGTCTCGGATCTGGGTGTCTCACAAAGCTCCACGATGAGACTGGTATGTCTTTCTCGGTGTGCTCAGATCAACTTGTTCATGTTGCACAGACGCCTCTTTTTCACTGGCAGTGTTGCTTTTCTGTTCCCAAAGATCACCTGTTTTCAGTGCACTTTATTATTTTTCATCATTCTAGGTAGAAATACCTGATTTTGCATTAAATATTGCAGAATTGTAAGCCAGCTTGCATCCAATTAAGAGTATTTGCTGAAGAGCCTCATGATTTACCAAACTGTGTGTTGACTGTGACTTGATGATCCGTGGGGAGCAGTCTTTCTGATTTAGTGTGTGTCTGCTCATCAAAGATGGATGATTGCCACTATGTGTCATAAAACTTCATCTGACAAAACCAACTCCATAGCAAAATAATGCCATCTCCAAAGGGCAATAATTCTTTGCTTCTCTGTCCCACATGTTTAAGGAGCTCAGACTAGCTCAGATTTTCTCAAAAAGATTTCTTTATACTTATTCTGTTAACAATGAACAAAGGGCGATCAAAGCTTTTTTGCTAGTTCTTTCTTAGTTTTCAAAAATCTTTTATGAGAGCCTAGGAAGATGGTCTCTAGCAGCTAAAAATCTGTAGGATTTAGACTCCTATCTGTGATAAATAGATGATGGGAATTAAGTGGCTAAATACCTTTGAGGTCCTGGATTTTTAATTAAATCTTAGGGCTGGGGGGTGGATTTTTCCTTTCTATCTTTTTGTTTTAAAGTCACCCTTGAGTGAGAAAATATAATGAACTGAATGCTGTTTTCATAGGGTGAGGTTATTTTCTTACAAAGTAAACACAGTGAACAAAAAGGAGATGCAGCCTTAGAAGAGACTGCACACATCAGCTGGGGTTGCCTGTCAAACATCATCTGATAAGGTGATCTCTATTGAAAAGTAGGTGCGTTGCTTCGCTCACTGGTGACAGGTGTCGGGGGATTTGGGAGCCTGTGCTGCCACGAAGACCAAAGCGATGTAAGATGTGCCTACGCAACAAACTGCTGCCGTGGGAGCACAAATGTGTCACTGATCCTTAACCAACAGATTTGCACTGGAGAAGGCAGGTGCTGTTATTCTCTTTCCTGGAGTGTTTGTGCATTTTTAAAAAAACAATTACCATATAATGAGGGAAAAAATCACCCTTAGGGCACAGACGAGAGTGAAGGACTTCACACTCTTAACCATGGGGCAACAGCTGGGCTCCTTTATTTTTTCTTTCTTTTTTTGTAGTGTTGTGTTTCTTGCAGGATGCCAATTTTCATCTATAGATTGTACCAATATCTGTAGTGTAAGGCATTAGATTGGAAAGAACGCAATATGAGGCTGAATTTTTCTTAGCTAAGGATGGAGGGATCTCTGTTTTCAGTGCTTCTCGGGTGATAATCAAGCCAGCAGGATTTTATAGAGTTTGGATGCAGAATATTCTCAGAGCAGAAAAATACAGGCCCCGTTTTGACTGGGTGTTACTATTTAAATAAACAAGACAATTTAAAATAAGCCTTTCATGGACTTTTTATCCAGCCAGTTAAGACTAATGAAGTACAGAAGTGTCTTGCTAAAGTTATTCCATAGTGAGGAGAAGGCTCATTAAGTGGAAAGGTGGCTTTTGTTGACCTGTCTATCAAATATCTACAGTGTTAATTTTCTTGTTTGCTGTGTGGCCATGTCTTTAATGCTGGTGAGGGACAGTTTTGTATTTCCTAGTCTCTAATGTTGCTGTGTACTTTGAGTACTCTTCATTTTTTCCTTCTTAGCTGCTCTCAGCCTTTTGTTCTTTAAGTAATTGTCTTCTACTTGGTATAAGTAGTCTTCAATTAGTCCAATCTGCAATTATAAAGAAGCGGTGTCAGAAGCATGTCCCTTCCCCTCTATAAAAACTTTAAAAACTTTTGCAATTAGTTTATTTCAAAACTAATTGTCATTAGAAAGAAAAATACATGAAGGCACCTCTCATACAATTGGCTGGAGTAGCAGTACCTGATTTCATAAATTTTTTTTTCGTCCCTTTCTATTTGGATTCAATTACTTTACTGCTGTGGAATAGACCTTTCATTGAAATCTGTACATTGAAAACAGGAATTTATCACAACTCTGTCTTTAAATGGCATTGAAAAACAGCCACTTTAAAAGGAAGGGATGATGAGGAAATTAATCTCAGGCAAGTTTTTCTTGATAAGGAAAGAGAACAGAGGCTTCTGGCATTTATACGCCAAAAATCAACACATGGAGAAAAATGAGTATTCCACATTGCTGTGGCAAGAACCATTTTTCTATTAAATCAAAATGAAGTTCTGAATAAATATGTTTTCCCATGAATATAATACACTAGTGAATACAGTAGAAGAATAGATGACTTCAGTGTCCCCCCCCAAAATAAAAATGTAATTATTCTAATAAAGAGTACATTCAGATAGTCACATCTTCCTTGCAGGGGTGATTTCAAAACAACCAAAAATATAGATTAATAGTACTGTGTACAGGTATTCTGTAAATACCAGGCATTCATAATTTTATGGCTATCTCTCCCCATACCTTACCTTTATTCATAACCTTTGTCAGCTTTTGCGATATGCAGCGTTTCTGTGAGGTGAAGATGAGAATCATCTCCCTTCACACTGAGTTATACTCAAGACCTAGACCCTATATAATGTGGGGATCTAAAGAATCAATCTTCCAATTGCATTTTAAGCTGAAATATTTTTTTTTTTTTTTAAAAGTCTGAATCTATCATCCTGACATGCATTCAGAGGAGCATTGCTTCTTTAGGCACAATACAGAACAGCTGACTGTGAATTAATCTGAGTGTGGCTTCCTATTGTATTTATTCATATATTGAGCTGTTACTAAAGTGCTCTTCAGCCCTGAAGTTGAAGCTGTGCTGTCTGCTCTGGCCATGGTTTGTGTTGGTGAGGGGTTTGCATGTGTGGGAGAGAGAAAAGGAGGCAAGCAGAAAAGTTTATGGACAATTACATCTGCCTCCCTGGGGTGTCGAGGGCACAGGGAGCGCGTTTGGGAGAGGAGCTCTGCTACCTCCTCCCCACGAAGCTTGCAGGGGTGACATTTTCAGCTGATGGACTTCACGTAGCACCGTGCATGATGCTATGGAAAAGAGTTTTCTACCATGCTGGTGAACCTTGATGGGCACTTGCTCATGGGCTTTTGCTCCTTTGTGGCAGAGAGGTCCGTTGCAACAGGAGCACGGGAAGGCTGGGGCTCTCTGAAGACAGCCTCACAGGCTGGCTCTGCTGTGACGTGCTCACCATATAAACATGCGGAGGATTAGAGAAAGGAGTCATTATGCTAGGCTCATTTTTAAGAAGCTGAAATAAAAGCTTAGGAAGTCATTGATCTGGCCAAAAGCACACAGGAAGTCTCAGAAAGACTAATCACTTAGTGCCGAGCTCCAGTCCAGGGGCTTAGTCATATTAAAAACAACCACCAAACCCCCCAAACTCTTCTGCAACAGACCAGATTAAAATGTCTACATAACTGTCTTCTGTGGTTAGAAGTAATCTTTTCTATTTTGCTTGCGTTTGGATGAGCACAAAGGGTGTTAAGAAGAAGGGAAAAGGGTGCCAGGTGATGGGTAGGTTGTGGGATGAGGGCAAAGGGGGCACCAGAAAAGCCACAGTTTTTACAGCGGCTGCTTTAGGACCATCCCACAGTGGCTGCACTGCTGGTGATACCACCAGAAAGCCCCGGTGGAATGATGTTCCTACCTTGAACCATGGCTTGGCTGCTGTTGTGTGCTTTTCATATTTGTAGAATCCCTGTCAGCTCCAGCCCCCAAAATAAGTTGTAATATGGCATATCAGGGGTGGAAATAATAGTTGCTTACATAATTGCAATGTTACTGACACAGCTGATGAGCTGATGATGTTATTTGCACAGCAGTGATGGCATTCAAACCCTTGCTGACTTACAATTACACTGTATGCTCTGAGCCCTAGCATGATTTAAATTACCATACAAACACAATGAAAATACAGTCTCTTGACAAGATAAGGTGGGGGGGGGGGGGCGAGGAATGGCTTAAAAATCTCTTTTCAGTGGATGCAGTGTTCAGTAGTGCTTATTCATGGCTTTTTAGCTTGCACATTTCATTTTAAGAAAGTAAATTGGAAGCATTATGTTCTGCCTTTTTGCCTTGATTTAAAACCTCCTTGTGCCCGCTCTTCTGCTGTCGGACTGCGGTGAGCCACCTTCAGGGCTCTCATTGGGAAATGCAAATTTTGTAAATCAATAGCTTCACTTTTTTCTTTTTTTTTTTTTTTTTTTTCCCTCCCAATAACTGTTTAAATAAGAATCCATGTGGATGGGAGTAGGTAGAAAGACAGTTTGTAGCCAGCCCCAACATGATTAGTGTTAGACCAAGAGCTGTTGTAGGAAAATGGATTTTGGAAAAGACTTGTGACTTACTACCAAGCAGAGCAATAACTGGCTACAGACTGATGCTAATCCTGAATCCCAGGGTTATATAGCTGAACCCTGCAGCTACGATATAGGCTAAAGCAGCACTGAAGCCCAAGTAGAGAGCTCTGCAGGACCTGGTTCGCAGCAGAGCATTCGCTCCTGGTGTTGCCAGTGATTCACGGGAGTCATTTTCGGCCTGATCCCAACCCACACAGAGATCAACAACGTTGGGTCAGACCTTGGCACTATATGTACCTGGATTATGTTTCCCCACCTCTAACCCCCCCAGTCCACATCGTGTCCGTGTGTGCTACAGTCTGTGGCTGGGAGCTGGTCAGCAGCATCGCATCCCATCTGCAGGGGCTGTGCTCAGCTCTTGGTAGCTGAACTTGCTGCTTGACATCCTTGGAGTGAAGTCTCTTAAATACTCTCCTGAACATATGAAACCATGCTTCTCCCATCTACCCAGCTATACAGTGTCTTAATAGTCTTGTCTCAAGTGCCTGGTGACCTGAGAACTTATGAAGACAAATTGGGCTTCAACCTATTTTTAATCCTCCACTGCTATGACATTTTACTTTCAAGATATCCTGAGCGTTTGCCCCCCGTTACTCCCAGCAGTGCAGTGGCAGCATTTCTACTTTGGATCAATGTCTACAGCCCTGGCACAGCTCGAGGCTCCTTGGTGCACGACTGCCCATGTATTCAAGTTCCTCCCATTTCTTCCTCATTAGTTTCTGATTTCAGGCTGCCCCTGACCCTATTTCTTTCACTGGATTTTTCTCTCTCTATTTAGTCTGGCCCCTGTGATCAGCTGCAGGAAGCAGGAAAAAAAGGGAATGGACAGAATGAAGATCAAATGGAAAGAGGGAAGAAATAGAAACAAAAGATGCCTTTAAAGGAAATTACATGCTTATTCTACAGCATATCTGTGTGGTACCTATAGGTCCTTTGGGATCAAGCTAAGCAGAGAAGTGTAGGGGTCTGGGGACAGAAATTTGAAAATGAATCAGGTACTCAGTAGAGTTTATTTTGTGCTCTTTATGTTAATATTGCATTTATTTCACATTGTCCCAAAATTCTCCTTTGTGCTTCAAATTCTTGCATTGATAATATTTTGTGGAAATTGTTGATTTGGGGAGGGACAGAACAAAAAGCAAGGGAATTAACTTTGAGAAAACACCTAGGTTTATGCAAGAGTACAGATATGTACTGTTGGTGTTTCAACTGTCTGCCTTCAGTTTTACACCCATGTGTCCAGAAAGGTACCTGGGGAATCAGAGCAATGGGTTAATGCTGGGTCTGCTTGCCTGTGCTTAGGGGAATTAAGTTAGGATAGAGAGATCCCTAGGCTGGTAGCTGAATGAAAACAAGAAACAGGACAAGAAAAGCAAACTTGTTTGGCCCACCTGGAGGAAGTGACACTGTTTTTTAAGCCGGAGGAATGAATGGGAAGGACAAAACCTCTGTGTGTGCCCTCAGACCAAGAAGCTGCTGGCCTCGATGGCACAACCTTTGCTGTGTTGTTGAGACACCAGCACAGAGCTGCAGCACCGACAGGCCATGTCTCAAAAGTATTTCTGTTCTTTTATTCTTGGGGAAAATCAGCTGAATGAGTGAGGTTGTGTCTGCCTTTCCTCAGTGCCACACATCAAGGTGTTTTTATTCTGACATGGAGTGAGAAAGTGAAAAGCATAATTAGTGCACCAGAAGTACCTGGATGGACTGTAAGTCAATTAGTCTGCTCTGAATCCTGGTTCTGAGTTTGCTGGGAGAAGAAAATGATCTGTGGTCCATGTGGATACTGAGGTGATCACCTCATTCTTAACTGAAATGGTTTGCCATCATTCTCTAAGTTTGGGCAGAATCATGAACACATGGTTTTGGTGCACTTATCTAATGGAGTTTATGAAAACAGAGAGCAACAAGCAATGCAACAGGATTAGCTGGAGGGGTGAACCGCAGAGGGTCTAATCAGGTGAGGCAAAATATGTTTTCCCTTCGGTTTAGGATTTGATTTGGACCTACAGGAGTTTTTGAAAATGACATTATATAGATCCACACAAAGATAAGGAACAATACAGGCCTTGTTTGGAGCATGTAAAAATACTTCTAATCTCGCCCTTTTGTACATGTTGTCTGGTGATAGATAAAGGGGAGAGACTTGCTGCTGTGAGCGTTCAGCCCTGCTCTCTGGATGCCATCCTGATTGATTCACTCGTGGTGTGGAGGGATATGTAAGCAGCACTTGCTGGCTGAGCTCAATTACAATCATCGAAAGATTTCAGTGTAAGGGACCTCTGGAGGTCATCTAGACCAACCTCCTCTTCAAAGCAGGGCTTCATGGGAAATTCACATCTCCTTTTCTGAAAAACTTACTGCATTTCTGGTTGCAGTAACTTGCCTGGATACATCTGGTTTTGCCCTGAAATACCACAATATAAGTATATTCTTTGCCCTTCCTATGCACTCATTGGGATAAGACATCCCACATACTGTTCCTAATTACATGATGTGTACCAACTACGATGGGGGAACACTGTGATGCTATCCATCATTCAGCATGGTTTTGTCCAAGTCCTGATGGGCCACAGATGTCATGAAACTTGTCAACCTTTGCTGCAAGGGGGCTGTTCCAAGGAACAGATGTCCATGTTCAATGGCTTACTAACTGTAAGACAAAGGAAGCTTCGCAGCTTATCCAAAAATGGGGGAGCTATTCTCATCACAAGTTAACTTGAAAACACATGTGTCTTTCTTAAAAGATCAGCATGAATTTAAATACAAATGCAAAATGTCTGTTATAGTACCTGCTAAAGAGTTTAGAACAAAATGAGAAACAGCCAAGATCCCACAAGGACAAACTCCTGTAGGAAAATAACTTTGTTTAGAAAAAAATGTAGATGGATAACCAGAAAGCAGACCCTGTAAACTGTAAAACTGTAAAAGTACGTCTTGCATGGGTGCATGTGTATGCATTCTCTATAATGCCTAAACATCCGAAATCCCAGTACAGATCAGGGAGTCACTCTCAAATAAGAAACAGGTCCTTTTGAAAATATATGCAGGAGCTATAAATAACATGTAATGGCAAAAAGGATCTTCTGGCATACAGAATCTATTTTTATTACTTGAGAGCTATTAGTAATAGAAGGCAAATGAGCTGCCTTTAAACATGAAGTACCTCTCAACATTTTCTTTTGTCTCCCAGAGCTACTTGCTAAAGCACTCTTTGGAGTGAATATACCAAAGAAACAGTACTTGAAGGGTCTATGAGTAAGTAGGGATGGCTGTATAGAGCACAGAGGAAAAGCTTGAGAAAAGCTACTCATATTTTAATAAAAATTAAATCCCAGTCTGTACCTTCCATTAAGGTCAGTTAGAACAAAGGTTTCTCAGTATTGGGGGAAAAAAAAAAAAATCACGATTTTACTGTTTGTGTGTTAAGTGAAGAGCATTTGAGCTGCTATGGCTGCTTTTGGAAGGGGTTTGCAGAGTAACGCATGATCCGAAATGCCATGGGCAGGCCAGAGTCACTTCCCTACGTTTGTTTGGCAATGTAACCCCACTGACTGCGCAACTCTGTCCCTGGACCCACCCACTTCTAGAAATGCTCATAGCTTCACATGCCGATGCCAAAGATAAATACGTTGTCCCTCATGCTCCATTTCTGTGTTTTCACATGCCTCGTTTGTACTCACTGCCTTTCTTTAAAGAAACAAGTCTGACAGACAGCTCCGTAGTGCATTTCCATTGTAAAGGAGTAAGTTCAGTGAAACACTGAAAGGCAGTGTTTGCCAGTAGGTTCTTAGCACTCTAACAAAGCTTCAATGCTAAAAGCAGATAGAAAAAAAGAGTGTTTGTTGATGAGGAACTGAATAAGAATAATATTGATGCTGGTAATGAATTACATTTATTAACTACCTTACAACTCAGACAGTCCTTTTGGACTTTATAAGCTCTCTTGAAATCACTGTCCAGTGCAGTGTTTGCTATGAGCAGTCTTATTGACTCATGCTATTTTTCACAGCAGTAACAATACCTGGTAGCAAGTGTTTATAGGGCTGGACACCTCCTCTGGTAGAGGGCAGCAGGTAAGCAGACTGCTCATTTATAACTGACAGCATGATTAGCAAGGGCTGGGGAAATGTTTATCTAAATCCTTACGTGGGGATTATTAATGTCCAGAATTGCCTGTGATTTAACTGCCAGGCAGCTACAACCAGCTACATTATTCCAATGTTTAGGACATTTACTGCTCAGTTGCTAGATTTGCTGTATTTAATATTATTCCAGTGACTTATCATACCATATAGCTTGGTGGAATAGACCAAAGCCTTTCTCATCACAAAACACTAGTTCCCAATAGCATTAGCAGTGTTTTGTTGTAGCTGTGATGGCCTAAGCATTTATGGGTATAGATGATATCTGTTATTAGACCAACTGATTTAGCTGGAAAAAACCATGCTTTTACGTACAGAAACTTTCCTTCTGGTGTGGAACAGCAAACTTGAAACTTCCCAAGTCTGCTTCAGACTTGAATAAAACCTTGTATGCCCAAAAGCTCACTGTTTCTTAGTAGTGAGAATCTTTGTTTTTATATTGCAATACTGGTCTAGCTGTGATGCGGAGGTATAGCTGTTTAGTGTGTGGTCGCTAAATAGCTCAGCTTTATATTAAATGCTGGTGTCTGGAGGGTGGGAAACGGGTAGGATGCAATTGCTTCTTCCACTGTAGCTGAGGGCTATGTAGACATCTTGCTGGGGCATCTTTTCTTCTCTTGTATGCAAGACACAAAGAACCAGAGACTCATGAGGGCAGAAATTGATTTTAGGGACCAGGAGTATTGATAACTGCTGAAATCCCACTGTCACCTCTCTCTTTCACAAAGAGCTCTGTGAATGCTGTCACACTTTTATTGTCCCTACAGTGGGGCTGAATTTATTAATGGCACTTTTTGGTTCCTACATTTCTTTTGTATTGCTTCAGATTCAGTGGGGCAGATCTCATTTTCTACTCATGTACTCTCCTAACTTCCTCTGCCTGCTCTGAAAACTTCATTCAGTGCCAGGTTAGAAATCTGCCACAGTTACTTCCTATCCCTCTCGAGGCTGTTGCTGATTCTGAGTTAATCCTTTCCAGAATGTCTTAATATGTTTTTTCTAATCTTAGCATGAAGCCAATCTTTGGTCAACTTGAACAAAAATTTTTGTAGTTTTACCTGGTTGCTCTGCTCTTAGTTTCCTTCATTCTCAGTCTGCCTGAATCAGTGCCACTAATACTATTTTCCTTTTGCATTTGCACTTTTCTGACTTCATTACACATTATATGTTACACATTAGACTTCCACTTCTGTTTCAGAAAATGTGCTTTCCCATCCCTTGCTTTCCCTTTTCACAATGGGTCCATGCGTTCATGAAACGTGTGGCTGCATCACAGTCCTCAGAAGAGAACAAACCAGGAACCAGTTTCCTTTTTATTAATTCAGGAATAGCCAAGTTTGAGTCAAAAGAGTGCACCAAAACGCAACAACTTTTGAAGCTTGTGTGCTTTGAGAACAAGTGCAGTTCCTGGTGGCTGTGGCATGGGCTTGGATGACTTTACAAGACGTTACAAAGTCACATACATCAAATAACTGTCGTACTAGCCAGAACAATACTATTCAGCAACACGTCCACTTTCCATCAACATACTATGAATCTCCCTCCTTGCTCCTCTGGCTGACCAAAACCCTAGCAAGTGTATGGCCCTTTTCCATGGCTTGATTTTCAATTAAGAGATAATGTCAGTGGAAGAGCACAGTTCATCAGATAGTGTTCCCCTGCTGTTGCAGGAGGCAGAGATGTAGTAAACAGAGGTCAACTGCTGAAAATCTGTGTGCCTGACTAAAAGATTATATAATACTTTAGGCTAATTTTACTTCATTTCATATTCACATATATTAGTGCAGCTTTTGTTATATACTTATCCTTATGTAAGTTACATCTGTTCTTTTATTCACTCATCCATGTTTGCTCTGCTTTCAGATTTATGAAACAGGCATTCCACTGAGCTCAGCAAATGATGGGCATAATAACTTATCTAAATTGCAAAGTATGTGATGCCCTTGAGGTAAACTCAGATGTGAAGGTTTTATGAAGTGTCTCACATGTGGAAGTGTAGGAAAGTGTTTATTTGCCAACTCCTGTCTCTCCTTTGACTGTTCAAATGATGTTAAGAGGATCCTATGAAACTGCTATGAAAGCCTAGGGGCTAAATGGAGGAGAGAGTTAGAACTACATTATTATCTTCATAGGGGAAGCAGAGCCATACTGGCACTTGCACTTATATGGCTCTTCTCTCTTTGGATGTCAAAAGTTTCTGGTTGATAGGCTCTAAAGTATCTATTTATTTAACAAAATGCCTCTCACTGTAACAAGATTGTGAGGCTTTATTAATGAATTTATTCTTATGGGATAGGGAAGTCATCTCTTTTTATTTCTTTTTCTCTTACAAGACTGCAGGAAACAAAGGCCCTATAAAGGAAAGGGGGAGCCTTCCTGCCATTTCATGTATCTGAGATACTCTAAACCCCAATGCCTCTGTGCAGCTGCTATAAAGTCCTGTAATGGCCATGCAGAGACCTGGTTCCCTGAGTTACTCAGGATCAAACTTTACTGATAGTCCCGGGATTCATGTTCATGTCAGGTCTCAACAAAGAAGCTAGTCGATAATGGCCAGACCTCGCTATTATGGTAGTGTCCCCATCTGCTTAAGACCCAGTAGCTGGACCAAGTCTTGTGGGACTGAGCTGAATTATTAGATTAGTTCCCCTCAATCTATTTTGGAAGTTTCCTGTTCATTACTGCTGAGCCTTGTGCATCAGAGATCATTGATTAAACCACTGAGCTAAATCAGTTTTGTTAAAATAATAAATTGAAATCTAATTTGAATTGAGAAGAGAATTTACACTTTAAAATCCAGTAAGCAAAAATACATTTCTACCTCTGTTCACTGGTGAAGACTTAAGCCTCTTTAAAAGAGAGGGTTTGATGCTCTTTCCCATAATGTTTCCTATTGACGACTTTAGGTGGGCTTCCCATTCATAAGAGTGGCTTCAGAGAAGTCCATTCTCATGTAATGCTGATGGTGTGATATTTAAGTACCTTCACAACTCAAACTATAACACAATTTAGACAGAGACAATAATAATAAAAAAAAATTCCTAAGCCCTAGTATGATGTCTTGATTCCTCTGTAAACCCAGCAGTCTAGTCACCAGCAAGTTCTGTTTGGGAATTTCTGACAACTATAAAAGGAAGGAAGGAGGTAAAAATTTTTTTAGGAATGCCCATGTTCCTGAAGTAGACTGGGACTCGGTGCATCTGTTAATTGCTTGAAAGGTCTTAGACCCCAGGTGTCTGTTTCCCCACATCACTAATACAAAGCTCACATTTTATCCAGCGGACTGCAAGGAAAAGTGTCAGTAAAATCCTGAAGAATAGGGATTTTGGGAGACTGACCCAGCCTGTTTTTCCTGCCTCTGAGGCATTCTTCAGGGATATCTAGTACGTGGGTAAAGCCTCTGTAGAAGGATAGTTCTTAATCTCCCAAAGTAATCTAGGCTGCCCTGGGTCAGCTCTCCTTGGGACTGGAGAGTCCGTAGCCTGGTAAGACTGAGAAAGGTATCTTCTCTGCAGTGATGTTCTCTTTTCTCCAGCTAATTATGAGGTCATTTTTCATCTCTTTGTATTTAAAGCTTCCAAAAATAATTAGCCTATTTGATAAATCAGTTTGCTTAAAAACATAAATTTGTCAGTGAATTGGATGAGCAGCATAGCACCCAAAACACTTGAAGCTACACATATATTACTACTTTGTCAGTCCTGTGAATTCAAAATTGCCCAGATTAATTTGATAAGCCCTCCACTGTGACAAAAGGAAAAGTGTTTGTGTGTCAGGCTTTGTGCCCTTCTATGTCAGATTTCAGCCTGAATGAATTTTTTATGGCTGACTCTAGAATATAAAACTCTGAAAACAGTGGTTTGTAATGGCAATTCTGACAGACCCTTTAACCATTTGGAAAATAGGCACTGCTATAATTCTGCTGCATTAGAGAAAATTTTTGAGTGCTTTCATTAGGTGCAACAGCTGTTTCTATTGCAAAAGCCAAACTTCATTGGTGGTAGTGTAGCTGTCAGCTTTCCAGAGTTTTGCGTTTATAGCTGATTCTATAAACTCCTTTATGTTCTTTTTCGCTTTCCAATATATGTAAATTAATTCAATAGCAAAAATACAAATAACTACCTTGTAACTAGATGTGTGTGAAGGTTCTTTTTAGGCTCCTACAATCAGTGTCATGTGATGAGCGTACTGAGAAATACCGAGCTTTTCAAAATAGTTCTAGCACAATTGACAGGCAGTAATCCACACCACATCAATTTTTAATCATCAGATTTAATCCTCCTTCTTAGTAATGTGTTTTGTAACCTAGCGTAACATTCTTAATTAGAGCTGATTTAAAAAAAACTCACTCCACAAACGAACAAAAAAATCGAACAAAAAAACTTCCAAGCTTCCCGAGTGTTTTCCTGTCTCCTCTATTTAAAGAGAATTTTTTCCTAAGAACATACTGAATATGCTGAAATTAAATTTTGGAAAAAAGTAAAGCAGAAAAGAAATATTTGATGATGCTTTTCATTTCTTTGCTCAGATATATATAGAAAAATATTCTTGTATTATGAAAGAAACAGTAAGTTCTGCTTGGAACAAGATACCTCAAAGCAAATAGTTATCTGAGTTGTCAAAAATGAAATGCAAAACTATGTTCAGAATGCAAACAAATTTTGAAGCACCAAATTTTAAAATGGCAGAGAGCAGATTTTCATGGATTCAGTAAATTTTATTCCCTAATACTGAATTATGCACAGATTTGTGTGGCATAATATGGGATACCAGTCCACTTTTAAATGTTAGCTTGATTTCTGTTAAGATTATACTGAAAGTAAATTATTCAAAGAAATATAAAGGATGTATGTACATACATACATATGAATACACTGAAAGAGGATACTTTATTTTACTGAATTTGTAATGAAATTTTAGCCACTGTCTGTTGAAATATGTGGAATCTTTTTGGTACCACCAACAAACTTCTAATGAGCCTTTAATAAATATTTAGGTATCTGTGTACTTGGTCTAACTTTTAGCTGCGATCCTTTCTCAGCAGCCTCTGAACTGTGGTCATTCAGAGTTGTGAAAATTGCACTGGTAATTCAAGCACGTAACTGTGGATTAAAATCCTGACTTTTGAAAAAACTTTGGAAAACTCTCTTTGATATTTAAGTCTATTATCTGAAAATGGGGAGGATAAGTGCTGGAGAAGTACAGAGAAAAGGTTAGTTGTAAATACATCATTGATGCTTTGCCTTCATCTAATTATCAATGTTTACTAAATGTGGCAGGAAATATGTATGTAATTGTGTAAATATATATCATTCGTATCATACGTAGAGTTTGTATTGCAAAAGATTCTCATACGATCTGTAGGCAGGTGTGAGAGATTTAGAGACTATTCTGGCACAACATAAAAGTGGTATGAATATTTATCTTTTGTTTTGCCTCGCAAGCATTTGAAAGAGATGAAACCTAGTCTGTCTATAATTTTGGGCATTTTGGTTACTTTCTGAAAACATTCTGTACTTGGAAAACTTTATTAAGAGCCACTGATCTGACAGCTAACTGAGGCAATACTCAGACTTTCTCTCAGAGGAGATGCCTTCTGAAATTTTAATTCAAATCACTTGGAAATATAGACTCTGAAAATACCTTGACCCTCCACCCCTGTGATTTCTTTCAGACATCTCTGTCTTATTTGCTTATCCTGGTTACACTGACTCAGTGCAGCCAGGGTTTGGATTTTCAGTATCTTCCCTGAGATCTGTCTGTAAACTCTAAATCCCAAAGATGGACAATTTCAAGTCCCAACAGTGCAGAAATTCAAACCCTCTGTTCTCCAGCCTCCCACCACAGCTGCAGCCCAGAGCGAGTATGTGTCTGTCTGGGATCTGACAGAGCCATAAGACAGAATAAGACCAATGCTTTGAACCATTAGTAACATTTTCCCTTCCTGGTGATGCATTGCTATCCTTTTCCTCAGAAGTGGTTGAATGTTGATGGTGTTGAATGCCCAGAGCTGTGATTTGCTCTGGTTTGAAAGACTTTATAAAAATGTAAGATACTCCTATTAAATCCCAGCCTGACCTATTATTCATTACATCGGGTCAGATTCATCTGTACAGAGAACCAATACAAGACTCCCTGTATTTCACAAATCCTTTAAGAATTAAATTGACCAGTTGCTGTGCAGAGACTCCAGAAAGGCATTTACATGTCTTTTACATCTCACATCACCAAAGCCTCATCTGAGCTCCACTAAGGGACCTAATTTGTTGAACTGAATTTTATTCCCTAACAACTCCCCCCCCCACCCCCCCCAATTAGCACACTACCCCATATGACCAAGATGGAAGTAGAGTTATCAGCCAAAAAAAAGCTATTCAGGGTTTTGGTGTTTTTTTTTTTTTTGTCAATTAGATAACCACATGATACTATTAACATGGACAAAGATCAGCCATAGGGGCTAAAGCAAATAATAAATATGTATTTGTGGCTAGTGCCTGAGCTCTAATAGAGTTCAAGGCACACAGTCAGGTTTCAAATGGCACCTACTTTCTTTTCTACCTTTTGAACAGATATGACTCAGGTGGACATTTACTCCCCAAGGAACGATATACTCTCCTGCCCTTTGCCGCAGGTTTTTACCTTCTGAATTTTATTCCACACACGTCCTTTATCACTACTTCTTCCTTCAAGGGTGTCCATGGCATCTGCCATTAGCGACTGCAGCTGTGGCACCAAGATAAAAATTATCAGTGTGGAATTCACACAGAAATAACTTCTCTAAATACACAGATTAAAACCTAATTAAAAAATCATTTGTACGCTGATGATTTTATTACTCATCTTTCACACAATGAGCACTGCCACCTCATCTTTGCTTCAGCCATTACGCTGTATTATTGTGGATATAAAATACTTAACAATGGGAAAAAATCCTCCGGAAAATTTGTATTTAAACCTATACGTTTTAATGCAGTAAATGTTTATACTTAGTAAAGGAAGACTTGGGTTGTAAAGAATAAAGGCTCCATATTTCATTCTTTAGCTGTCTGGGATATTCTGTGTCGTACATGAATGCTTTTTAGTATTTTCTCCCAAGGCTAATGTATCATAATTTAAGGCAGCATGTAAAACCTCACAAGAGGACAACACTAAAGCTGAGATGTTTTTACTCTAGCTGGAAGTATCTAGCTCATTTTCTCTGCTTTTACTATCCTTTTTCTTTGGCAAACCCTTCCTTCTCCCCATCATTCAGCATAACAGAGCATAAAAACAAGGCTGACAATTTCTAGTGTAAACTATAAAAAGGAGCTGTAGGAAAATACTTGCTAATCAGTCCTTAGTGTTACAGGGAAGGCTAAAATTCAGGTTGGTTGCAGTATTGCCTCACTCCAGTACCCTTCCAGGTTAGTTATAGCATTGCCTCACCCTGCACCCTTCCCAAACACTTGAAAATGTTTCAGTTGCTCTTAATTCAGTAACAGAGAGATAGGGCTGGATCCAGGGTGTCCTCCCACGAGCAGCCATTAGCATCAGTGTTTAGGAACAAACTGGGAGAAACCTGTATTTAATACCTGTGATATTGGTGTGCTCTATTAGGTCTGTTCCAAAATGTTTAGTGGTTAAAGTGAACCCAAACAATAGTTTTTGGTGCTTTTCCCAAATTTGTTACTCATCGCAAGTAGTTGGACAGTATAAGCATAAGCATTCATAGAGAAATTGTCTCTTCTTTCTGTACGTAGATGGGCAGCAGCGTGAGTACATAAGGTGATGAAACGTAAACCATCAGTGTTTAGGTTCATCTGCGCAAGATATAAAAATGCTGCCTTGAGGTTCAAGGAGCAGATCTGTATTTCCTTGTGTTCACTTTTGCATTCAGGTATTTGAAGTTAAAATTCTTTGTCTGTGTCCCAACACTGGATAAAGGATGCAGGAATCTTCTTTTGATTCTCTAAATAAATTTGCTATGGTCGGTTCCAGCCTGCTTTCTCTGTGCTTGTGCAGCCATTAAGTTGAATCTTATTGGTCCCAACATTTGATGAAAACTTTTATTTTTTTTAAGTCATGCATCAGTATTCATGAAAAACAAAACTGCAAATTTCTGGCTCTGACTTTAATGTGAAAAGAGTCAAGAACCTGTCAGAAATTTTCCATCACAATACTTTTATGACAGATAATCTCCTTCTATGAATCCAGAATAGACACAGTCCAGAGATTAAGGGTATTAAGGGCAGAATGGGCAAAGCACAAATCCTACATCAAATCAGGCAAAGGAGGAACTGGTCAGGGGAAGGGGAGGATTTCTCCATCTCTTTTCTTGGAGTGATTCTCTCTGAAAAACTGGTTGAACAGCACCTACCAGGACTGGGACCAGGACCAGGGTCTGTCACCCCTAAGGGGTTGCTCTGACAGATCAACCAGGCTGGAGGTTTCACTGCTTTGGGTGAAAAGTTAAAACAAGAAACCTTCCCAATTAAAATTTCACTGATATTGGTACATGCCAGTGAAAAGCGTCCAGTGTGTGCTCTGGTTTTAATTTTTATCACCCGAAGTTTTTCACCAGCTCCATTGGCAGACAAAATGTGCATGCTACAAGAGTGGGCAGTTGGCAAACCACAGTAATTCTCCCAAAGCTGATTTTTTTTTTTTTTTTTTTTTTTTTTTAAAATTCCCTCCAAGGAAAAATGTGGCATTTTTTAAAATATCTTGTCCTCATTTGATTTTAAATTGAAATAGATTTCTGCTTTTTTAACAAGCTTTCATCTTGATTTACGAGGTACAAATATGGTGACATTGAAATCATAAACCTTGGAAAGATTTTCTTCAGGGTTTTTCTCCACTTATATTACACTGTTCAAGCTAACTGAAATCTTTATTTTGCCAGGGTCTATGAATAAATACTGATCTAAAAAGGCCTCAGCTGAAGTTCTCTGTGCCATAGATTAGAACTCTATTTATTTAGTTACAGGAAGACATTTACACAGAAGAGTTTATAACTGAAGTGCCTTTGGGATCCTTGCTGTATCAGTGTAAATTGCACTATTATAAATTCAGTGTGTTTTAAACTTTATACAACTTATACTGTATGTGATAATAAACATTTGGCATGTTTAGCATTTTCTAACTCACACAATTTAACTGCCTTCCTTGGTCATAAAGCCTTATCTCAGTTTTACCAATGTAAATTCAGAATGACCTCAGAGGAATTACTTTAAATTTTTATTAGTACAAGTGAGATTAGAATTTGGCCAGCTCAGTTTTCTTCATGGAAAAATTTAGCTATGTCTTAAAAATGTTGCTGAAGAGTGAGAAGCGCATGGGGTCAGCATGGGTGCTGTGATTCTGACCCCATGGACATGGTGGGGCTGCCTCCATAGCATCCACTGAGAGCCACTGAATCACACCAGTACAGCCCAGTCCTGCAAATGTTTCATGCTGCCTGGGCTCCAGTGAAATGAGGAGGATGACAGGGAGGCTGAGCATTCATTTGCTCCTTGGATGGTTTGGGCGTGCAGACCCAACGATGGGCAGCAATGTTCTGCTCTTGATGCACTCACGATGTGGTGGGGAAACGGTCCCTACTGGCGTAAGAGGAGCCTCTGCCATGTGGGCTGGTGCCACCAGGAAAGATAAAGCCCATTTATCACTCCCTGGTGAAGTCACTCTGCAAGTTCTTGCTTGCAGTCATGTGCCTTAACACTGTGGTGTCTGAAGTTCACTAAAATATTTTAGCTGCAAAGCATCTGAGCCTCCATTTGCTCTCACAGACTAGATATATTTTACAGCAGGATGACAGAACAAAGAAAAATAAATGAATGCTGAATTAATACATTTTAATGCTCTGGGCAGGGTAGCTGGTAGAGATTCTCTGCCTTTACTCTTTTAAAAAACATTTTTACCTTGGGCTCAGTAAACAAAGCATATGTGTTTCGTTGAAAGATTTACAACCTGTCACTTCAAGTGCGGACCCTTGTCCTGCCCAGTCCTACCCCTAAGAGAGTGAAGACCTTTGTCTTGGGTGGCCTAGAGCCTCCCCCAAAAAGCTTTCCAGGGAGGTCAGGCTTATGATTACTACATGACAAGATACAGACAACAGTGTAATAGCCTGTGCCTAACGTGTGATGTACTGAAAATATTGTACCCTGGAGAAAAACCTATCATCGAGATATCTACCAATAACTCAAGACCCTTTAGTCAGCCTTGAAATGTGGGCCTGCTGAAGTTTAATACTAGAAAACTTGCATCAAAAGGAGAATGTCTTTTAATAACACAGTTTCTTTGCAATGTCGTTTCCCCTTATCTCGAGCCCAGACTTCAAAGTCTGGCAACCACCTCCTGCAGTTGCAGGCCGCTGCTCATCTTCCCTAAAGCAAGCTGCTGTGAAGCTTTAATTCTACAGAGCTTAGGAGCTTTGCGGGACTGCAAACAAATGTCAAGGGACCGGCTTTGGGAAAACCAAGAGTTTTTAGTGAACTGAATTTGGATCACCAAAATTGGACTGTATTTAAATGCAGAGACTGTGGAGGGACTTTTTTTTTTTTTATTTTCCCCTAGAATTAAATGGTTAAATTTTGCATGTACGTGAGCTCCCTCCTCCCTCCCCTATCAGAAAACCTGACAGCCTCATGGAAGAATAACCATATGGTACTTTCTGATTGCAGCTTATTGATATACTATCAAGCTATTAATGACTCTGATTTTGCAACAGCCCTTCTAGCATCACTGCCCTCATTTTACAGAGGGAAAACAAAAGCATAGCAGGTAGACGAGTTTGTTCAGAGACAGGGACCAAGTCATACATGGAACCAGGAAAGAAAATATTTTCTTTCCTTTCCTCCCTCTCCTCAGCTTTAACTAGATTTGGCCTGTTTTGCTGCAGGTGGCTTCTGATGTTAGATATCTTAAAGTAGCATGATCTGAATAATTGCAATCATTTTCCCAGACTGATCTGGGGAGGTTTGGGGGAAAAGAAGAGGTTTTAAAAATATGCCTACAGATGAGTCATGCTGGTTCTATAAAAGTCATCCTTGCAGGTGATTAGCACCTCCTCTGACAAGGCACTGCAGTAGGATTTTAAAACTACTTCAGGTCCGCACATTTGAAAAATTACTTCCAGAGCAAATTGCAGTGCAGTGCTCTGCCCCAGTCCTTCCCTCCCTGGCTCACTGCCTCTAAAGGCCAAAATAAGTATTAGAAATAAATACTTACCAGTTTGGCATCCTGCTGACTGACGTCCTGCAGGTAGGGAATCGTTGCTAGCTCAGCCATCGCTTGATTAATCACTTGGGACTGTTCCTCGACTCTCTGCAAACGGCCGAGGAAGCTGGCGTAATGCAACTTCTCTATCCCACGTGAACATGCACAGTGATTGTCCTGTTTTCTCAGCAAAAGCAAGTAGGTTAGAAGAGAGTCGCAGAAAACACACTTATCCTTTGAGTCCTATGCCTTGAGGCTTGTCATATATTTGTAAAGGTAATACTATAAGCAATGTGGCATCCAGTGCCTTTAAGATAATGCTGCTGACGATCTTTATAGAGGGAAGAAAAAAAGACTTTCTTGCCACAATCTCTCTAGTAGTACTAGAAAAAATAAATATGTAGTCATAATATATGTGAAGGGGAGTCAGCAGATAACAAACATGAATGCAATTTTCTCATTTGGAAATGGCTTTTCCATAATCCCCTCTGTTAAATATCACCTGACTTTTATGGATTGCTTTTAAAGTTTCAGTGAAGAGGTTGAGGAAACTGTGCAGTGTGTCAGCTTATGGTTTGTTTGCAGACTAGGCAAATCCATAGTTTTCAAATATATAACCCTGAGGGACTGAAACCTGCAGAGGTGGTCTCTGATCACCCAGGCAGCTAGGCACATGGTAAATTTTAAGCATGTGAATATAGAAACTCAGCCAAATGCTTGCATAAAATCTCAGCACCTGCTGAAGTGTTTGATGGATGGCAGCCTTACCACCATATTTTCAAAAGTATTCTGATGCCAAAAATGCAAATAAGCACCCTAGTGAGATTTTCAAAAGCAATTTGGCCTAGATTCCTGACGAGATGTAGCCATTGCATATCTGAATGCTCAGCCCGTCAGAGTAAAATTTCCATTCATCTAATCAGGGTTTTGAATGTATTTAAGTGTTTGAAATTCCAAGAATTGGCATCAATTTTCAAAACCACTTCCAGTATTTTTAGCAGACCTTTGTTCCGGCGGTTACATATGTGGCATGCTGATGCTGCCATTTACATAAACTTCCAGGTAGGTGATTCCAGGTCCAATTGTATATTGAACAAGGTGAAGGGAAAGTTTTGAATGACACTTTTTTTTTTTTTTTTTTCCCAATAAATTGTGTCCCATTTTTAAAATGAATTTCTCTTGGCAAAGAATCTTGATCATTTGGTTTGATCTTGATCTTGGTTTTGCAGAAATTTGCATTAGGCAAGCATCTAGTGTTATCAAAATGATTATCAACATAGCTCTTGTATCAAGTCTAACAACATAATGACAATGCTGTTCTTGCTTTCGATATGTCTTACAAGAATAATAATGGAAAAAAAGCTTAGTTTTAACTCTAGAAAAATATAAATACCCCTTTTAATACAATACCTAATATAATTGTAAAATAGTCTGAAATAAAAGACCATGCACTAGAGAGCAACGGCAGGAATGAAGCTATAATCTGGGAGCTCCAGATATGAAAGCAACTGAAAAAGAAAGAGCTGAGCCAATGAACTGGTGTTTCCATTGGCTGAAGGAGAAAATCAAGCACTGCAGAGGGAAAAGGCGCTCTGGTCAGCAGTTCTCTGGAGTATTGCAGATAGCTCCAGTCAGCTGTGTTTGGAGAGGTTAATTTAAACCCAAGCATCATGGAGCAGAGAAGCCAGCACGGTAGGGGATACCTCTTTTGAGAGAAGTGTGGTTTGATTAGTCTATTAATGAAAATGCCAAGAGCTTATTATTCTTCTCAATAAACATATTGCAGGGCTAAATTCCAAAGAGAGCAAACAACTGAAAAGGGAAGGAGAGAGAAAAAACAACGATAACAGAAGGATCGTTGTGTATAAATAGGTACAAATAAGACTGGGGTGGCAATTAAGCTTCTTATAATTCAGGTTGAAGGTCTGCAGTGTTTCACCAAGAGTAGAAAAGGTAGAAGGCTTAACTAGTGAGGACCCACCTCTGTAGCCTCCTTCCCTACTACCACAACCCTGACTCACACAAACCCACCCACCTCTGTAGCCCCCTTCCCTACTACCACAACCCTGACTCACACAAACCCAACAGACTAGTTCGAAGATGGATTTCACTCAATTTATGAATAGGATATTAAGTGACACAAAGGTGTATAATAGCAGGTGGTTTGAGCTGAGGAGCCAGGAGAGCCCTTCCAGGCCTACCTTCTCATGAACTTCTGTTGACCCACCTCTAAGAAGGGAGACCAGGGCAACCTTCTTACAAACTATTTTTATCACTTGAAGAGTCCTTTTCTGAGGTCCTGACCTAGTAGTAGTAGGAGATATCAGCAAGAAAAAAAGATTTCTGTGATCTCCAATATATGAAGCTATAAACGTGATACAGTGTAGTTAGCATGGCACTAAAGGAAGGAACAAAATGGAGCCCCATCTCCACCTGATCATTGACGTTTGAAAGCCAGATAGCTGTGTCCCCAGGTAGAGCTGTGAGCACTAAAATAAGGAGAAGCAATCAGTTAATGAGAGAGAAAGAGGGCTCTTATCATCATGAAATATTCTCACAACACTTTAGTTGCAGCAAAAGGTTTTTCCCTGCTATTCTTGAAATCCACCCAAAACCTTTTTGTGTAAGCACTAAGAAATGAGTATATTGAGTCATCAGTTAAGAAAGCAGGTAAAAATCCTCTCTCATCATGCTGTGTCTGTTGGGGGCTTCTCCAATGATTAAGAAAGTAAAGGCAAAAAGAAAACAATTTTTTCACTGCTTGACTCTCCAGAAAAATACGAGACCATGCCATGTAGCTATGGGAAACAAATTGGGCATCTGTGCCAACATGCACTCTGTGGACATAGCAATGCTATTTAAGTTTATAGTAGGTTGGAAGTAAATAAATAAATAACTGACAGTGGGGTTTTTTTGAAGGGATTAGAGGAGTTTGAACATTGTCGGAGGTGGCGTTTCAGTGACAGTGAAAAATGCAGAAAGAGAAAGTAAATAACTGCTGCTGGCAGGAGAAAAAATTCTACAGGGAGCTGAACCACATGATGAGAATTACATGAACTAGAGCAGAATTCAAGGCGCTACTAAGCTGCAGTAAAAAACATAATAAAGTGGCCAAGCAATCAGATAAAGATGAAACCAGCTCAGGTAGGTACAGTGAAGGTTAAGTAAAGAGCAAACTTAAATGAAGACTTCAGTGAAAAAGAGTTGGCTCCTTTAACAAAGAGAAGAGATACACATTTGAGGAATCAGGTAGCAAAGGAACCAACAAATGTAATATATGGAGTCACAGTTGCATCCTGGTTATAAATGCAGTAACATATGAAGACAATATATTATTAAATTATTACTTTCAGAATGGGCCTCACCCCTATTGTCTGGTATTCCAAGGAGAACTTAAAGAAAAAAGTGAAAATGATCAATTGATGGACTTTCTCCTGAGGACTTTATTCATAATGGGCAGTCTAGCCTGAGGTGGGTGTCCTCCCAAGAGACAGCTTTCCCCAGAAAACTTTTTGCTGCACAAATTCCCTTTAAACAAACAAACAAACAAAAATGAAGGGGTGTTTATCCCCAGAGGTGTCTTTAAAGACCTTCCTTCTAGGAGAGAAATAAGGTCCTGATGCCCAAGGATCAGCCCTGTGACATCCTCATTCCTCTGACCTTGGGATGAAAAAGCACCTACAAAAAAAGCAGATCAGCCTGTTCTGGATGGAGTTTACCTGCTATTGCTAAATACCCAGCACTAACCACGAGTAAAGATAAGACAGGCTTTCATTGCAAAAAGGAGCTGGAGAGCACGTGAGAGGAGTGAATCATGTGTCCGTTCATGTATTGAGAATTTTGGGATGATACCCCCATTTTTTGCTTTTCTCTATACTCAAGAAAGGAGTCATCCCTTATGCAGCTTCTATTTATAAATAAAGTTTAATTGCTGAGTGCTAAAGAAAAAGAAAAGCAAAGTGGTTGGTCAGCCTGGATTTAAAGCAGGATCTGTCATATCCAACACGTGTGGCATGTTTAACTATCAGCTTTAAGAGCACCACTTTGCAAAAGTCTGGAATGCCCCCCAGTAGTTCTTCTTTTCTATGGTGGAGTCTTTACCACAATTTTTCAGCTCAAAATATGAATGAAGTTATGCCTTGCGAGCAGCTCTGTAGTGTATTGCAATAACAAGTGGAAAAAATCCATCATAATGTTTCTTTAATGCCCTTGGTATCCTCCAGAAAATGTGTATGCTGAAATCTGTATGTAGTAAACACTTTCCCTCTACTTAAAAAAATAGACAACAAAGCAGTGAGATCTGTAAATGTACGCATCATGCTGTGAATCATATGGTAAGTTTTGTTCACCTTTATAATATGAGGAGTCTAATAAGCCCCTCTAGCCACTGTTTCTCCTGTTAAGTAGCATCATCTGCCATTGACACGGGACTACAGCAGGAGAAAGGCAAATCTGGTGTGTACAAAGCAGCAGAAATCACCCCAGTGAAATCACTTGATAGAATAACCACTTGTCAGTGCTGGTAATCTTGGCTGGAATATGAGAGTTGAAGGTCTGAGTGATATATATTTTTTAAGGCAAATAAAATAACCTTTGTGTCATGGTATGTGTTTATGGCATTTCCCCACCAGCAGCAGATGATGCTGTGTGGGGACCAGACTGTGACATTCTTTTTCAAATGTTTCTTGCTTTACAATACACAAATGTCCCCTTGATTTAAATGGGACTGGCTGTTCTTTATGAAGAAGTGGGGCCAATAGAAAATGTTCCACTTTTTTAATCTTTAACTGCACGTCTTACCAACAGTGGTGTGTGTATAAATCATATAATTAGGTTGTGTAGCTGCAAAACTGAGGTGGCAGAATTGACTTATATTAAGTGTTGCCATGGCTTAATAAGCTCTGCTTTAGCACTGAGATGTTTTGTCAGAAAAAATCTGATTAGGACAAGCATTTTGGATTGTATGCTTGCATCTGCAAATGAAGAAGAGGGCAAAAAAGTATGTTTGTTCTATTAAAAACCAAGTATATTCTTTTGTCTTCTCAAAGTAAGCTGTAAAGCTAGAGTCTGTATCTGAAGTTTGTCCTGTAGAAGCTTTTTATTTAGTTTGTGTGTGATGGAAATATGATGGAATCGTATTTCTAGCTTGAAGAAAATTTTGGAATACTTTCAAGGAAGCAAAAGTGGCCAAATCTCTGCCAGGTCCATAAAGAGATTTTAATCACCAGTAGCAGAGCAGTTCTGGCTCAGTGCCTATCTGTATTATCAGGTATAATTGGCTTTGTCATTTGCTTTTTGGGTCAGAGGTTCTGTCTTGCCTGGATCATTCAATGTTATGAAAAGTGAAGGAAAAGTGAATATGTTTTCACTGATAACGTATGTGGAATTGGCATCAGTTTGTTCTAACTCAGTGATAATTTCTTCTACCTTGGGGCTTTGCTCCTGTCCATTAAAGCTCCCATACTGATGCCCTGGTGTCTGGTTCTAAATATATAGGTCCATGTTCAGACCTGTTATCCCATTCCTGCTGCTGCTGGAGGTGGCACTGGGCTAGACCTTGCCTGAACCACGGGGATGTTATGCTGACCTCCTTGAAGAAAAGGCGAGTTTGCTGCTGTCTTCAGTGGTGCTGGGATTTCACCCTATATTTTTGGGAGCCCTCTTCTGTTTCAGCAAGAATATTTAAATGTGTGAGGTGAGGTCTAGAGCTGGTAGAAAATATTACTGTATAGGAGTAGTGTAAATTCATACAGGTAGTGAGGACTGGCTTGAGCAATCCTAACACAGGCTTGAGCAAGCCTAACACACCAGTCTGCTCTCCTCTCTTACATGATGACTCTGTTTTCTTTTCCCTGTATCCTGGATACCAGACACTACGTATCTCTGCTTGAACTGTGTGGTCCCATTCCTCCAAATTAATTTCCAGAATAGGGTAGTTATATGGAATCCAAAAGATACCCGATTTCAAAGTTTTTTCTCTTCCTTATACTCTTTAAAGACTGAATAATGGCAACAGAGGAATCTCACCTCTAAAAGCTCTATGTTATACCCAAAGAGAGAATTGCGGGGTCAAAAAAAAAGTTTAAAAATTGGAGTTTTACTGGGGCTTCCAGGAAGACCAGGGTTTTATTCTGTTTCCAGCACCCAGCCAACTGTCTGTTAATACTTCTAGCTTCTTAAATGTTTGAAGTGCAATGCACATAGCAATAACAGATATTTCACGTTCCTAGAGATGCCACTTCTATTAGCCTGCACATTAATAACTTGGGCTTTTGGTCATCTGAAGCCAAGAGCACATGGCTTCAGGAAAGAACTGGAAAGAAGCAGCAGTGTGTTTCCTCGGGGGTGTCTGCCCTCAGCCTGCTCCATCTGCCTCACACCGATGCAGATGCTTTATGAGCGCCCATTTTGGCGAAGCACTAAGCACCTTTACCTCCCACTAAGCATGTGAGTTCAAGCACTCACTGTTGTTTCAGCAGCTGCTCTCTGAGAGTAAAGGAGATATAGCTTCCCCAAATATCTAGCTAATGTTTCTTTCTTGCTAGGGGTTGCTAAGTAGCAGTTTTTGTCAACCTCCTATCTGGTATCAAAACCTAAGAATATAAATCCTGTGATTTGCTAAGACACCCCTGACGAGGAAATGGCTCTGATTCCTTCAACATACAGAAAACTAAAAAACCGTTATCGCTAGGGAAAAAGCGTTAACATTAGCATTTACAATCTGGGGAGGAGAGGCTTCTTCCACTTATTTTCAGGAGAATAATTTAAGAATTGCATTAAAACAGTCTAGTCTACATGCAAATTTGATTTTTGACCTTTTGTGCTAATCAAAAGCCATGGTGCTAAAAAGCTGTGTACATTATTGCAGAAAGTATGGAGCAGAATTAACTAATATACCTTCAATATGGTTGTAACAGATTTGAAGGTTATTTCACATACTTCACTGCACAGGGATCGGGATCTAAATCACTAGAAATGCTTCAAGTAGCAATTATTAACTCTTGATGGAGATCCTGGTGATACGTGTAGTATACTATGGGTATCAAATATAGCGAGTAGTTTTGGTGGTTATGTGAAGTAGGGATATAATATAATAGGCCATAAAGATTTGAGAAAATTGCAAGCAAAGGGATTTTAAATAAACTGGGTACACTGTTAAATAATTAGGGCTACTTTAAAAAAGTATCTAAACCCCATTTGAACTCTGTTCCTAATGCATTTCACTGAGCATTTCTGGACACAGGAGGAGCATGTGCAAAATGAATTACCTACCAAAAACCACATGTCATTCACACGTGTACAGGCTTCTGCCACCATACACACTACACGGCAGAAAGTGCATTTTATACTCACAGTTAATTTGGTGCTTCTTATAAAATCCATTACTGGCAGGATCTTTTTCCCAGTGCTATCCCAATATGTTTTTGTTTCTTCTTTCGTGAGAGGACTGAAAGGTGTTTTCCGGTCTAGGAAAGGAAATCACAAAGCCATATACTGTGTTTTTTATATATGTTTTCTGTAGAGTATCCAGCAAGATGACAGGTAAAGTGGAGGAGGAAAGAGGAGGATGGGGATAGCTGTCTGGACAGTCAAGGCTGCCAGCACAGAGAAATGGGTCCCAAGAAACCCCTCAAACCCTCTCATTTAGCAAGGATCATGGAGGTTACTTCTGAGCTATCCCAGCTATTAGGCAAGTTGGCGTACCTGAAAAGATTGGCAGTTTTCTACTTGACAGCCTTTCCAAGATTTTTCCAATACGTTTGTTTCTGAAACCCAGAGTCAGTGAGTACTTCTGGGGAGGCAGAGACAGCCACTCAGTCGTCTGTGGCAAGATGTGAAGTCCATGAGGTTCTGGAATACAGAAATAAAAATAATTTCCACTGTCACATTTCAGTTATAAGAGATTTCCTTTTTTTTTAGAAAAAAAAGGAATTCTAAGGAGGAGTGAAAAGTGATCTAGAAAGCTTGCCAAAACAAAGGTGGCTAAACCAACCCATCCAGCTATAACTGGGTTTTGAAATTCCAGACTTTGCAACCTTTTGCATCAACAGCTTAGATTTTGCTGATGCATTAGATAAACATGTTCTTTCCATTTAGGCACTTTGCAGTGCTGATCATCTAAAGCATTAATAACTCAACACTTCGGTAACATAACATCCTGATCTTTTAACTGCAAAGGAAGCTGTTTTATTGTTCCCTGAATTTGTGAGGTTTGATTTCCTACAGATTTGTGCATTTGCCATCACCACCACCATAATCCCAGGCTTCCTGCATGTCCCTTCTGATCCACCCAGCTGGCATGTGACAGCCTGTGCTGTAGCTTGTCCAGAGTTTGTAACTGCTTCTGCCAAAAAACCTGTGTATCCACTGAGTCGGTCTGCCCTGACCTCGTTGAGGACAGATGCTCAGAGCAATTGTATAAACCACCTTTGCTTAGGGAACCAGACCAGTTCTTTCCTCCCTCACCTTCCCCTGCAAAAAATAAACCTAGATTGAATGTCAGTGTCACTTTTCACAAAGGAGTGCTCTGTTTTCAGTGAGCTCTGCTTTTAAGATGCCAGGCTGTGCGATCACAGTGACAAATGGAGAACCCCACTCAGAGCTCTCTGGACTTACCCCTCTATAAATCAAAGCGAGTGGACCTGATATTTCCCTTGCAGCATATTCTGCTTCTGATGGATTCTCAATTTTTCAACAAACTGCATTGTACACTTGGATTTAAATGTGTATCTGCTCCTTTTCCTTGGCAATAAGGAAAACTTTGAAATCAGTTCAGTCCTTACACTCTAGCAGAACTTGGACAAAAATGGATGGATGATTGCTACAGAATAGGAAGGTTATTTAAAATAACATGTTCGTGAGACATCTGGTATTTCACACCCACTGTTAAAATGGGGCTTAGCTCATATTTTTAATTTCACCTATGTGAGATACAGGCCTGCGGGTTGAATGCTCAGTGGTACCACACTGACAATGAGCTAAACTTGTTTCTTGTGATTTTTCTTTTTGGTAGGCAGTGTGATTTTAGGTCAGATATGAATAGATAAGTTGAGTAACCTTTACTGCTTCGGTTGACTTCACCTAACACTGTTGTAAGTTATCTCAGCATCAAGTCTAGGAAAAAAGCTGTGTCTGCTCTGTCTGAGAGGGTTTCCAGTACAGAAGGGAGGGAGGTTGGAAGAGGTCCTGCCTGCGTGAGACCTCTCACACCACTGCACTCTCAAAACCCTGATACCCGTATTATTTTCTTTTGTCTATCTATCCCATTTAATTCCTAGAAACTTCAGCGATCCCAGAACCTGTACTCAGAGAAACTTGTGTAAAATTGAAGCAATTATTTAACCAATAGATTTTTATAAACAAACATATCTGAAGGCAGAACTGGCTCTATTAAATCCATTTTATAATTGACTAAAGTACTACAGGACTGAGATCTTTTACCCCCCCTTGTTTTTCTCCTTCTTCCTTTTCCTTATTGGGAGGAGTAAGAAAATGACTGGTGATACTTTCAGAGTCATTCAGTGATTTATGAACACAAGCTGAGTTTTGGTGCAACACTTGCACAGGTTTGCTCCTTACGTGCTCCTCTCACCCTTGCTGTAAATTGAGGGGGTTATGTAAAATATGAATTTGTCTTCTTAAAAATCAGATTCTGGGAGTTTTATTTTATGCTCCTTTTAATGCCGATACTTTTGTCCCAGGAAATTGTCCACAAAGTCACATCAGCAAGTAAATGGTAGACAGGGATTTTACAGCCTCTGTGATAGATAAGTCCTCATTTTCCCTCTTTGAACAACCCCAAAGCTACTGCCAGAAGCCCAATACATGGATGGTCTGCAACTGGCAAACACAATCTAGTTTTATACTGGTTTCCTAAGCAAAACAAAAATGAACAAACCAAGTTTTCTTGTGTTAAATATTTGCACAGTTTTGTGGTAAACACTTGGTTTCCTAATTCCTATTTGTATTTTTCAAATAGATTTGCTTTTCCTCCCCAAAGACGCAATGTGTATCCTTTGGCAGCCTTATTTATCTGCAGGGTGCTGGAGCTCAGCGGTGGTGTGAGGACTAAGCCATCATCTCTGACCTGAGCATAACTCTGGCAGGGAGTGGGCAGCACCTCAGCCTTCTCGACCACCCTGCTGGAAGTGGCAGTGAGGGGTGAGCTACACATCTAGTTTGTGTGATGAAGATAGAGGCTTTCCAGAATTCAACTTGAGCAATGTATTTTCCCCTTTATGTTTCTCAATCACGAACTCAAAGCCAAGTGTTATCAGGGTCAACTGTGTTCCAAGTCACCAGGTTAATGACAGTAAGAAATGACTTTTATCCCCCTGTCTCTCTTTTGCCAAAATGTCATGCCCATTCCTCTTGAAATAAGGCTGTGGTCACCAGAATTTAAGCATCTGTTTACTCCAGGAGATGCTATTTGAGTCCACTCTGCCAGGATCTGCAGGGATGAGCATTGGTAACGAATGGAAATCCATCGAGGTGGAATGAGCTTGGGTCTCACTGTCACCACAATACACTGAAAATCTACCTTTGAACAAAAGTTTAGTTGCAATAATGAAATTCAACAATGGAAATGTGGGGCTTCATGGATACAAATTGTCTATAGAGATTTGCAGTGTGAAGTCTTTACTTTGCCTAAGCACTGACTTGATTACCTAAATCATGTACAATCATAGATCAAATCTCAGAAGTTAATTTCCCCCCCCAGAACTGTAGAAATGTCTGGAGTTTAAGCCCCAGACTCTCTCAAACTCTCTTCAAGTCAGCCACACACATACAAGCAGTATACAGTGCTTAAGAGCATGTGAAATCTGCTGTTACCTGTATATATGTGCTCCACATAATCAGGGTGCATTTTAGCAAACATGTCCTTTATCTTGTTTATTTTGTCAGCCTTGAGTTCTGTCACAAATGGTGTGTACATAACTGAAAAAGATACTTCTCTAGTGATGGCTTCTTCAATCATAGCCTAAAAAAGGCAAAGAAATGATACATTTCATGTCAGTTAACGGCTAGTTAAAAAAAAAAAATAAAGAAAAATAATTACTTTCTCAGATTATATTTTCCCTTTAATAATTGCACAGTCATGTAAAGATAACATATTTTGGTCCTGAATATTAATTAGAGGGGAATTTAAATTAGTTCCAGAAAACACTGCCTATCTATACTCAGAAAATCAATTTAATGGAGAAAGAACATTTGTAAACAGTTTTCAGTGCAGCGAGCCTATGTCTTCAATGAGGAGAAAAGTATTAGATAAATTATCTTTTAGATGAAAAGAAAAAAGGGATTCCATGCTCTCTGAAGGTCACATCTTTCATCTGAGGGTTTTATTCAGTCCTTGGGAGCTGGTTAAACAATACTAAGCATTCATATTACCCCTTGAGTTGGCATGAATCAGACACTGTGCCTATATGGAATATTAGTCTTAAAATATTGCATTTAAACACCATTTGCATTAAGAGTAAAATTCACTCCTGTGCAGAGGGCAACACGAAGCTTATGAACCTTGTCATCCCTTAAAAATGACTCAAATGATGCATTGTGCTGGTCTTATGCAGAGAGGTGGATTTCACACTCGGTGGACCCAAAGAACAGGTTGGTGCTGGAACTGCCAGGAGGAGCTACCAGCCTGGAAACAGCCTTGCTCAGTACCCTTATCGATCAGGGCAAGGGAGGTTGAGCTGCAGTTGAGCTGGGGTTTGGGAAAGACCATGTTCAGCACTGCTTTGGATGCATCTGTTGCTAACAAAGATTTTGTCTTCCTGATGTGGGCGGTCCTTTCTGGAAACTGGTGGAACAGCAAAGCTTCATTAATGTATCATGGAAAAAGTGTAAACATGGTTAAGAGAGACAATCTGAACACAAAGTTAATAGAGATGGTCAGAAAAGCATGAGAGGGAAACATACATATATTTTTACAGGGTGTACGAATCTCCCAGATCACCTTATACACTGAAGTGATTCACAGAAGGTATTGTTATGGGAATAGCTTGGCATTTTATTGACATGTCCTCACTTCTGTTCTCCAGTCTATCCTCCACCTATGTAAAATTATCCAAGACATAGTGTGCCTCCGTGAGTCATTTGTTTAGCTGATGACTGCTCCCACCAACCCAGAATGGAAGGCTGAGAGTGCCAACTAGTTAAGTATCTATGTCCTTCTCTTTAATGGCTTTAGACAAGAGGTTCTCTGGTATGGTCTTATGTCAATTTATTTTCATCCTGTTTATTGGTATGGGGTGTGCAGAAATACCATAGATGTGCTATAATTATTTTGAGCAGATATTGGGACAGGCTGCCATACATGCACCCTGAGTGCTCTTATGCTGAATACTCTGCCTGGATGTTGAGGGTATCGCTGGGGATTTGTTTATGTTTTAGATTACTATATTTAAACAGCCCATTATCCTGCGTTTACTGGAATGGAAGCAGCCTGGAGTGGCCAGCATTTAGCCTTGGAAAATTAACAAGCTTCAAATGTGTGTAATAGTATCATGACCACCCGGGGCAGTAATAACTTTCCTCCCCGGTGAGGAGTTCCAGCTTTCCATGGGCACAGCCGTGTTATCCATGGTTAATGCCACAGATATGGAGGTATCAGACCAGAAAATAGCAAGTGTGTCCTCCTGCCAAGAGCTTGGGGGCCCACAAATGGATCTGTGCCCGTTCCTCCCTGTAGGAATACTTACCAGTCTGCACTGATTTATAGGAAAGTGATTTTAGGATTTCATATTTCTATGGACTTTAATTATCTTGTCGTTTAGGGCCCTTAGAGTATCAGCAGCAAAACAATGGTACCAATCTAGCTTTTCAATGAACATTTTAAAAAAAACGGAGGCCTACTTGTTCAAGTTTTATTGAATTTCATATGTAAACATAGGCACAGAATTAGTTTATCCTTATTTTGTGTGAGATATTGGACATTCTGCTTATTTTCTATAGCTTGGCAGCCATTTCCTAGTCTGGATTAATATGAGCATGAGAATGTGGTTTTGGGTGTATCCATACACTTCAGATTTAAAATACATGGAGTAAGGCAGTGAGATGAAAATGTGAGCAGCTGGACCAGACAAGCTCTGTATTCTGCCTGCAAAGTTCACTTTTGGCTTTCTCATTCTCAAGAACAGTTCAAAGTCATGCCTATAATATCTCTGCATTGCCATGTACCCATGGCTACTCTGCACAGCATGCAAATAGTGACTAGCTCAGAGGGCAATAACGGTAAAATGTCAGCCAACAGGGAAAAGAATAGATCCGTAGTCTCTGGTCAATACTGCTACTGAAGGTATTATTATTACCCAAGAGCATTTTTTTTTCCCCAAGCTACTGACCCTGGACATAGATGCTATTTGTTTTATTATCCTCTTGGATTTTTATGGGGTAAAGTCTTTAAGGATATAAAACTTCAGCCCATAAAAACTTTGGAGGAGAAAACTTTATACGATGAAATCCGTAAGGATTTCTCTGCCTAAGCCTTTATGCACTGAAGTCCATACCCATGGATGGATATCTGAGAACGTGTCCGGGAAACAGGGATGCCTACAGAACATCATCTGTCGTGCTGTACACTGTGCAGCTACTCAAGATATAGTCACACTGTGGAGAGGATTGCAGGAGCTCCAGTGGACCTTCAAAAGAGTCCTTGCAGAGAGGATAGGACAACTGTTTTTCCATTTGCATGTGTTTTGGTGTCTTTGCATCTGAAGGGTCCTTTCTGCAATGTCCGCTCAGATACATCAGGGAGGATGTGGAAGACATGTCAGGCTCTTTCATGAGTATGGAGGTAGCTGTTAAACTGATAAAGATGATAAAGAAAGATGATTTTTTTTTTTTTTTGCGTATCTTGCAAGTGAACTCTGCAGCAATATCTCATCACATGGTGCTACACTCCAGCTTTCAATTCCAGCAGTTAGAAAAAGTGAAGTTGAGATGACCTTAAACTATAAGAAAGAGCTCCTCTAGCAATGTACAATAATGTAAGGACTACGGTTGACACAAGTTCACTGAATCTGGTGGTTTACTTCAGCAGTGGACAAAATCTATTGTTTCAGCAAGGATGGAAGAACTTGCTCAAGAAGAGGATGGAGAGTAATTTGATTATAGGGAAGATTTCTTTTTGTAGTTATGGGACTGACTCATGCTCTGCTATGTCAGGAGGTTTATATCCCTGTTTTGGATGTGTGGGGAATCAGAGAAAGTCTGCAGAGAAACCATCTGGAGACAAAGTGTCTCAAGGAATATTTATATTGTCAGCACTTCTATTAATATACCAATTAATTCCTTCACGAAACACAAGCATTCACAAGGTTTAAGGGATGTACATTGCTATCATGACAATTAAAAAGGCAAAAGACATTCCTAAACAACAAACTTTGTTTTGATCAAGTGTTTAAACATATATTTGATCAAACACCACATACTCTTCTTCTCTGAGCACCTTGGCTCTACAATATCCTTGCATTCTACTGTATCTAGTAATATTACATTTCACAAACCTTTTAATAAAACTTAAACTTTAGCCTAAACACTCTTATACTGTCCCTTCAACACCCACTAAAATTCTGTTAAGAGCTCATAAAATGAATAGGTAGATGCACAAGAAACAAAGCTTTCCCGTGCCAACTTTTGATGGCAAATGATATAACTACTTCAATATTTTTATGAAGCTCTTGCCATTTTGGCTGCTTAGAGCAGACATAGAAGAAGAAAAATGGCACTGTAGCAGAAAATTCTTCATAACAGTGACAGTAGCTTTCCCTGCTACAGTCCCTAACCTTAATCCTCTTTAACTACAGAAAGGTTTAATTTGGAAAATCCAATTATCTTGACATCTAGAATTAGCCAAAAATTTAGATATCTTTCTAGTGCCTTATCTTGGAGCTGCAGTGCACACTCAGCCACTGTCTCATTTACAGTACAGCAGGAATTGATGCTTTTATTGATGATTTTTATTAATGTAATGATATCAGTCAGGGTAAAGCCATTAGCCTTTTCTATGAACTGCTTCCACTCTTAGGCTGGTAGTTAGAATTATGGGTGCACTGTGGTGCAACCTATGTGCTTTTCTCTATATCTTTCCAACCATAAAGAAGTATCTGGCAGCCCTGCCACTAAGCCTGTTGCTGTTGTGATATGAATATCTTCTCACCAGCATGATCTTCTTACATAATTTTTATTTTTTTTTTCTGTGGGAAAAATAAGTAGACAGAGTGCCAGAGCATATCCTTTTCTCAATATGTTTATGGTATGAATAAATCATGTATTGTACAGTAGATGAGAACTTTTTGCTTATCTGCCATGTAATGCCTCCCCATTAATGTAGGTCACATCAAATATCAGCTTATTTAGGTTCTTAAGTTATTAACGTATTTAAGTCTCTGCGAGTTATTTTGTATGCAGTATATTTTGAAAGCCGATTTGCAGAGCGCCACAGCGATAGATCCATGTATTCCGCTGACTTCTGAAAGGCAGAGTCAGATGCAGATGGGTTACCTTAGGCTTCAAGATCTGTTTGATGCTCTAATAAGTATCGCTTTATGTTTTGGGAGAAAAGAAATCCATGCTTTATATCCTTCCAAAGACATCACTATTCATTAAAGAAAAACCCCAGAATACATAGAGTATGGAAAAGGCTGGAGGCTGCTCTTGAAACTCTGTCCATGATGCCGGCAGGTCGGAAAGCAGGGACTGAGCACAAATGTGGAAATGCAATTCTAGTTTGGGGAAGATCTCTGCCCACAAGCCTGTCCTCTGGTCTCACAAACTCCTGTGCCTGGAGAGTGTCATGGGAGTCCTCAGCTCTTATATCACTTGTTACCAACTGAGGACCTTACCCTTTCATCTCAGCACAGGGGTAAATGGAAAGGATTTCAGTGTTTCTTTGCTATGGTGGAGTGACTCTGAGACCAGTGAAACAGAGGCTATATTTGCTTTGCAAGGCTGATCCAGAGCATTAACCAGAGCCCCTGTTACTGCTCAGATTATGGTTTGTTGCCATCGGTATCTACCGTGCATATCTGTACCAGGTGGCAGCTCTCACTCCAAGCATCCCTGCAGAGGTGGCTCCTGGCCTGGGCCACCTACCTCTGCCCCAGCTGGGGCCTCATGATACCCTGGGACACTGCGATGGGAGCAGAGCCGGTCCAGCAGAATGAGCTGGGCTCCCTTGGCTAGTCAGCGTAGCTGACGTGCTGTGCTTGTAGGCTCTGGGCCACCCAGCTACCTGCGGTGCAGACGTGCTTCCTTGGTGTGGTAACAGAGGCAGACAGAAATCTGCAGTGGGGTAGTGGATGCAAACATCAAAGAACCACCCCTGTGAATGGTCTGATTATCCTCTATGTGAAGCTATTGGCCAAAACCACAGCTTCTAACCAGTTTTGTTAATATTGCCCCTTTCTTAAAGATAAGAGAGTTTTCCTGGTGAGAGATACCCTAATTTCAATAAGGCAATCCACTGTGACTGTTCTGAGTGGCAGGATGCCCTTCCAGTGCTGGGAGAAGCCTTTTGCAATCACAAGTCCTCAGCAGGTGTTGGGTCAGCTCCTCATGGCTCCTGCTATGTCAGGAGCAGGTCACAGTTTAAACAGCAGGGTTTTTTTGGTGGAAGCGGCTTATAAACTGTGCTTAGCTGAACAGCTTTGGTAGCGCGGACTCAGAGAGACATCTTAACTCAGACAGGCAGAGCTAAAGGTTGAGCAACGCTGAGTGCTTTACGGGACTGTAGTCAGAATCCACTGGCCAACACCCGGATGCTGCATCCATCTGGTGATTCAGACAAGTGCTTGAGGGACAGGGAGTGACCCTGGCTAGGAAATGCTCCTGGGAGAAATGTGGGATACTTGCTGTAGGGGGTTTTTAGGGCTTTTAGCCCAAAAAGAGAAAAAAAAAAAAAAAAGAGAAAAAAAAGAAAAAGGAAACTAAATTGCAGAAACTAACTGGAGGAGATGTCAGTCCTTCCTAGCACTGAGCTCAACATCTTTTGGGAACTTGACTTAAATGTGAAGAGATGAATCAGACAGCCAGAGTTGGTGACTGATGTGGTTAGCCTGTAAAATGGACAGCACTGTTCAAAGGGGCAGCAAAAAATCATGCCTGAGTCATTGCAATAGCAAACTACTTTATGTGGCTGAATGGTTGCTAATTTAGTAGAAGACAAGTTGACTGTATATAGAGATGTTTCTGAAAAGTGAGTTTATCTCTTTTTGTGTGATGTTCTCTGTAGTTCTTCCAGAGCAGATGTGCAGACGGAAAGCCACATAACCAGTAATGATCCTGGGAACAGCACAAACTCCTGCCTGTAGCTTCATCTCCCCAAAGAAAAGAGATGGTATACAAAGAAAGGGAAGGTAATAATGAATGTGTAACTTCTTAAGGACCTTTGCAACTCAAGGGAACAATAAGGGCCTGAGAACAGCACAAAATGGCTGGTTTCCTATGCTGATTTATCAGGTTTCTTTTGTAAATCTTAAAGCTCCGCTTTGAGACCCAGTAAAAGCCAGAATGAATTGAAAATTCTACTTGTGAAATATGCACATTACTTTTGAGCTGCCCTGTAGGGTTTTTTTAATGGTCTGAAGCTTTGCTGTCCAGGTTGTTCCTGTTGAACATCTTTGAGACATGATTTATGGGCCTCTGTTAACAGTTAAAACCCTAATTGGGTTGGTATTTTGCTTCATATTGGGATTTCAACAGCTACCAACTACAGCAAGGTATATGTTGCCTGTTAAATTCAGCTGGTATTAAATAAATCCATCTTTCCTGAAATTAGAGACAATTAATCCATTTGTTTTAATAATTGTGACATTTAAACTAATAACTTATCTTAGCATGTAAATATAAGCATGATTCAAGCAACGATTACTCTATCATGAATGAACTGGTACCAGAAAAATAGAAGTAGCTAGAAAATATGTGGAGGCAGATATTATTAAAGAGGAAAGAATACAAGAAAAATGTTAAATTCCTTGGTTTTGTACATGTAGAATTGTTTCTGGAATGGAAATATCAGCAATAACAACAGCAATAAAAAGCTCCCAAATCAGTATCAACATGATAGAAACTCTCTGTTATGTTATTTTATTTGCCTTCTCAATCCAGTTTTCAATTACTCCATATTTTTACTAGTGTACCTGAGAGCGGAATGAAGCTGATTTTTTGCAGCTGAGAGTTATGTCTTACAAATAGTGTATTCCAAAGCCAGACTGGTCTGAATACCTAAAATGGCATACATAGGAAGAGACCCATTTTGCCCTGAAAAAGTGTTGATAATTAATTTTAACAAGTTGCTTCAGCCATGATGCAATGAGAACATAGGAAACCCCTGAACTGGACAGAAGCTGCACTGAGATCATCTGGATACCAGTGCAGTGTCTTAAGAATGAACTGATCTTCCCGCTTATGGGTCAAAATCTTTTTGTTCTTCTAATGTGCAGGGTGAGGAAAATCATTGCATCCCAATTTTCCACCACAAAATGAAAAGCTCAGTGCTTCAGGGCAAGTGTTTCCTTCGAAATGGCCATAGATACAGAAGAGGGAGGATTATGTATTGGTTTCTATGAAGGGGGATAAGAGAAATATTATCTCTTTTCTGACGTGAGAAAATTCAAAATTAATTCTTAAAGCAGCAACAAGCTCCACAGACCTCTGAGACAACATAGACTCGCGCATATTAGGCACTTACTTCTGCCTGTACACGCAACAGTCATTGACCTCAATGGGATTTTCCCCCAGATTTGATTAAAGAAGGGACTTTTCTGCAGTGAAGTGTGGCACAGCGTGATCTGCTAAAATAGCCTCGAGAATTAATGAGAAATACATTTTCTCAGCGATATGGTGGCCAGGCTGCCCAGAGAGGCTGCCTGTCAGCTCCTATCAGTCATTCCATTAGGAGGATTGCAAAACATCCCTGCCGTTGCCAGCTTGGAAACGTCACGCTGCATAGCAGGACGCGGGTCAAGCGTGAGCATGCAGGACTGCTGATGGGCCTCGTCACCAGCTGAGACTGCGGAAGAGGTTTTGGCTACCAAGAGCTTTTTCCTTTTAACTTTCTTGCCTTTGATCGTCACTCCACAAGGTGTGAGATAAAGCTGAGCTCTAAAGGAGTTGACAGCGTTCATCGCTGCACCGTAGGTGTTCAGCCACCTTGCAGGGCTGGGTTATCATTTGCTTTATTGTGTGATGTGTGTATTGCTCTGTGCTTGCAACAGCCCAGATTTTTGAAATGGAAATACCTGATGTTCATAACAGCTACGAGAGAGCAAAACAAATGTCTGAATACCCAAACCTCCATGTCAGCCAATGCCTGTACTACTGGAAGCTTTCTCTGTGACGTTGAGTTTAGCTGACAGAAATATTCTCAGAAACACAAGTTCGTGAGCTCTGTGCGCAGCAGTCACAGAGCCAGAATTTTCAATGTTCTAAGAGCATCTCTGTGATAGCTGCAATCTTGGCCAAAACACTGGGGCTGAACTGGAACTAAAGCTAAAAGCCCAGTTTACTCCAATGCAAATTAAAGGTCTCCATTTGAGCTGTAGCAAGTACACACTGGCTACCTGTAATTAAGGCTTTTGGTACAGATGGTCATGGAAGCATAGAAATATGAACCTACGAGTTTGAAATGCCTTCCTGGGGTTCTTTTAGTTTCTGCAACATATGTGTTGCTGGTGCAATGGCACTTAGTGTAAGACTTTGCCTAGATGGGTTTGACTTTGGATATAAATGCATAACGGATGCTAGAGCCGAACCTTTAGTATAAAATAGGCCACATGGTTTTCACAATGGAATAATAAAAGCAATTAAACTTGTAGCGTGCTAATGAGTTAAGCCTGAGATGTTTATAAATTAGGTAACAAAGGCACTTTATACTAAGTTGTCTGTGCCAGATATTGGTAAAATCAGGCTATGACTTTCAAGATATTTACAAAGTTCATGTTTGACAATGTTGGGCATTTTTGACATTGTAGTATAGGTGTGATATATTTTTACTCATGAAATGAAACATCCAGCTTATATTGCACAGTTTTTATCCAGTGGAAATATTTACAAAGGTGTGAGTAAAACTGGACAGTTTGGAGAGGGACTCTTTCTATGGGATGAAATATCTCAAGTCTATTGTTTGTTTTGCTATTACCAGCTGAGAAATTGCATTGCTGACAATAAATGCCAGGGAGCTTACCTGACTATAGTAATAAGTAAGTTTAAACTTTGCCTTGCTGCTACCACTCTGAAGATATCTACCATTATACATTTAATAACTTTCACATTATTTTTTATTGTGATGAACTCTATTTAACTCACCTATTTTTAATCTAACAGCCAATATGCAAATCATCCAGTGCATATTCTGTAGTGGGTTATGAAAAAAAGCCTATCCATTTGATTATGTGTTAACTTGGCATGTATATTTTTAATCCATGGAATAAAATATTTGAATAGAGAAAAAGGCCCAACTTACTGAATAATATTATCCATTGCAAATTACTTTTTCACCTCTCATCAGCATTATACCTTTATCTCAGAGTGGAATGGAAGGCGGGTATTAATATTCAAAACCAACACAGGGCATTAGATATTACATATCACTGTACAGAAGATCCAGAAATAGATGATTTACTTTAAAGGGGATAATCAAAGAAAGCTAATCAAAAAGCTAATCAAAAAGAATATTTAAAGTTGCCTTGATCATGATCCATAGGTACATATATAGAGAGAAGATAACAAGTACTAAAGGGCCTTTAAGCGTTCAGAGATGAATGCATAATACAGATTGCTGGAAGTTTGGACCGGACAAGTAAGATCCCAGTTTGTAAACTGGGGGAGAAACAGGGGACAACCATGCAACAAATCACCTATTATATGAGTTATGGCAAAATATTCTTGTTATTAAACTGTTTAAATGGGGATTGGGTAACTTTCTCAAAACCAGTCTCTTCTTTCCTCTTTTGGCACCAATGCAGGAAGGTCAGGGTGCAATTCCGTGGTATTTTTATGCAGGAAGTCAGATAATTCATCAATATGAGCCCATCTGGCCTTAAAAATCTGACAGTACAAACCTTGCAGTATGCCTAAGAGGAGCTACACAGTCACATGGAACAGATTACTGCTGAAGAAGAAGAAATACTAAAAGTTAATAATGAGGAGGGGAGTGATTTGGGGATGTTTTAAGAAGAATTTTGAAGAAAGAGGGCTCCTGGCAGTTGATGTCAGGGGTAGAAGAAGTTCAAAGGAAAGTATAAAACCAAAATCAGGAGAAGAAAACCAAAGGAGATACAAGATAAAGACTGCTCTGAGCATGAGGAATATATCAGGAGAGAGAAAACAGTGATTTAGAAGTAGGATAAATAATAAAGAGCTTTGCAGTTGTGAATTAAGAGCCTGAATCTTTTGCAGTAAAGACATCATTGAAGGATTCGAGTGGTCTGTACAATGTTTTGAAGCCATGAAAGAAGTAGAAGAGAGGCTGTGGGGAGGAAAAGCCTCTTCCAGCAGTTAAAAGAATCATGAAAAGAAGAAACAAAAGTAGTCAATGACACACCAGAAGATTATATCATGCCCCACTGATCAAAGCAGAGTGACGTATCTAATCTAAAAATCTTTCTTCAGAAAAGTAAAAAACAAACCGTCCTGTTCACCATCTATTCCCTTCCTCCTCAAAAAATTTTGCTCACGGTTGTGAGCCAACGTGAGCAAGTTCTGGGGCAGAGGAGTAGTTAGCAAGAAAAGCGTGCATCAATAGCTGTTGCTTTGGTTACAAAGGCACATGAGCATGTATAGTCGTGACAAGTTATTTTCAGCTTTACACCGTGAAAGAGGGAGAATATTAATAAAAAAGATTATGTTACCTCTGCTTGGTCTCTCTGTCGTGGAAAGTCCCAGTGCAGTGTCACATGCTACATCATCCTGCATAATTGTTGCTGTGTGCTCTAATGACATTGAAGTCACCCCTGATGCTGAGTGCACAGAACTCATCAGCTCGGGAAGGAAAAGGTAACTGGTGCTGGGGATATATCTTCATGAACAGCGTTTCTTAAGTGATAGCTATTAACTTGAGTGGGAGCAGTACTGGGCACCCAACTGCCTCTACTGCGTGTGTGTCAGCATATAGATACCGCTGAATTCTTAGCCTAGCCCACGCTAAGGCATACGCACAAAAGGCACAAAATTGCAGAGCAATCTCTGTCTCCCAGTGAAAATCAAGCATGGTGGGGGATCAAACAAATGGTTAGATCTCTACTGACATTTCAAAGCTTCTGCAGACAAAGATGACAGCAATTCAAGTTCAGGAGAAAGGCAGAGAAGGAGTGGGAACGGGACACAAACAGCATGGTGGTGCCTCTTGGTGCTACAGGGGTCCAGAAAGGCCCACACATCAACTCTCCATCAGGAAGAGAAATGAACTGTGAGCTCTGGAGTGAAGCAGAGGTGAATGATTCCTACCACTACCAAAATCCTTTGGCCCTTGCTATCTAGAAGGTGATGGTAATAGCTGGAAGCGATTCAGTAGTCCCACTTCTGTTCTGGTTCATTCCACCTTAGTCCAACCACAGCTTCTGGTTTAGACTCTACAAGGAGGCACCGTGATGAATCTTGTCCTTCGTGCCACTTTTTCGGCCCCGTTACATAGCAAGACAGTCGGAACCCCTGGGGAAGAGGACAGCTATGACAGCTTCTCCTTTAAAGGTTTATTCTTTGAAGCTTCATGTCCATGACATCAAGAAGGGAAGTCAAAGGATGCCAGTGTTAAGAGACAAAAAAAGACATTCCATTCAAAGAAATGACCCCTTCATAAAACCTGTTTGTGAACTCAAGATTTTAAACGAGTCTGACCCACTGGGGGAAAAAATCAAACTGTTCTGTACAGAAGAAATTCTCTGCTGGAAAACATATAAGAAAGTTCACAGGCCCTGCAAACACTAGCCCAGTGGGTAATTCTCTGAATGAGATGCACTTTGCACTCACAGCAGTACTGAAATTCAGCAGCTCCCAGGACTGAGATTTATTCCATTTTACCAATAAGAATGCAACTAATAATAGTTTTAAAAAGGAAGAATTTACCGTGTAAGTGAAGATAAAAGACCAGATTATGATCTTTATTACTCTGGCTTATGTCACACATATTTTGCACAGATGTCACAGATGTTGTCACAGAATAAGCCCAAAATAAACAGGATCAGAATCAGACTTCGAAATTTTATTGCAAGGGACATATATGGTTCTTAGCATAGTTAAATTCCCTGTACGGACAAGGAGGACCTGAGGGCCAGATCCACTCTGCAAGGCAGAAGGGTCTTCCACTGCCTGAGGCCCAAATGCTGCTCTCCCTCTGAAATGCACTTTGGTCCCACTGAAACCGGGGGGTGAAGGCTGGGAAACCACTGGCAGTGATAAGCTCCTGCAGCAATAAACTTCTCCCAGCAAAGGATCTAGCAACCATTCACTCCAAGTTTGTGAGAGCTCTCTTCAGAGCAGAAGGGGGAACCCTTAAACTTAAATTTGTGCTGATGTGGCTGAACAGCCACCTCAAATAAGTATCACTCAAGAGACGAGTCTCATTGAAGTCAATGGTCTACTCCCCACATAAGTTGTCTTTGTAGACTGGGGTCTTACCTAGCCATCCTTCACAGAGTACTTTAGACTCCTCTGAGACCATTCGTTACAGTCATTTTTTCCTCCCCTTCCGGTTGAAGAGTTTGGAAAGGTGTCAGAGGATTAGTATCATGCAAATTGCAAAAGGAAAGTGTCACTAAGGTAGGAAGACTTTACAAAAAATAGCTTAGGGGACTATACAATATCCAGAATTAAATTTTACAGCAGTCCATAAAATTGAAGTATGAGCCAAGGGTTAACAACCTTGAATTTTGCCCTTAAAATTAGTCCAAGAAAATCTACTTCATTATAAATACGGTAGTACTATATAGTGTCCTGTTGATTGATATGCCCAAGAGCTACCTTTGTCGGCAGCCTTTTAAGCAGTAATCCTTCATTTTAGTCTTAATAGTGAGATGGGCACCTCCTTCCTCATTGGGCTGTCAATTTTTACCTGCCAATACAGTTTGATGAGCTTGCTTGTATGCTGCTCAGTGCCTCCTGTCAGACAGTACATATAGTCAGCAATCATGGCGCTCCTGATGACAAAAGCAGAATAAATGAGTGTACAGGGAGAGAAGGATGTATGTAGCAATATTTAAAGGAGGTAATATTAAAAGAGCATAACATGAGGTTTGTATCCAAAGATTACACATAACTCTCAGTCTTTGTCCAACTTTAAGACAAGCCTTAGTAAATATTTTTAGCTAGTTAAACTATCTGCAAGCAAACAACCCTACATTTTCTTTTAACAGCTTTTCCATATTTTACTCTGAGCAAATATATAATGACTGCTATACAATATTTTAATCTGGATTTTCTTTTTTTGCTTTAAAGTATTTATGGGTGAAATATATGTAAGTACTTTTCTTCTAGGACAGCAACATGTAGCTTGGCAGTCTGAGAATATCACTTGTCTATGGCAAACTCAGACATAGTTCACCTTTGATTAAACTATATCTTTAAAAAAAAAACCCCAAACTAAAAGAAATCAGCTATCTTTCTACCTAATTGAGTATGCTTTAGTACTCCCACTGTCTGTGACAATCATTGCATTACTCTTTCTAGACTGAGGGATATTAAAAAACTATTGTGAAATGGATATTAATGCAGAGTCTTAACAGACTTTAGAAAATCAGTTTGCTTTTATGGCTGTCTCTCCACACTGCTCTCTGTTTCCTTTCCTCTAGAGATTCCAAATCCAATTAAATGTGACTAGATGTAATTCCAAATTGTCACTTTAGTCAATTAAACATATAATAATCTTGTGTACCTAATTACTAGCACCAAAAGTTTATTTGTTGATGTAGTGCTATCAATGTGTACTTCTGCATGTTCCCCTTATCATTGCCTATATATTAATTGTGCTTTGACATTACTGTAAATTGAATTTGAAATTTCCCCCTAGTTAAAAGTGTCTCACAAACAGTAATCCCAATCCTGTTGTAATACCCTTTCAGAATGTACTTTCCAAGGCTGTATTATATTCTTAATGAGATATAACCAAAAATACACAGATTTAACAATAAACATTTCAAAGCAGGCCCAGTATCTGGGGGTAACATATTGTTACAAACAGGAACTAAATCTTCCCTTAGATGTTCTCATACAGCTCCCATTAATTTCACTGGGAGAAAAGCAATTCAGTAGGATCCATGGATTTCTGCATAAGGACTGGATTTATCCATAAGCTTTATCCAATGCTCTTTCAAATCATTGGCAAAAATCCTCTTGACTGCACTAAAACAAAGAGCAATTTCTAATTGAACATCGTCAGCCCAGCTGGCACAGGATGAACAAAGGCTAAAATCCTCATTGCCTCAGAAATCATTGGCAAAACTCTCATTGACTCTAAATGGTGCCAGGGTTTAATCCCAGGAATGACCTATGGATCCTGTGGATGAAGCAGAGAAGGTGAGCAAAGTATTCAGCTTTGCCTGCTTGACCTGGTGATGGTTTTGAGGAAAGACCTTCACTGTGTCCTGAGGTGCAAAAGGGAAATAACAATGTAGCTCAAAACTGAGGGGAATCTGTCAAGTTATTCTGTACCTTTGGTCTCCTGGAGGTGGTCTACAAAGCTTCCAGCTCCCCTGGCAATAGCTAGTCCCTAGCAGTGTATGTGAGCAGTGGTGACCTTGTCAGAAAGAGGGAACTTTCAATCTAAATTTAGAGGAATTCTCAAGCACTAAAGCCTTGTCCTTTCTGGAATCAAAGGACATTTGCAAGTGGCCATTTACAATTTGGGATCCTAAAGATATATCCTATAGATACATCGCTCCCCAACTGCTGTCATTTCAAAGATTAAAAGTGGCAAATCCTTAACCCCGAGCGTTACCCTGCTGCTGCAGGAGCACTGCCACGGGTCGAATGCAATCAGTCGATACAGAGACACCCGCAGCGTGCTTTGCCATCCCTACGTCAGGCCGCGGACTGGCAAAGCGAGGATCCATTCCACCCACAGCACAACACACCATCCAGTTTGTGACCTCCCACTCCCCGGTGGCAGCCGGCATGGCACTGCTTTCAAAAGTGGAGATGTGCGCAGAGCCCTGGACAAATCTGGAATCAGTTCTCAGAAAGTCACTTCATCTTTTTCTGTTTCTCAGCATCAGCTGTAAAATGCAGATGATAATATTTGACTGATTTACTCATTTGGTGTGCAAGTCCTCCTGGCGCAACCTTTTGCTAATTTTTCTCAGCGTGCTCAGCACAATGTCGCTCTGATCGTGGCAGAGGTCTCCAGGCATTGCTGTACTCCAGACAAGCGTCTTTCCTCTTTATTCTTCCTTCTTAATTTGTTCTTATTTAAATAATCAGAAGCACACTTACATTTCCAGCATTCGTGTTTAGTTTTTCAACATCTGCCTTTATCCCCGCTAGATTTCTCCCATACTGCCATGCATTACATCAGGAATGGTGAGGCACATACATAAAACCCCCCCGAGCCTTTTGAGTACCTCCATCCCAATTTTACTCAGTTCCTCAGCCATCAGAGAGCACACACAGGTCAGGACTGATGCTTGCTACTGTGACCTCAGGGCTTATGAGAAACTTAAAAAATTCCACTTTCAAAAGAAACAAAAGCATTAAGCATTAAGACCATGTGTATGGTCTGTGTCCAACCTCAAATGTGCCCAGGCCAAAGAATTTTCTTTGAAAGCCTCCAAGGCTCAATTCACAGAACCAAAGTGACAAACACAATAGGGAATCATGAATTTTCAGATGCAGGGACACAGGTGAAATTACACTGTCTGGTCATAGGGATGGGCACTGAAAAATATTTAGGGACCAAAACACTCAGAAACCAAAGGACTGAGTGAGATATTTGTGCCCATTAAAAGCCTGGCTACCATTGCAAAACATGAAGGCATAAAGCCCTGAGCTGGGTTCCTAACTCCCAGTAAGTACCTATCCATGTGGCCCATAGAAATCCAGGTAACAAGGACTTTCAGTAAGAGACTAAGCCTTTGAGACACTCTGAAATGAGAGTTAAGTGAAATATTATCCAAGGAGATACTATTTATGAAATTATTATTTAAGATCCTCAGCCAGTGGCCCAACTCATTAACTTCATTTTCTCCCTCCTTATCAAAGTAAAAGCTTATCACATGCACATGTCTCAAGACACCATACTTGCTTTTGGGGTTTTTTTGATGGTTTCATGTCTAACAGCATTTCAGCAAAGCTGACCAACCTTCCTTCAATGATACAGCTATCAGGAAGTTTTCTTCTTTATTTGGAGGGTCCTTCCTTATTTTAAAATAGACTCATTTGTGATATTCTTTTTCTACGGTACAGTGCAATGCTTCCATTTCCTTCAGTGTACTAATGAAGAAGAGAGAAATTTGCTTCCCCCAAACTGAGATGAAAATATAAAAAAATGGGGCATGGAACTCAAACTGTCTGACTTTGAAGCTTCTCTCTTTATGTCTGATTAAATTGTCCAGGAACAGGTAAAGAATTTAGCTGAAATAGTCACTCTCACAGGTAACTCCACAATTCAGATTATTGTTGCCATTTCTGTTTGTATGTGTACATTAATCTCTTCTTGTTTGGGTCAGCCCAGTATTACTTACACTTTTACACTGTTATACTAAATACTTTCTGTGTCTATTTTTAAAAAATGTTTGAAAATTAGTTACAGAACCAGCTGTAACCTTCTTTTCTACTTGCACATTGAAAACATTGATCCAATCTGCAGGCTGATAAAATACTAAATACAGATCAACAGGGGAATCTGTAATGACCAAACTAGCCATCCATTGTGAACTATAGTTAATTTTATATGTAAAATTATAGGTGGAATGCAGCATACAAAAGTCTAGAACATACTGTAGTACTGCATTTTTATTAAAGGTTTATGGGGATAATATATATCTTGAGAATGAAGCTGAGCTGCTTCAGTGTTCACTTGAACTCCATGGATAAAAAGCAGCTCTATGGTGAGTAGAGTACAGCAGGGATGGCTGGGATTAACAGGGATTTGGGAAGAGCAGAAAGAAGAAGTCCTTGAAAGAAGAAATTTCCTGATACATTAACTGATATTCCCAGTAACGGAATGAGGGACCACTCCCTGCCCTGTTATGGTATCAGTATTGTACAGTAAATGTGATATGTGATGTTATCAGTTGGGATCAGCTGTTATATCCCTTGGAGATTTTGAACAATAACGTTGGCCAGCAACAGACCTCGCTCTGATTTGTAGAGTGACTACATAAGAGTTCAGCTTTGAACCCTCCTGAGCACAAGGAACATAAGGTACAAAAGAATGGGAAAATACCCCCCGTTTAGACCACGTAATCCATTTTTCTGGATGAAATGCCAGCTTTTTTTTTTTTACAGTTTTTAAAGATAGTGGTATTAAACTCTAATGGTAAAGAACAAAGATACGTGCATTCTCTCCCTACTTCTTACACAAGCACTTCATTGATATTCAGAAATATGGGCCTCATATTGACAGAGCCATCCACCAGTTTTGAGTTACTGATTTGACATAGTTAAAACATGCCTGAGTTTCAGGTGTGCAGCCCACCAAAGAGCTCTGATTGACATGAGACCTGAAGTAGTTCTGACAATACACCTTCAGAAACAACTTAGGGGATGTTGGAGAAGAAGTGACACTTCATTCTTTCAAAACAGGAGGCTTTACAGTCAAATGTTTTTTTTTTTTTTTTCCTAGTTGCTGGTTAGGACCAGTACGACCTTCCATAACAACCAAACCCATCTGGGTTAACGTGGTAAACCTGGATCCAAAGGTGTCTTGCAATATCTGCTCAATCTGGCCACTTGGTGGTGCAGAATAATAAGATATATTTCTATATGTGCCAGCGAAGAGCACACCACAGATCCTAAACTGTCTCCCTCAGCCCATCTCCAGACATGCATAGGACTTGTAATAAAAGAGTCAAAGGCAGCTTTTGCTGCATGACAGCTGCTGACACTAACAGCCCAGTGTACAGCCAAATCCTTTGCAGCAGCCACGCAGGTCTGTGACAAGAAAATGGATGTATGGGTATAAGAAATATGCAGAGTTTACTGGAATGCACCAAAGTGTTACATTTCCAAACAAGACAAGAAATTAGCATTGTTGCTAAATACTTGTGTGCTCATCTACCACTGTAAATACTAGAAAAAATATGAGAGCAATCCTCAAGGTCAGCTCCTTAAGCCTTGACTGCTCCCCTTGAGCTGCAAGAAAGGTAAGAAGCCCTGAAGGGGAGAGAAGGATTTCTTTGCAAATGGCAGAGCCTTAGAAATAATCACAGCCTATGCACATTAGAGTAACTTTCACTTTTCTATGCTATTCAGCCCCAATTGCTGCTAAGATCAGGAGGCTGATAAGTGGCAGAAAATTACCTTTGCTCCCTACTTCAAGTGATCTCACCTGGATCTGCAGTAAGTGGTACTGCAGGAAGGCCTTAGCCACTGCCATGTGATGTTAGTCCTGTGCAGACATGCTGTTCGGAAAGGGTAAGTATATCTCTATTTTTTCAGTTTAACAGGAACTTTAATATTGCTATTTAGATCAGCTCTGATATAGGCACCTGGGTATCTGAGATCTCTAATGCAGTAGTGCTGAGTCCGAGATACAAGATGCAAAATAAACTACTGCTCTCTTCTGGATGACCTTTCTTATTCTGAGATTAGAAAAGGAAAGTGATGTTTATAACTGGAATAAGTAGGAGGTAATAATTTGAATGTAATTATCCTATTTGGAAAGTGAACAAAATAATAACAGTTAATTTTTAAACATTTCCATATATCCTAAATAAATGTCAACTCATTATTTTGATGTTATGGAGACACCTGGAAAGCATTAGATGATGAGAGATAAACAGAACTCCAGAATATTTGAGCAGGAATGAAATTACTAATGTCAGGATTTACCTATATGTACACTAGCCCCAAAATGGGGCAAAAACTTGTGTTATCTATGCATAGCACCTTGATGTTGCTAATTCCTGCAGAGGACTGGCTAAAAGTTCCTTTTAAACATTTCACCAGTGAACCTGAAATGCACTGGGAAGCTGCTATAAAGCTCTTCTGTCCTGCCAAAACCTTCCAGGTTGGTGGTGGGGTATGCTTGCTGTCTTTGCTGAAGTTTCTGGGTCATTAGCCCATTGTTAGAAAGCAGAAGCAAGCTTCCTGCAAGGAACATAGCACCTGTACTTAGAATACATTTATTATATTTATTATTATCTGTCCTATGGTTGCATGCAGGTAACAACTTTCTGCATTGTATTGAGATTGCTGTGCGGTGATAACAAATGTTTCTCATTTAGTGGCAACTGCCCTGTAAGGACATAGAAATTGCTTTACAAATGTGAGCTGAGCAATGCATGGGGAAAAGGCAAGTCTTTTAAAATGACAGGGGATGTTCAAGGAAACAGGTTGCTAAGCCCAGCGAGATCTTGGGCTCCCCGTGACCTGTCTGAAGCAAGCAGCAGTCCAAATGGATGTGCTGTGCAAATCCCAGGCAGTGTGGGAGAGCCCAGTGCCTGTGTTAGCTTCACGGCCGAGCCATCTGGAGAAGAGATGGGATAGCTGGGATGAACAAGCAATAGGACAAGAGGGAATGGCCTCAAGTTGTACCAGTGAAGTTTTAGAGTAGATGTTGGGAAGCATTTCTTTCCAGAAGGGGTTGTTGGGTGTTGGAATGGGCTGCCCAGGGCAGTGGTGGAGTCCCCATCCCTGGAGGGGTTGAAGAGTCGGGTTGACCCAGCACTGAGGGATCTGGTGGAGTTGAGAACGGTCAGTGGGAGGTTAATGGTTGGACTGGAGGATCTTCAAGGTCTTTTCCAACCCGGATGACTCTGTGATTCTGTGAACTACTCGTACCAGAGAGGCAAGGAAACTTTCAGAGGTACGGGGTCCGAGCTTGTTCTCAACTCCAGCTGGTGCTGGCGCTGCTCTCTTGTACCTCTTTTGTTCCTCACGCTCCCTGGGTTAGAGACAGACCTTGTACTGTCAGCGTTCGGGTTTACTTCTGGCAGGGGGTGCAGACAAACGAGCAGTGAAGGCCACCTCTGATGCGACCCTGTCTGAGGGAGCTGTTGTTTGACACTTAGGGCAATCTCAAGAGATAAAGAATAATGCGTGTGGCACAGAAATGAGGGCCGGTAATTTTAGACTAACATCATATGTTGGTGTCAAATTAAATAATAGGCTGTGTGGACTTTCCTTTGGGCTCTGACTGATCCTGGCGCTTGTCAGAGCTGCTTTCCTAGATCCAATTTATGAAGTGCCCCTTTCACAGCGTCACTCCGGGGACGGCGGGGGTCACAAAACCCGCAGAAGCTCTCGGATCCCTCCGTGGGTGTGGAAAAACACATCCAGCGTCTTTCCTAGTCCCGGGCAACGTGACCGCCCTGTGCAATTCGCTCCCCAGCGGAGGGGGGGCCCCTGCTCCCCGTCATCGCGGAGCCGCACTGGGGCGGGCGGGGTGCGGCCCGCGGGGCTTCGCGGTCACGCGTGGGGCGGCTCCGCTCCCCCGCGGGGGCACCCAACGGGCCGCCCGGCGCTGCAGCCCCCCCGGGCTCTGACCCCCGACAGTTCCCGGAATAACGGTGTAAAAATCGCCCTCCCTGGCTGCGAGAGCTCCCCCCGTGTTGGCGAACCGCGGGGCCCAGAGACAGCTGAGAGTCAGCGCTGACGGGTGGGGTGGGGGGGTCGGTTGCTATGACAACATTTTTCTTTTTATAGAATTGGATTTTTTTTTGTTTATTTCAGTTTAGGAAAACTGAAACAATTAGGATAGAGAAAGAATATGCACTTTTCTCTGTTTTTCCAAGAGAAAATCCAGGCGGGATGCAAAGGCGGGTGGCACAGATGCAGGTGTGTGCAAGTGGCCGTGAGCTGGTGGCTCCTTGAGCTTCTATCCCCAACCCCCATTATTTATAGAGCTTTCCTTAGTGCAACTGTGTACTTTGTAGAATAAAACCCAGTATACAAATTTATATATATATATAAAACCCCAAATTATTCACCTAGATTTCTCACACTACATTTTCAAGTCTGACTACAAGGGGACACAGACCTGAACTCTTACAGAGGGCCGACGTTTACTACTTGCAGACCTAGTTTGCTTTTCAGCTGATGGGATTATCTAGGTTATTTTTTTTTTTTTAATAGGAATGTCAAAAAGCTGAGTCAGCCATACCACCGCTATTAAGATCCTAAAACTTCTTCCTCCTTAAGGATTTCTTACCCCTACTCTATGCAGTCAGATGAATATGAGTTGTTTGTTCTGGCAGAGGGACAGACAGTCTGTTTTCCCCTACATGTATACAACTAATTTCAAGTCACCAGTGTTCTAGCTGGTGATAAAAGAGCTATCTTAAGCTTTTCACAGAACACAGTGACACTGTTAAATCAGCACAGCATTTTGATTAGCAGAAAGATGAGAGCCATACAGCTTAATGAGAAAAATGGGCAAAATCCCTTCTGTACTTAAAACTCCAGTTTCAAAGCAAATAGGTGGCCATATTTTTCATTAAGTTACAAATTTTCACCTTATTACTGATTCAAGGCTATTCAGTGTCAGCAATAGCCTACACTATTTGAGTAAAGAAGAAAAACTGCTTTCAGGCCTTATTGCTCATCTGGTTAGAGCTTCTCCTGCGGACGCGTAACAGGCAGCTGTGGGGTCACAGCCCATGGCCTTGGTGACTTGAAGGACACAGAGGCTCTGATAACTCTTCCTTCAGGAGCTTTGAGGCTTACCCTTGGGTGCATGTTCCTTTTCTAGCACTCTGGTCCTTGAAAGCAGAAGCCAGTGGTTTGTCTGCTCCGTCCTTAGAGATAATAAGGATCTCCGAGGTTCTTCTGTGGCTTACACGTTCCCTTGCATGTACATGTCTCTTATCTCATCCTTCCCCAAAGTAGCAGCCCTTATATTGCCAGGAAGGCTGAGTTTGCCTTGGCCTTCTCTGAGAGCATTTTCTCAGTTTTAGGACAGAAGTGAGCCCAGGACCCTTTCCTGAACTTTCCATTCTGGTTATTAAGTGATCTTTTGATCATCTGTGACAGTGTGTCCTTTGTCAGGGTACTTCCAGTAGCTGCTATGGAGGCTGATCCTAAGCCTAAATGCCTTCTAATGCCTAAAACTTCCTGGTAACTTCCAGACTAAATTTATATGTAATACATTTATGCCCATTTGTTCAAGGGCCAAGATGGTCTTTCAAGTGAAATAGGTTTTCTCCCTCCTGAGGTTTAAATCTTTACTGTGTTTGTCAAGAGCAGTCTTCTCACATTAGAGATACCAATAGAAGAGAAATATATTTACTAGCTGACATCTTAGTGAAAGTGGTTGCAGCACTTTGGAATTCATCGTTTGCAGATGCTGTGACCCCACAGTGGTGTTTCTAGGATTGCTTTACAATGCCAAGTGGCCTTAGGCTGCACTCCATGTGGTGGCATCCTATCACAGTGCTATCCCGAAGGAATTGCTATGCAGCTGGCAAAAATCACAAAGCAATGCAGATATGGGCATATCAGACTCCTTACATTAATTCAGACGTCCTTGCATTTAGACTGCTTCATGTGCTTATTCTCCTGATACTGGGCTGTGCTAGTGAAAATTACACACAGAGGAACTTGAGAGATGCTTAAATTATAGTTGACCCCACTCTAACCTATGACTTTCTCCGAACCGAAGAATTCAGTCTGGTATGTCCTTGGAGACAAAATCTCAGGGGATCTCAGCTTGATAGGTAGGCTGGTTAAATGTGATTATCCATGCTGCTTGTGCCAAGCAGGACTGTTCCCAACCAGCCATTCCTGTTCACATACCCATACAGTTTTCTGGGTGTATTTAACGGACTATGCAATAACTTAAAAATCACACGAGGGGATGGAAAGGCAAGAGGTACTTGAAAGCAGAAAAAGGAATAGAGTGACCTTGTTCTCATGCAAAAAGCAAGCAGAAATAAATGATGGCTTATGCTAACAGAAATCAAGTTTGTATTTCCAGAAACTGCAACTGAGTATCTGTATGCCATGGTCTGGCTGTAAGGAGCAGAGTACATTCTGCACCATTAGTGGCGTTTGACTAGACCAGTGACTCCAGTGAGGTGACAGAAGAAGTGCTAAGCTTAGTTTAACACAATCTGCAGAAGCAGCTCTGCACAGTTGCTATAACACTATGTTAAACTAGGCTAAACTCTGAATACTGCTATAGTCACTGCTTTTGGAACCACTCTGGATTCAGTCTGTCAGAATGTTCTTCTCCTTTACAAAATACGTAATCTCATTTAAAATCATCTAGTTTCCTGAAAGCTACTCAATGTGGGGGAAAAAGGCCAACAGAGTTCCCTCTTGCCTGCTGGTGTAGTAAACATACTGATTGCCTATCTACAGTAACACCGACCACAATTTTTTTTATTTTTGAAATCATGTTTATGAACACCTTCTTGATTCATAATGACTTTTTAAATATGGGCATGTATATGTATTGCTTCTTAGGAAAGATCAGTTTCTGAGAGTGTATTTTTTTAACTCATTATTGTTTTATCTCCAACCTGACTTCACGGGGAAAGCCCCCCCCCCCCCCTTCCCCCCCAACACCCCAAACAATTCCCCTTGTATCACTTCACCTGTTGGGAAACTAGTGAATTTTGGGGTTTGGAAGTATCCTGAGCAGGATTCCCCACCTGTCACATAGCAACATACTCTCCTAACGCAACTCTAAAATGTCTGGCTGATCAGTGGATGACAATTTCTCTCAGAATCAAGACCCCAACAAGATTTTAGGATGAAGAGATTGTTATCAGTGAAATATAAAAGAAGAGCTGGGAACTGTCACAGCATTTAATTGTTTTTCAACAAAATTTTTCACTTTCTTAGTTTGAAACAGCTTTGTTTAAAAAGTGAGCTGTGTTTTTTTGTTTTTGTTTGTGTTTTGTTTTGTTTTTTAAAGGGAGCGGCTGGGTTTATGGTCAAGTGAAATACTCCAGGTTTATCTGAAGTCATATTTCTAAAGAAATTTGGAAAAACTGTTTCCTTGCCTTGGAGAACTGATTTCTTCTTCCTGTCCTGACCTGTGAAAGCTAGTGGAGATTACTTTGACATAATTTCAACGTGTTTCCTGCAGAAAGAAAAGTGCTTGTCCTGGAGTTTTTGGCTGAAGTCCAGCACAGAAAATTGAAGTTCATCTTTCCAAATCCTCTCTGCAACTCTGCTTGGATAAAGCCTTCTTCCACTCCCTGTACAAACTGTTTTGCTGCTATTTTAATAGCTTCAGAGCTCTACCACTAGCATCCATCTTAAATGATGAGCAAAGTGACCCTTTCAGTCTCTTGCCTAATTCACACTGACTGTTCTGCCATTAGTTAGCTAATGATTTGTGAAATATTTTGTGATATACCTTGTGGTCTTCAGCTGAACAGTCCTCTCTAAGCATTAGTAATAACGGTGATACATACCAAGTCACCATTGCATTTCCTCATGCATTTCTTTCATTTAAGCACGTTAAGTGGTTAAAGACTTCTCCTGCATGTTGAAACTTTTAGTTTTTGGCAGCATTAATGCAACCATACAAGCAGAGCTTACTCTTGTAGGCTTTCCTCCTGCCAGCAGTTCCCATTCACACCAGCAATCTCATCAGCTGCACACAGGCTAAATTTTGCAGCATACCACAGTGTACCCTGAGGTCTTGATTATTTTTTCTTTTTCTTTTTTTCTTTTTTTCCATTTTTTCCCCACCCCTGCACACCTGAGCTTCTGCCTAGGGTTACAGGGAAACCAGGGAGTGGAAAATGCTTGTGTGCATGTAGCTTTTCTCCCAGTATAGCCCTGGGACCTGATCAGGGCTCACCCCTGTGCCCCAAAACAAGTAAATGTTCCTACATGCATTAGCCTAACTGCAACTAGGGGCATAATTGGGATTATTCATGTTACACCAACTGGGAGGATTGGAGCTCTGCGGCATGTGAGATCATATACACAAAGCCAACGCAAAGCTCCCACTGATTTTGGAAAAGCTTGGATGTAACATGATGTCCTTACTACTGAGAGCTGGAATGAAAGAGATGTAGAGAAACCATTAGAAATCCATGAGCACCAGAGTACCTTGCAGCTTCGGAGTATCTCTCTAAGAACCTAAATGCAGCAGCCTGGCGCAGGTGATTCCGGAAATAGGCTGGGTTCAGAATAATGCTCCTTTAAAAGATAAGAGAGATGGGCAACTTTAAATTTCTAATTCTTAAATCATTAAAAGCTACTAATCAAACTGTGATTAAGACACACACTGTATACACTTATATATTATATAACTCAACACTGTATGTCTCAAATGTAATATGAACTATTACTTTCTCTGACAGATGTGATATATGAATAAGCATTATTAAAATTTTTATTGAGGTTATATTATAAATGCAGTTTCATTGGGGTTTTGTGCACTGTCCTAGAAAAAAGCTCCTGTGGCAATATTCTATATTGCCTTTAGCTTGTAGATAATATAAGCAAAAATGCTACAGTACAACTTCTTGTTAACCCCTAGCTCCACAAACATGAGTGGCAGTTGTCTGACCCATCTACCTGGAAAAACTGTGCATCTAGAATGTGTTTTAATGTTAACTTAAAAGATTTTGAAATACTTTCTGTACAAGTGATAGGTGCTACGTGGGTGGACCTTAGCATGTTTCTTAGACCCTTAACTGATGCAATTCCAGGTGTAACAAATTACAGGCTTTAAGTCAATATCAGAAAAAGGATAAAAATAGTGTAAGCTAAGCAATTAGATTGGCAGGCAGAGTAGACTTCTGATGTGAGCAGGAGGAGGGCAAGAGTGACAGCTCCTTCTACATCTAGTTAGTTCCATTTGTGAGATCTCCAGTAAGTGACTGGCTTCTCTGGTCAGCACTTCTCCTCATGTTTGGAGAAAAGGTACATATAGCGTGTTCTAGAATGCAAAGATTAATATTTGTCATTACATACATGTTTTACAATGTATTTAATGTTAGTTTACGGCATCAACAAAGAGGTTAACACTATATTCTGTTACAAAGAAAACCTTCAAATTCTTTTGTTTCCTCATTCAAAGTTTTGAGTATCATGTTAGCATTAAAAACTACTGCTCTTGTACTTTCAGTCTACTAATAACCACAGAACTAATCCTCTTCATAACCAAACAATTTATTAAAGTTTATTCATTGTCTTGAAACAGTGACATAAATATATATGTAAACACATTCAGATATAAATTCACATTTATGGAAATACCCAGTGCATTTGAGAAGACCAATAACTGCCTTTTCTGTATGTATTCAGCTCTCAGGGACCCTATGTCTGTGGCTTTCAGAAGGAGCTTTCAAAATAAGTTAAAACCCAAAAGTATCTCCAAGATGCCATAGACTGGTGAATCAAATTAACTCTGTGGGCAGGCACTTCCTCCAAGGTACACAGAAGGCGGCCTAAAGCTCTGAATGGCTACATCTATATTTGCAAGTAATTAGATATATAAGGAGTGAATCAGCAGATCAGAGAAGCTAACATTGAGGCGCCTACATCTATATTGTAGACAGCTTGGCTTTTATTTCGGATTAGACTTACTCTGTTCCCTTAAACAAAACGTCCCTGTGCATGTTGCTCAAAGCTCCCTTGAAGGTCAGCCATTGATTTGGATTCCTGTGCCTTCATTACGTACTACTTGCATTTTGTGCACAGCTCATAGAGAACGTGCAGGTAGTTTTCTCTGAAATTATTCTCATTTGTGAGTGCCAAAATTGGCCTGTGAATAGTCTAGCATGCAGAAGATGGAGAAAATTGGGTAAAGCGCACCACGATCTCACTATTGCACCAAACTAAAACACTAAGGTAGATGTAACCAGCGACACTTCTCTTCTGGCACAGTAAAGCTTTACTTTAGGTGGTGGTATAGGAACTAGGAAGCATCTCAGAACTATGCTTTCCCAGTCTAACATTTGAAAAAAATGCTCAGAAAACTGTATTGAGAGAAAGCTTTACCCTGCAGGAGCTACCTCTCTGGGAAGAAGGTGTGGGGGAAAAGCAGTGAAAAATGATATCACATAACTTAAGGCATTACTGGAGGAAGTGCAGACCTTAGTGACTGGGGGCATATCTAAAAACTGAACTAAAATACAGTGTATGAAACAGCATGGGATGTTAAAAATTAGTTGCTCTTAGTGAGGGGAATGAATCATTCTTATCAGTAAGGAAAAGATGCTGCCAACAGCAAACACTGCAGTTCTCAGCCAAACAAGGTTCAGATCTGAAGTTTAGACAATACTGATGGTCACCAAAACTTAATTTATCCAAAACGAAATCATCAAAACATCAAATACTATCAGCATTTAATGATTTGACCAAAACAGTAATACCTTAAGCAGATGACAACTGGTACTTCTGCAAGCTATTTTAAAGGAGGTTATTGCTGCTGTAAACTGTAGTCAACAGCTGATAATAGTAATATTGATTTCCTCCCCCCCCTCCAACCTCCAAGTTATCGGTTCTACCACAGCCAAGCAATAGCACTATGAGGGGAAAAAATTAAAAAATCAATAATTCCCTGGTAGTTAGCAACACATTTTCTGTAAGTCTTTGAGCAGGATGTGCTGCAATAGGCCTGTAATAAATATAGAACTGTGGCAGATTTTCATAGAATTAGGTATCAGCTTTCCATTTTCCATCTTGATTTTTTGCTAGTCTCAAAAAGATCAACTGCTTCTCTCGATCTATAAATTCTATACTGAAAAATATTATAGCACGCCCTAATAGCTTGAGCAAATATCAGAAAGCTACCTTTGACTCCTGGCAGTTTGGTTTGATGTTGCTAGGCTCTCTGTAGCATATACACTAGAAATAATTTCTGCTATATTACTACTCTACCCAAAAGTAGCCCTTTGCTGTGCTGATGCAGCTCCAGTTTAGTAGTCTGTGTGCAGAGCAGTGTTAATTTAATGCCAGGTGTGCACTAAAACTGCGCAGAGCTACCCCCTTGGCTTTTAAATCTGACTCTGATGTGTTTCAGGTTATTTTAGTAAAAAGGAAAAAAAAAAACCTGAATGAAAATAGGAAACAAAGGAATCATACAAACAAAGGTTAAGAGGAAAACCCTAATTCCAGGAAGTTCTACTTCAAATAGGAGCAGATGGGGGACCCATCTGGCCAGGCAGAAATGTGCCAGGCTGTGCATACCGAGAACAAGTCCATGCTCCAAGATCCACCTCCAGCCATGAGCAGTCTTGATACTAGGCTGGTTAATCCAGTAATTAATTAGGAGAGATGTGTTTCAAGAGGGAGGCTTGAAAGAGGAATTAGAAAGGGAAGAAGGTGGTGGACACACTGGCTGCAACACAGTCTGGACAATCTCTGTATGTGGGGATTCATGCCATGAGCAGAAGCATCGGTCCTCTGGTCTTTTTACTCATGTGCCTCTCATGGGAGCTTCAGGTAGAAAAAGTAGTTTCGACAGGAAATGTCTGAAAACGGATAGCTCTTATTTTGCACAGAGGAAACTTCTAATCCACAAAACTGCAAATAAAGTCACTACATCTGAAGATTAAAACTTGTGTTCTTGCCAGGTTTTGCCCTCATCTGTCAAATGACTAGGCTAAAGTAAACTTGAAATAGATTTTCATTTATTTTTCATCTTCACTGTAATCCAAAGACTGCCCTGTTAAAAGCCTTTCGTAAATCATTTGGTCAGTTTTTCTCAACAAAACAGTCCTTAAGTAATGCCGTATATCAGCCTCTTTTTTGACATTTTCATTTTTTCATCTTGACATCTTCTCTTAAAAATAATACAGTGTTTGTCCTATTATCTTTTTTTCAGACTGTGAGGAGGGGGGAAGAAGTCATCAACTCTCTCCCCATCATAGCAATTGGAGTATGCGAATCAAAAATGCACACGTTAGTCTGTGGGTTTCTCTCCAAGTTTTTCTTTCAGTCTTAATGCCCAGTGTCAAGAAACTCGGATTGCTACATCAAAACTGGCTGCTAGAAATCACATTGCCTGTTCTCTAAGGTGCACATTCTCTATCAGATTCCTTCCCAAATGCAACGGGGATTTAACTCTAATCTGACTGACAAGAAAAAGTGCCGCTGCTACTATCCACCACATCATTTGTGTTCGGCCTTTGTAGGCCACGAAAAACTCAATGAGATGGTTCTATAGATGAAACAAGTGAAAAAATGCACTTTACCACTACAGCAGATAAAGTCCTTTTTTTTTTTTTTTTTGCTAGTACTGTGAGTAAAAGCTAGTTTGTTCGTAGAGGTGCATGCAGTTATTTCTTTATTTAGAGCGGCAGAAGCTTTTTCTTTTTTTCTTTTTTTCTTTTTTTCTTTTTTTCTTTTTTTCTTTTTTTCTTTTTTTCTTTTTTTCTTTTTTTCTTTTTTCTTTTTTTCTTTTTTTCTTTTTTCTTTTTTTCTTTTTTTCTTTTTTTCTTTTTTTCTTTTTTTCTTTTTTTCTTTTTTTCTTTTTTTCTTTTTTCTTTTTTCTTTTTTTCTTTTTTCTTTTTTCTTTTTTTCTTTTTTTCTTTTTTTCTTTTTTTCTTTTTTTCTTTTTTCTTTTTTCTTTTTTCTTTTTTTCTTTTTTTCTTTTTTTCTTTTTTTCTTTTTTTCTTTTTTTCTTTTTTTCTTTTTTTCTTTTTTTCTCTTTTTCTTTTTTTCTCTTTTTCTTTTTTTCTCTTTTTCTTTTTTTCTCTTTTTCTTTTTTTCTTTTTCTTTTTTCTTTTTCTTTTTTTCTTTTTCTCTTTTTCTTTTTCTTTTTCTTTTTCTTTTTCTTTTTCTTTTTCTTTTTCTTTTTCTTTTTCTTTTTCTTTTTCTTTTTCTTTTTCTTTTTCTTTTTCTTTTTCTTTTTCTTTTTCTTTGGTGTCCATGATTTCCTGTGATACAGTGTGGTCTTCTGTACAAATATGTTTTTATTGTCAATTATAATTACTCAATTAGAGAGGAATTAGGTGATTTATCAGAAGTGAAAATTCAGTGCTAAAGTAATATGTGCCTCTGTGCAGAGCAATGTAAGGCTTGCATGGGTAGGTATGGCAGGGTGCTGTGCTGGGACGTCCACGTGTTGCTGGTATGGAGTGACTCTACAGATGTAGTTGCTGAGGTGTTCTTCACAACTTTAAACATAATGTTGGTGCAAGTACTGTGTCAACTAGTATTCGGCAGAACCATGTTGCTACAGACATACCGTGTGTTCTCTTCAGTGAATACTGTCAATCAGTACAGCTGATGATCCAGCCCCAATATATTTACAGATGAACCTGACAAATCTTGTACAATTATATTGAACCTCCACTTTCTTCCTTTTCCTTGTTTCATCTATATGGCAAGTAGCTTATTATCTGCAGTGTAGTACTAGTCTTACATCTGTTTGAGTCTGCCATGCTCCGTTCTGTGATCCTAAGGGCTGGTTTAAGAGTTCGACTCTAGTAGAGGTAGTCAAAATCCCAAAACTCAAATTCCTGAACCCTGTGGTAGCCAGAAATCAACCTCAACATATTTTCCTGCAATTTGTATGTGCTGCTATGTTATGATCTTATTTAAGTTTTACTTGAGGACCTCATGGCTGTGTTTGCTTGTAGCCAACTTTGTATGCTAAACCACTACTCCTCCCAGTGCTGTTGTAGGGAACGAATAGGGATGTGTCTTGGATACACAAAAGCTTGCAGGCTTCCTTGCTCTGTGTGAGAGTTTACCAAAGCTGACATCCTGAAGAGGAAAAAAAAACAAACCCTCCCTGTTTCAACAAGCTGGTGGAAATATTTGGTAGGCTTGTGAAAGCAGGCATGCAGAAGCACTTTGTCCCAGAGGACAAGAGGGCATGGTTTCAATGCTAGTGGGCATTAATAATTAAAGGGAGAAGGAGGGTGTCTCTGATGAGGAGAGCCACCTGAAGGGCCATGTGAGGGAGGCAGGGCCTTTCTCCCAAGCTTGGCTTGGTGGCTGGCCAGGTTCAGACCCATTGGTCCGCGGGGAGTTTCCTTTCTATTGCCACCCCATGCCTGGCTGTGACTGTGCCCACCCTGCCCTGCACTTGGGGATCTTTTTTCCTGTCTTGAGCGCTCTGATCCCTGAGGGAAGGAGTACCCTTCCCTCCCTGCCCTGGCCACTCTTTTTAAAGAAGTGACGTGCAAAAGTAGGTAACTTCTGTGTTACAGAGAAAAAAAGCCGGAGGACAAAGAGGTCAGGACCACTTGGTAGATGTAGCTACAAGACTAGCTGTACTGAATAACGCTTGTCAAGGCAAATCCAGCAGAGTTCAGAATGGGTCTCTTTGTAATCTGATAAATCATTAAGAATCTCTTCTAATATAGTCGTCATCACTGAGCCAAATAAACAACTGCAAACAGAGACAGAAAAGCTTCTATCAAACTTAGGTGTATCAAGGAACTGGACAAAATCCTCTTACACTGAAGTAGGACACCCGATGTCTTTGTGCAGTTGGATTTTTTGTACAACCAATCAGAAATAAATGCAGTTATAGCATCTATGGGCAAGGGCCTTCAGTGCACAGAAGAAACCATCTCATGAAGTTTTCATATCTAAACAGACAGGAAGGGAGGAAGTGTGGGTTCCCAAAAAAGGTTTCACACAACGCCTTTTCTCTGTCAGTAAAGTGAAATATAACTGCTATGCTAAAAGATTTTGCAGCAGCAATTTGCTTTGAATTGCAAGCATAAGACAAATGTGCTGTACAGGTCTCGATTCCTCAGCTGTGAAGGTGGTAAAAAGGAGAATGTTCTCTGGTCCAGAACAAAAAGATATTTAGAAAGATCTTGTTTCAAAGCACCCAAAACGTCTTAACACAAGTGGAGATACTCTGCATTCCCTGTCTTGTTTGCATGATGTACTGCCCACTCACTTTCCAGCTGTACAAGTACCACTTTCTTGACCACCAAATTTTCTGATGCCATTAGGACTGCTGTTATGTATCTCAGCTCTTGTAAAACAGTTCAGTGTTGCTAGACTTTTCCTTCTACAAGGAACTGTATTTCTTCCAGGGCATGCCTTTTTTTTTTTTTTTTCTTTTTTTTTTTTTTTTCTCTCCAAATATGCCTTTCCTTAATAGGATCCCACCACACGTTGTGTAGATAAATGTTTTTGCAATGTAGCATCATCAAAGTCAAGGGGAATATAGCCTTTGACCTCAATGGAGGAACTCTCAGCCTGTAAAATAGGAATTATGTCACTGATATATCAACCTGGAAATAACATATGATTCAGAGCTGAGAATCAGAATACAGAGAAAACGCTTCTCATGTAAAAAGTAATAAAAAGTTGAAGTACATAGAAATATTTGAAATGCTGCATGAGAAGGAATTATTTTTTTAAAGGTACTTCTGGTTTATATTATCCAGAGCATCTCAATGGAATAGCTTTGTATTAATAATATCTCATCTATTATGTATATTGCAATATGCCTAACAATTGCTGAAGTAATTAGGTGCTGCTATTTCTTCTCTTTCTTTTTCTTCCTTTTCTGAGCAGGTAGAGATTAGGAGACTAGTTTACAACAAAGTATACATTACACTACAGAATTCCCACAGATTAGCAGCATCAGCATTACGTTTCTCATTTTTCTACTTTTACCTAAAAATCTGTGCTGCTCTTGAGCTCTTCTTCTATTCTCTCTCCATTTTAATGCCCACTGACTGCACTGTATCATAGCATCATTGCATTATTTATTTTTGATTGTTTAATATTTCACCAGAATTCTATTCTTCAACTTACTTTAATATAGTCCTGTTTTAAAGATGCAAAATAAGGAAGATAGAGAATGAAGAAGTAGATGAATTTTGAATTTTTAGTTTGAAAGTTCTGAATTAATCTGGATTAAAGAGTCCTGACTTATCCTGTCTATAATACACTGACCAAGTTTTGAGATGCCTTTTTGTCTGACAGATATTGCATAAAGCTTGATCATTAATAATTATTTTAAACCTTTTGTAAGTATTTGAAAAGTCACTGGGAAAAATGCAGAGGATTTAGAATTAAATCTGTGAGGCTTCAGCTGTTTTAGATTTTTTCCCCACTGTGCCTCCATAAGAGATTCCCTCTGTTAAGTCATCACTAAAGCAATCGTGTACTACTTAACAGAGGTGCTATTTTCTACTTCATGTGTCTCCCTATGAATTGTGCAAGAGGCATTAGAGAGCCTTGCCTTCCACCAAACACATAAAAAGGCATAGCAGAAAAAGCTTTACTGATTTATAACATTCTCTATGCATTGCTTTTCTGGGAGGGAGGGAGAGAATTGGCAGCGGGTCATGCTGTGGAGCAGAGTCTGCAAGGACACAGGAAAATCTTTGCTAACCCCCAAAGATTTTGAATAGCTCTGTACAGCAGTCCTCATTATCATTAACACATTTTTCAGGCATTACTTAGAGATAATGTTAAAGAAACATGCCACAATGTCTCATTCCTCTTCCTCCCCTCGGCTCTTTACGTCCACAATTTCCAGCTTGAGGGAAGGAGGGCAGGGAGCGAAGCCCAGGAATGCTCTAGGAGGAGGCGGGTCACAAACATCCTTCCAGATGGCACTTCCCACTGCACCTCCCACCCCCAGCTGCGGGTTTCCTGGGGTCTGATGGCAATCCCACTGGGAAGAGGTGTGACTTTTCACCTATGATGGGCAGCCTCGTTCCCCTGCTGAGGAGCTTATTTCCAGAGGAGTCCTATGGCACCAGCAGCCATACTACAGCTGGGAAGGGAGTGATCAAAAGTAGGCAGAAATGAAACAGAATGGTTTTTGTCACTTGCCAGGTAGGTGACATTAACCTCTTCCACGTTTTCTAGTACTTGATCCATGTACAGGTTCCCTACAAACAGCAGTCTGTGTTTAGGCAACTGGATCAAGCCATGTGTCTGTCATTCTTCAAATCTTGTGTGCTGTGAGGACCATAGTAGCTGAGAAAGTGTAAGTGCAGTGGCAAAAAGCATATTTCTAACTTATAATATTTCTAGGTTCTGTATTATTCTCCCCGTGTGCAAACATCAAGTCACATGGTGTCAATGCAGATTTATTTTAGCTTGCTTGGAGGAAAAAAGCAAAATAAACAAAGGAACTGTAAGGGGACATAAAGTCTCATCAAGAAAGTTGAGTACATCGTGTTTTGAAGGATCCTCCATCTTCAATTGTCATGGAGTTCAGCATCATTCTCTCCAATTTCAAACAAAATTGAATCTTAACAGTTGCTGAGCTGTGTACGTGATGCACTGTGGGCTGTTTTTCCACATGTGACTGCAGCTTTATGGATTTCTCTGTTGGGCCTGGCCCTCTGAAGAACAGGCATAATTGGGGGACTGCTCTGCTGAAATGCTATGCTCTGCTTCAAGATTGTTTTCATTTGGGGCAAAAATTCAACCACTGACATTATTAGGCTGAGCAACATAAGGCCTAAGTACTAATCTGAGGTTTCTTAGTCAGTTCTTGACTTCTCAGACCTTCACTGTTTTGCCATCTGCTGTAATTGAAAATTGCCTTCTGCAACCAAAGGGAAAATCTAATTTCTCAGCAAGCCATATGGGGTTATTAAGATCATTAAACCCTGGTATGCCATAATGCCTGGGCCAAAAGGACCACAGGGCATGTAAGTATTGTGTGATTCATTTTATAGTTTCAGGCTGCAAGTTAGGAATTATTTTGATGGCTATCTTAAGATGAAAAGTGGTGGTCAAGTAGGTTACTGCAGATGTTGCTTGGTGAGGTCAATCCATGGCATGTTTGTTCAGAGCTGTGACAGATGAGAAGTGGTTTTAATAGTGTTTGATCACAAAGGGTAAATCTTTTGTATCAGCCTGACAAATGATCAGTACCCAGCCAGTGTCTTCAATTGTGCCCGTGATGCTAAAGGAAGCCTTAAATTTTGATATTAAGAAACCAAAGAATACAATTTCCACTTTTCAGGAGGACCCAGAATTGGCTTCTCATACAGCGTCTAAAGTTGATGATATAAATGGTACTCCCTTTCATTTCTTAAGAATGCAAAAGCTATTCCTCTGCAGATGCCTGTTCTTGAAAACTTTAAAACTGAGCTGCTGGAATTTTTCTCTATTTTCTCTGTTTCTCTAGTTGTGATATTTTGTAAGATTTCTTCCTAGCAAAACTCACTTCTATATATTTGATACAACTATGTGTGAGATTATTAAAGCTGATTTTTGGCTAATAAGGCTTCAGAAATGAATGCAGGAGCTGTGAAATTTACATGAAATTAAAGAAAGAATAGTTCAGTAAATGCAAATAAATGCAGAAATGAATATTTTAATTTGGATTCATGATTAATGCCAAAGGATTACCAGCAAACCATTACAATGTGGTGATGACATAAAAACTCAATGGGAATCAAAATTCTGTATGCATTAGTTAACTGATGACAGTAAGCTATTTTTAGAAGGAGAAGTCACAGTAATTTATTTCTTCTTTTTGAAAAATATACCTATTGATTATATTTCAAGTTTTGTCTTTATGATAATTATGTCTCAGAATATTTTATAGTGGTATACTATTGTATCAGTTCCTGCATTTTACAATGTGACAACTATGGTCAGTAGATTTATTCCTATTCAATGAATTATATTGAAAATAGGCATTACTGATTGCCACTTTTCTTTGTGCTATATAACTAAAGGAGTTAAGAACAAATAGTTATATGTAAGAAAGAAAAGTGAAGACTTTTTCCCTCCTTCAGTTTTCCAGTGATCTCAATCTGACTGCGTGTATTTTCTCTGTAGGTCATGGGTTTCTGTAGTTGTGGTTTCTGTTTTAAGATAACTGAAATCAAAGCATGTCTGAAGAGGCTTTAGTTTCTGTAACACTGGGGTCAATACAGCTTACTATTTTGAAATCAAAATAATTTAAAGGAGGTAAAGAAACGTATTTCCTGTTCTAGTTATATTTATACTGTCCAAATAGCTTCCTTATTTTAGTGTTCTTGGACATCACAGTTATAATGAGAGTGATCATTACCATTTTTACAAAAGTTGGGAATCCAGTCAAACTTTGTATATATTTTTTCTTTTCTAACATTGTCTTTGAGAAGCCATGAAAAAATGTGGTTGTTTTTCAGTTTGCATGAGGAGTACTTTTTTTGATTTTTGTTATTGTTGGGTTGTTTGGTTTTTGTTAACAGGAGTCTCACAGTCCTCCCCACTTCCTGTGCTTTGGCTCCCCTAACAGAATACTCCACCTGAGGGAATACAGGTTGTGTCCCTGCTAGATGTGCACTTGGAGTGCACCTAATGTTCTCTAACCACTCATGGGCATTCAGGCTGTCAACCCAGAAGGGTACTTGGAATGAGTCTGAAGGATGCACCCCCACAATGTGTGTAGGCTCCAGGTAGGCATAGCTTTATAGACACAAAAAGCTTAGGAAAAGGGTGGGGATGAGTGGGGATGGGAGATGAAGACCTCATCATTAAGTCAGGATCCTCACACTTCCTGTGGCGTTGCATATAGCTAAAAGAACCTGCTGCCATGACAGTGCCACATTTCTATACCAACACATTATTCTTCACCACTGTCTCTTGTGCATTAGGCATAAGCATGTGCCTTCTCTTGTGTTGTAACTACTCTTTTGAAGTTATATTCATCTGAGATGTTTGTATGAAAAAATCCCCACCCTGCACTAATTGCAGTGTCCATCTTAATACATCTCATACAAGGGAAAAAACAAACGGAGACTTCAATGATGAAGTGTTGCTGGCAGAACATGCATGTGCTTAACAGAAACTATGTTTAAAGGCAACACAAAATCCAAAAAACCCCAGCAAAATCCCAACTCATCTGAAACTAATGGAAATTTCATTTCCACCATGTGCAAGTTTTGTTTCTGGGTTCTTTATGCATTGCTGGTGGTGCTGGTCTTTGATGTGGATCACAGGTGAGCCCATGAGGAATTATGTAATGAAAATAATTTTAAATCTTCCCTGACTTAATCTGGCTTGAAAAAGATCAAGAGCTCGTAATATCATTGCTGTCATATAAGGCTGAGCATGTTTATATTCGTCTAGTTTCAATCTTAAGGGTGACCTGAACTGTGTACGTGACTCACCTGCAATATCCTTACCTACTGCATTATCAAAGCAGTAGGTGTATACATGGCTATTGTGGCTTAATGTCTCAAATGTTGAGAATTAGTCCAATCTAAACATCAGTACCATGTGTAAGTTGTATTTTATAGATTCCTCTTTTCTTATTATTAGACTGATTCTTCCTGCACAAGATTTATTCATAGTCTTTGTTTAATTTTTGATTTCAATCTCAGCAGTGTATCTAATCAATATTTATTTTTACCTGTGTGAATGATTCAGAGCATCATCAGGCTTCTTCAGTTTTAAGTAGCAGGTTACAAGCTTTGTCTCAATAAAACTGGCAATACTGGAAATATCTTCTGGAGATGACTTAAGGGGATTGTCCGTAGCAGCACCTTTACTGCAAATCTGTACAAGAAACAAAAACATTATTTACTAATATTATAATACACCTTTTGTTAGGGACAAATGCTTTTTGTAACTGATAAATAGAGAAAACTGACTTCTAAGTAAAATACACCCTGAATTTAGTTAAAGTTAGCACTACAAAAATCAGCACAAATACATGTTGAACATAATATAAAATGCAGTGTCATCTTCCTGGAAGGGATAGTCAAGAAAGCAGGTAATAAGCTAAAAACTAAAAAGCACTTTTAGGAAAGAAACTATATTTTTCCCCATTTTCTAAAAATAAAGGCTCAACTTCAGGCTCCCCAAATCCATGGCTGTCTTCAGATCGAGGTCGAAGGAGGAGTCTCAAACACAACTATTTACTTATTTCAGTAAGCCAATGGTGAACTCTGCCTTAGGCTCTGCTGCCTTTGTCCTATGGGTAAGAAAGAGGGTGATACAAGGCAAGGAAACCAGAAACTCTCTCCCTCATTTAATGGGAGCATTTGTCCTTCCAGAAAACTGCTACAGAAAGTAAAAAGGATGAGATCAGCCATCTTTCTCATCTTTCTGAGTTGTATAGAATTTATCAGAGAGAAACATCATATTTTCTGCTTAAAAAATACTCTTTTCCTGATAGATAAATCACCTGCTGTTCATCACAGCCAGTGGCTTTCTCATTAAATAATGTTCTATTTAATAATGTGCATCATTAGAATTAGATAACCCACAACTCCTTAAAGTTTCAGAGAGTCCTCAGCTCTGGCAGATATGCAGCACTAGGCAGGACCACCTTCAGTCCTCAAACCTTTGTTTTATTAATCTACAGGCAACCTGATTCTGTAACACTGAAAAGTAGTAAAAATTAGCTTTTAGTTCTTAAGAAAATTCAGCTGTAAACAAACAGATTTAGTCTAGAGCCTTGTCTTTAAGGACAATAACCATATAGTGCTACTCATGACAATGCAATTGAATGTCCTTTGCTTGGATAAACATCCCTAATAAGATTGTTTAGTGTGCAATGACTTCATCTAAGTGGCTTCACTGTGAATTAGCTTTAAAAGTAGATTTCTAATAAAGGTTAACTAATTAATATTTATCTAGGCTGTGTGCTTAAATTCTTGGATCACACTGAGACTAGTGCTGAGGACCCTTACAGAACTGATATGCAACTGCAGCCTAATGTGGATGAATGTAGCCTCTATTTTAAATGGGGTATAACGAAGGGACCCTCACTTAAGTCCAGTTTTGCCAGTCACCAAAGCTTTGAAATGGAAGGAGGAGGATCTAGCCTGTTTGTCCAACTTCTCATCACTAATAAGTTTAGTTAGAATAACTAGTTTCTTTTGCCTACATAGTTAAAATTCTGTGGTTGATCTTTAGGAGGTGCAATGTCAACTCAGCAGTTTGAGATCTCTTTAGAAGCTTAAATCTGTCAAGAAAAAAAGCTCTTCTGTCTATGCATCATTTTCTTCCTGTGTGTGATCCTTAAAAGCAAGAAGGATTATAGACCACATCCACACTTAGCACCTACAAAGCTAACCCTGTCTTTAAGATTTCTGTGCATTGGTTAGAGATCAGCTCAATTTTTACAGGCAACAAGGGTCATTCAAGGAAGTGTCCCCCTAGCTTGGGTGTGATAAATAATTTTTCTTTCACATCTCTTCTCTGCTGAGCAAAGTTACACAGTGTATATAATAACACCCATACATTTAAGATTTTCTATCATCTTGTTATCAGTAGAAGTTATAAATCAGAAAATTCATCACTTTTAACTTTGCTCATGGTACCGTATATATCTGTTGAAGTGTCTCTCTGGATAAGACATGCTATATGTAACTAAAAGACCCAGAGAATTATGTTCACATCAGTGAACATAAAAGTATCATCAAGTTTTTCTGTAATAACACTTTTGAGCTGAATTGGCCATGCTGTGACCTCTGTTAAATTTATGGGAATGAGAGATTTGAGGTTACTCCCTGGACTTTCAAGTTCTTGAATGATTGGGAGAAGAAAAGAATCATTTAGGGATCCCTTTAGTATAAAGTGCTGCAATTCAGTTTCCTCCAGTCTTATGGCTTGTATGAAGAGTTATGTTTAGACCTGTGTAACCTCGCAGTTATCTTTGACAAAAACCAAGACATGAGTCTCTGTAAACCACATCTGAACAGATAAGGATTCAGAAAATATGTTTAAATACAGTGAAGATTGGGTTCTGCCAGGTCTTCTCTAAGACATCTCAATGTAAGAGGTCAAAGAAATGAGTAATAGCTCAATCTTTAATCTCACAGAATCTGAATAATATGTCAGAATAACAGTGCCTGTGTACGTGACCATCTAGGTTGTATACTTTATAGGTCCCAAACTCTCCTGATTTTGGTGTAGCATCTCTGCAGTGGATCAATGCATTTGAGATAGACCCCTCCACAGTAATTCTATACAAACAACAGTGACATGCACCAAAGTTTCAACTTAATTTTACAGAAATGGCTCCTTCTGTACTAAGAAGAAGAGTTATGAATATACAAAATAGTCCTAGTGTCTGGTATTAGTGAGGTGCACAATTAAATGTACTCTCTGGTATAAGGGACTTCTTTGGTAGCAACATAGACACCACTGGAAAAAGTTTCTGTTGGGCAAAGCACCTCAGTGCACCCTGAAAAGCACATCATCCATTTTCCAAGCTCTAATGGAGATCATACCTTTTGTGTGTGGTTCTTCACCCTTTATTGTATTTTGCTGTCCTTTCTGATAAAAGGATTTGGCTGTGCAGCAGGAGAAGGACTGTTTCCTTGCATTGTCCTGTCTGCCACTGAATATTGAGTCTGACGGATCATTTCTGGGGGGTGAGGCAAAGACAGTGGCAGAAAGCATCTGAGAAAGCTCAACTGGGGAAGTTCCCAGGGGAGGAGGTAGGAAGGAAGGAGATAGTGAGCTGGGATTTTGCAGCACAGGTGAGGATGTGGAGGAGAGCTGTGGAAAGTCTCACTCTGACTTTCAGAGGGGAAGAGGAAAAAGAAAATTTCCTAGGGATCCAAAGGAGCCTCTGTAGATACAGATTGTTGTAACTTTGGGAAACCCTGCTGGACTGAGAGCAAGTGAAGAAGAAAGGCTGTACCATGCACAGACATAATGAGCAGGGAGGAGATTTGTTTGCAATTTTCTTGTTTCACCCAGCAGAACTGAGTTTTCTTTATCATGCTGTAGTCTGCAGTCCAATAACACTACCTTTGAAGATCAAAAGGGCTGTTGGTGTTTTTGGAATGCTTTAAGTAAAAGGTAAAAGCAGCTCCATCTCACTCCTCTGAATACCTTAAGGTCTTGTCACAAGGACATACAAATATAGATGTGGGCTTGGAGAGGCAGTTACATTTTGTACCATTGAGGGTTTCTTTTTCCAGAGCTATGTTACAGAATTTTATTTTAATTCCAAACTGGGAAATTTGAGGGTACGCCTTACTTTGAGCTGTTGGTCTGCAGAAATATTGCCACTATCTTAAAAGGTTATAGTGGCTATGAAATTGAAGGAAACAACTGAAACATTTGAAGCTTTACAGCCAATCTGGGGTTAAAAACCTGCAAGGTATAATTTTATGTCCTTTACCATAGCTAGCAAATCTAATTTTCAGAATTAGCTTACCTGAGAGTACCTCTATCAGTAGATAGGAATATTTTTCTGGAAATAATATTTAATTAAAAAATTTCTGCCAAAGAATATTTATATTCTCATAGGGGCCCTTGTTACAACTGGAGGCCATCGTGCAGGTTTTGCATACACGCATCCTTTAGAAGAATGCTGAATTATCCCATTCAATGAGTCACCAAGTATATAAACGTAATGTAAGGAATGAAAACGTTACCTGCAATTTTTGTACTAGTGGTGAACTGACACTAATTATGTTATACTTTCACTGATAAAGGAGGTTTCACTTGCAATGTGTAGGATCCTATAAATATATTGCTGAAACCACAGTCATATAAATGCTTGTGATAAAGTACTTTGTCAAAGGTCACAGAACAAGTCTGTGACACTGTGAACTTAGCATAGATCTTGTGGTGGTATTAAGGCTTTAATTTTGTCAGTAGCAAGCAAGGAAATTTTATGAGTAAAGACCTCCCAGGCATTAGCTAATAAGAAAAAGAGGAAAAGATCCCCCCATACCCACTACGGCTTTGGTAGAAGACCAGTGGAAAAGCTGATCATTAATGTAGCTTTCTAGTTAGCATATGTGTAGCTGGAAGAAGAAAATTAGAGCCCTGGTGATCTGTGTGTTGATGTGTTAGAACTGTTTTCACTGAAAACAAAGTGAAAGGTTCAAGTGTAAGAAACTGGCAATGGTAAGAGTTTACTAATCACTAGGATAGGTTTGGTGTATGTTGAATTCAGGAATATGGTTCACCTTAAAGAAAAAGATGCCCAATAGATATCCATCTAAGTGTGTGGATATGATACATATTTGATAGCAAATTTAGCTTGGGAAAACAAGTAAGTTTGGTCAAATGTTGTGTGGCAACAAAATTCTTTGGCAATTTCCATGAGATCACTGATGCCTCTGCCAGACTGAAAGGGTTAGGAGTTAGTTTGAATTGAGCAATAACCTGCTAGCCTTGCTGGAGCCGATTGCTTTGCTTTGGATTTTTTTTTTATTTTTTTTAATTTTTTTTTTGTTAGCAGAGAAATGTTTTAATCATGCCTCTTCTTTTAAAGATAACTTTGTGGTTTTCCCTAGAGAGATTTTTAGAGTGGCTAATCAGAGGGACAAACCTGAAAAGGCAAGAAATATTTAACTACTGACTTTTCTTCTGACTAGCCAACAGTCCTAGCCAGATGCCTTCACTTCAGAGCCATCCAAGTAATCAGCCTGGTAACGTCACTGCATTGCACATCAGGCACCTGGCAAGTTGAACACCAACTGCATCCCAGAAAATGTCTGCTAAGGAAGGCTACTTCTGAAAATAACTTTCAAAACCTGATAGGAAGCCTCACACAGGGCTGAAAACAAACTGCTTTTTGTATATTGCACTGTAATCCAGTCCTTGCAACTATTAGGCACTATCAAAAATACGGCAGGAAACCAGCATAACAAAGAACCAGTTAACAGCGGTTTTGTCTCAGTAGAGAGAAAAAAAAAAGTCAGTATGGAGAATAAAAAGAGAGAGGATTTTCTCTCAATGATATGATTTCATGCAGCATAACTTTCCAGCTTCTATTCAAAGTCATACTGACATCTTGGTATGCAATTTCAGTCAGCAGAGCAGGAATTGTATATAAAACCCCTGTCTTTATTGTTAATGAGATTTGTGTAAATAACTTGCTAGAAAACATATTGGAAATATATAATTCACTACTAAATATGAATACAGGTGTCAGGTAAGAAGAACTAAATTTACAAGGCTTCCTGAAATGTGCTCTGTGATGGGTAATTCAAATAATATGTACGTATGATATTTTTGTCATATTAGCTGTGCTGTGCAGAGTTAGCACTGGATTCTGTAACAGTAATATGTGTGCAGGACACATTTGCTATCTTGGGCATATTATTGGTTACATAGTACTGGCTGAGAACCAAATATACCTCAGATATGCTGTTATGACAAATGATCCCTATTTATATTCAGAAAACCACTGTTAGAAAAACATGGATCTGGTGAGTATTGACTTTACCAGATGAGCTTACCAGCCTGATTGCCCTCACGGTGGGGTCTGGTGGGGTGGGATTCAGCCTGCTCTCCCCATATTTCCATTGGGTTTATCTTAAGGCCTATCTATGTCTTGGCTTAAATTCCTTCTTTGGCTACAACCAGCCTTTTTGCAGGAACCAGAGGTACGTGGAAGGGATTTGGTGATCAGGTGGGGCAGAATGTTAGAGAAGTTCAAACCTAAATTTTATGCTCCCCAAAGGCTGAAAGGCCTTGCATATCTGTCAATGTTTTGGCCTTTTTTGGAGACCTCACTGCAAAAATGAGATTTCAAGTGCCCACCAAATTCAGAGGATATAGCATTTTAGTTTGTGCTCATTTCTAGGTGGATGCTGCTTTATAAAAATAAACTTGACGTGAATCTTTCCCTCCCACAGAAGCTAACGATGTTCCCTGCAGCACTCCTAAGCCTAAGTCATTCCTGTTTATTGGCCCAACTTCAGATAAAGGCTTTACCTCCCCCCAGTGCAAACTTAGGGGTCTTTCTCATATTGTAAATAATTGCTTTGGAAGTATTAAATCAGGAACAAAGGTTTTAGAAAAATATCATCTGTTTGACTTCAGCTTAAATTGTGTGCTGCACTATAAATCTGTGCCTCTCATTACCAATCCCTATTTTATGGAGTGTTCCCGTTATCAGTACTGCCAGGGTGAGAGGAGTAGTCACAGTAGCAAAAAAAAAACAACCACCCCAGAGCTCTCCAATGAAACATATATTGTGGAATCAATATACTACAATAGTTTCCAAGGAACTTTTATATTCTGTACAACATACTGAAATCTTTATAGATTGCCTTTGTAATACAAAATTTGTCAGTCCTCCACTGTGAGACCATCCAAGATCAAACCAAACCAAGGATGGTGTAAATATTCCATGTGAAAACCAAACAATCAGACAAAAGTCAAAACCGCTACCAGTACCTCCTCTTGATAGGATTGTAGTTCAAAATGCCTATTGGACTTTGAAGCAGGAGCATCAGTCTGTTGATAGTGTTCACAGGAGGAGCTGGCCAAAATGAATGTTTTTTTGGAGGGAACTGTCAGCTGGTGTGATGTGACTATATTGTAGCAAGATTTTGAGAGCTGTCATGATTGCTTGGAAAAAGCAATATAATTTCAGGCCAACTAATTTAATCCCTTTGATGCCAAGAGATTTGCTAGTGCTAAGTCCAAACACCAGAGATATCCCACCAGCACTTTTATTAAGGCAAACTATGTGAAAGGTTCACTTCATTTTGAGGGACAGGATTATTAGGGAAAAGCAATAATTTGCTGAAGCCTTATTTTCATTTTCTGGATATGACATTACAGGTAGCTGCAAGGCCAGCTCTCTCCTCTCTCCTCACCTCAGGATGGTGTGGATTTGGTAAACTCCACCAAGAATCCCTTCAGCAGTATTGTCAGCATTAGAAACACAGCACATATCCATGCCTCAGGAATAAACAGAAATAAAGCTCTTCCCTAAAGTAACCTAACCAGAATTCATTCCCCACTACTTTTTATTGTTTGGTTCACCTCTGTAAAGCTTTTCAGCATTTATATTCATTTTACACTGTCAAAAGCTGAACAAGAGTAAGATAACAAATGGTTCTGGTAGCAGCTGTCACCACCTACTGTCTGTGTATGCCTGTGTGAATCTCTAAATGGAAATAAAGTACTTTAATAACACATTTTCTCTAAACTGTCCTCATGGATAAAGTTACTCTCAAATCAGTCCATGAACACTTTCCAATTCAGTGCCCACTTCAGCCTGCATCTCTCTCTCCTCTTCAGAGTCTATGTTGGTATGCAGCAGTATGATTTAAAGACATTTTGGATAGAAAATACTTTAACAGCACACCTTCTGTGACTGCTGCTTGCCTGCATTAGCTGCTTTTGGTGTTTGAACCTTCTCCTAACTTGCCTAATTTTCTTGCCATAAATTAAGCTGATTGTCCATTGCATTCTTGTGCTGTGCTGACTCTAGCCTGAAAGTGCCCAAAGCCACAAATTAAACACGAATTGCTCTGCCCTCCCTGTTCCAGTGTGATACCTTCCAGGAGCAGATGGCAGCTGGGAGGATAAATACCTCCAATTTCTTAGGGCCTGAACATAAAAGAAACTCCACTTTGAGGCGGGCTCTAAGGCACTGTTTTACATTGAGAGAGGTGAGGTAGCGTCACACCTTTGTGTTTATCTGTCTTGCGTATCGCAATGGCTATGCTATATGCGGGGAGCTGTGGGGTTCAAGGACCTAAAGATTTTTAGCTGTCCAGCTTTCAGAGAAGCCCTTTATGGATCCAGTCAGCAGCGACATGCCCTAAGCCATGCATGATGTGGACTGTTGAGCAGAAGTCTGAGCCCACGTCTTTCAAGATGGGCTACTGCCTCCTCCAAGGCTGTCTCAAGTCTTCATTTTTTTTTTTTTCTCTTTTTTCCTCTTATTTTTTTTCTTTTCCTTGTGTTACCTACTGAGGAATCTTCTACATGGACCTTGTCTTCATTTTTCAGTGACTGTAAAACGTGAGTTGCATGTGTTTAGGTCAATGAGGCTTTTGATTGTAAGTGACAAGTGGTAGGTGACTATTATTTTTAATCAAATGTACTGCTTAACATTTACCAAGTATGGAGAAAATATTTGGTGCTTTTGAGCACCTGTCACCTCCAGGTAAATAATTTAATAGCATGTGAGGAAGCCAATTAGAGTTAATTAGAAATTGACTGATCTGCTTTGGCACCAAAATGATTAGAAAATATGGCCTTGTCCTTTCTGGAATAGGGATTTTGCTCTTGTTCACACACAAGTGAGGACATACATTGTTTTATGGTCAACACATAGTAGTCCTTTGAGGAGAAAAGTACTTTATAAGCCAGATATGTAACAGCAGTTCAGGCAAGAAGAACCAGGACACAAATCCTTATAGACAGATAGCTGTGCAGTTCCTCAGCTTTATTTCATGGTGATGGGCATGCTGGAAATGTCTAGGAGATTAATAGATTCAAATTCAGTGATCAAGAAATAGGAGCATGTCCAAATGGATCATTATAACAGATTCCCACTCTATCCCACAAGCCAGATTTGAGCCATCTGTAAGCTTCGTATTCCTGGTCTAAAATCTTCTGCAGCCATAAAAGACAATAAGTATCAGTAGAAAAAAAAAATCAATTTCTCGGCTTTGCAGCCTAAAAATATAGTGATGTGACTATAGGGAGAGAAAAATTGCTGATTATCAGGGCCTTTTTTTTTTTTTTTTTTTTTTTTTTCCAGCAAGTTAACTGAGTAGGCCATATTTAGGCAGCTACTTTGTTATTAGAGATTAAAAGAATATTTCTAGAGAGTAAAGTCAGCATCTAACATGCAGGCTTTGGGGGATCAGTGACTGTCATCTTTGATGTTCTCTGTCTAAGACCTAGTGTACTCCCAGGAAGTTTCTAGAGTACCTGTGCTGATGATAAAGATAGATAATTTATAAGTCTGATTTTTAGCTCCAGAAAGTTGATGCTGAAAATAAATATTTAGCTGTTCACACGCTCTCCCTTGAGGACTTTCATGGTGTTAAACTGTGTCTAGTCCTTGTGCAATTCTTCTTGGTGAGAGGGGATAGAGAAGAACTCTATAAAGTCCCACTTTCTACCCCTTTCATTCCAGTGGATCACCAGGAATTCCAGTTTCTGTGCTCCGTAAAGCAAGGGACTACATATTGTTATACATTGATCACTTCTTGGACCTCAAGATCCACCTGCAAAAAGAGACAATGTTGGGGAGAAAGGGTGGGCAGAAATGTGGCCGTGCCCTAGTCTTTCTGGAGCAGCTAGTACTGATCCAATGGTCACAACAGGGAGCACATCCAAAGATCCTAATCCTGCGGTGCTCCCGGGACTGCCCTTGCAGCAATGCCTCTAAGAAAGCTGCCTGTGCTTTTCTAATGTGCTCGACCAGTGGATAGACTACTTAAGATGAACCTCTTTTCACATAGGTATTTATATAGGAAATACTAATTTTTTGCTTCTTATATTATGAAATTGATGGAAGGTTTGGTTGAACCATGCTGCCTAACTCTATATTGGTATGTAATTATGTCCACAAGGCACCAGTGCCACAGCCACTTTCAAAATATTTGCTTTTTGCAGATATTGTTGCCTGAAAGAGAGCACATGGTCTTGACAAAGCCTTCTCTGCAAGCAGTGAATCACAAGGCAATGAGCCACAGCAAAGGTTAATCTAAAAACTCAAGGTGCACAAAAAAGATGGCACTAATGTTTATCTCCATGCCATAGGAACGGTGCCCATAATAGCCATCTGTGGAAAATGGAGATATTCCAGCTTGTGGAAGGCACCACAACAGCACTCTGGTGAATTAATCACATGCTGTTTGAGGCCTTCACCTCACACGCGGGATGCATTTCATGTCTTTGAGATATTCTACGCCAAAAGCTGTGTGCTGAGATACTGTGGGCTTCTTTCTGTGCACAGCAGTCATGAACCTTTCTCATTTATTTTTTAATCACAGGGGAGGATTATTTTCAGAACAACAGGGCCTGAAATTTAAATGTGTGCAGGTTTTAAACAGGCTGATGTTTCTGAAGTCTTTTACGCTCTCTGATACTAGGAGATTAGTTTGAGACAAGATCTTTCGATCCTCATAAAAGTTTAATGTTATTTTGTAGCTAAGCTGTTAATAATTGGCTATGGATTTTATAGATATACGTACATGGTTTCCACTGAGATTTTAAGCTAAAGAGTGATTTCTCATACCCTTCATATCCCAGTCCAGATGTTCAAGTCCTATTTCCTTACATTCCAACAGATGGATGCCAAAAATTTAGGGAAATTTACAGTGTTTCTCAATGTAGTATATATAATATAGTGTATTATTGAGCTAGGAGGTAGAAGAGCGAAGACTATTGCCCCAATTTCTTCAGCTATTTTCCTCACTAGCAACAGAAAGTGCTTAATTCTTAAGCTCTAATGGTGAGAGTTCTCCAAGGGAGCATTATTTTTTCCTCTCCCAGGCCAACTATAATGCAGCTGACTAACGCTAAGTCCCTCCTGATTAATTTAATGGTAGCTAAATAGTGCAGAAATAGTGAGAAGCCACCATTTCTTCTCCTGATAACACTGCCTTCCTGATGTCTGCTGTAATCAGCAGCATGCTGTCCAACATATAAAAGTCTCTAAATTATACAAGCATTTCAATTTTCCTTTCTGACTAATAATTTTCTTTTTTTTTTTTTTTCCCCAAATCCAGTAATTTCAGTGCTAGACTTTCAGTACTGCCTGTTATTTGCATATCTGAAAAACAACATGATCTAGAGAAGAGCCAAGAAAGGTATGATATTTGCAATATGTAAGGTGACACTAACTTTAGTGATACTATTCAAATTTAATGCTATGCACACACTTTTCCGGATCAGGGTGTCCAACTCAAAATGTTGTAATGTCAGACTAAAGCTTTGATTTTCTTAAATCTGAAAAATGTCTGTAAACATTCTGCACCAGAAACCATAACTTTGAATTTCCAGACCTTTGAGCTTGTAATATATACCCTGTGTCTCTTCACCCATATGAAATGCAGAGGAATTTTTGTAGTTCTTCAAAAAATGATGGACAAAACAACCACAGTTCCAATATATTAGCAGCTTAAATTTTCTGATTTTCTCTGCATCATCTCCAATTTGTCTATATCTGAAGAAACAGACAAATTGGAGATGATGAGAAAAAAAGCAACAAAAAAGACGCAGAGATTTAGAAAACATGACCTGGGAGAAGATACCAAGATGGTTGAATTTATTTCATTTAAGAAAGACTGAAAAGAGATATGCTAAGAGGTTGCAAGTACAAAGAGAATAGGGTGGTTAATTGATCTTCAAGTCAAATAAGAATTTATGTGCTATTTTGCAGCATGGAAGATGTGGAAAAACTTTCTATCAGCCAGCTGATATAGATGAGAAATCCCTCTTAATGGAGATTTTTAGAAATGGAGTACAGTAGTGTCTTTCAGGGATATTCTGGTTTTTGCTTCTGAGGTGAGCTGGATTAAGAGACTGCTGAGAGACCCAGCCCTACAGTTCTGTGATTTCCCAGTCACTCTGTCCACAATCCCAGGAGGGAATTATTTAATCTCTACTTATTCTTTCACTAGGATGTCTATTAGCTAGCCTTTCCATTTCCTCTTAGGAGCAGAAAAATTCTCCTTTCCTCTCAAGTGACAAGTGTTTTTGTCCCCATCAAAGCTCATTTCTGAATGTGTGCATGGGGGGGGGGAAATTCTAAAAAGGATGACACTTTCAAATTTTACTCACTCCCTGCTATAATATTTTTTGTTTTAAAATAAAATGCCTTCAGTATTGTAGAAAAAAATATGAAGAGGACATTTGCTTGTCAACTGCAAACCTCTTATGTTTTACAAATGCTTTTGAATTAAGTTTGGCAGTGCAGCACTGAAACAAGTGTAGTTGGACCCTTTTTCAGGATGTCAAGTGCATATCTGAAGTGATTGGGGTCAATGTGGAGATAAAACATCAGAGTCCAGAAAGTCCAGCTTGCAAGTCCTCTATTCTAATCACCAACCTTATTCCTGTAAAATAGAAAGTGTGTCTCTTTTTTTAAATTTTATTTGAGAAGCAGACACTAGCCTTTAAAATCCTTACAGCTACTAAGAATGATTTTTTTGCATCATGTATGATAGAAAAAGTCAAGCCCTCATCTGCACAGTAAATGTTAGCAGCTGGGTTAATTGTGAGGATATAGGGCATCTTTCAACTATGCTCTTGGAGATACCGTTTTCAAAATGCTCTAATGCTACCTCTTTGAAAGAAGCCTTTGCCTGTAGAGTGCTACTATTTAACAGGTTTAACATTACTAAAAATTGAGAGGCTGATGCCATTATTAAATTTCATTCTGCACACAAGCAAACAGTTTATCATAGTCTGTTCCCAGCAATTGTAATCCAATTTTTGTTATCTTACATTGTTTAAAAAAGAGAGAGAAAGATACTGTACATCAATCCGATAAAAATGTTTAAATAACTGGTGCTTTTTTGTGATTATGTCGGTTTTATAGCAGCATTATGGAAACACGACAGGGTAACTAAAATCTGATTACGTCTAAGTCCTTGCCCATTATGTGATTATTATGAACCATGACTTCTACTGGCACATTATAAATTACATGGTCATAATACAAGGGATTTCCAATATAATTAACTGAGATTAGCAGCACTAGAGAAATCTGGGAATAATGATACAACTTTGAACAATCAGTTTTACTGTAAATGCTGCTAGCTCTGGCTTCCAGGAAACAGGAGGCTGGTGGATGTAACCGTGACCTACCTGCTGGGGTTTCCTATGCCTCCTTTCTCTTCCCTCCCCACCATGAAATTAATTGCAACCTTGCCAGAGTGTTAAAAACTCCCTCTTTAACTCTTTTCTTTTCATATTATACTGATAAAACTCAAGGCTGGCTAAGATTTCAAAAACGTCAAAGGTCTTTAGATACCTCCTTTTGGGGAGACTCAGCCTGAAACTAGAAAAGGCTCTGCTTTTGAAAACACAGAAATAACTACTTATTGAAGAACAGATCTGTTTAAGACAGCTCAAGTTTGAGCACTTAAAGGCAGAAAGTCATGAAAATCACAGATTAGTTTCAAAGATCATAGTCGAGGTCATATTATTTCTTTAGTATCTCAGGCAGACAAGAAGTCTTTCCACAAAAACTGAGATTTTTGGACTCTTAGCTGCCAAAGAGAAAGCCATCTGTGTCCAGAGGGAGTTGCTCACTACTGGACCTGTCCTTTCTCATGCAAAAAGAAAAGGATTTCTACACAGATCTGGCTTTAGAGAAAAATGGGAAACAGAGTACATATTAGAAATGTAGGGGAAAAAAGACTAAAACAGACCTTTTGTTTTAATGAAAGGATTAAATATTTCACCCAGTAGTTTATGGACAGCTGGGGTACAGTGGGAACTCCCCTGATTATTGAGATATCATTTGTCCCCGATAGAGCTGGGAACAGAGAGGAGCATTTTTTTTTCACTCTGTGGGACTTAAATTTCCTCCATACATAAACAGAGTTGAAGACTTAGAGAAAAATACAAAATTACCTGAGATTTTTTTGTTCAGTCCAGTGCCACTCTCCTCCTATGATTTATTTATAGATCTTAATTTTCAGATTTCATGTGAAATTGCATCTCAGGATTTTTATTAAACCATGCACACCCCAGGTTTGTGCTCCTTGTTCACTTTGATATTATTACACCCAGTCAGTACAATGACAACCTTTCATTTACTTTGCTATGGTGATTGTACTTCTTTAACCACATACCTGCAGTGCTGTAGAGAACTGCTCCACAGCTGCTGCGTGGTTGTTCTGCCTGTAGCAAGCGCTGGCTTTCTGGAGGGTCATCAGAAGCTGTTTGTCAATGTGAGGCAAAGCGCTGCCATTAGCTGCGCTCAGAGCATCTGCTTTTTCAGAATCACCATGCACCGATTGTGTGCTTGTAGACACCATAGGCTCAGCAAACTCGAAGGAAATATCCTCCTCATCAGTGTAGACCAACTCCATTTCTATGTCCATTAGACTTTGCAGAGGTATATGAGACAGAGGTGTTGGGATTAACTGATTGCCAGTCTCTAACGTTGTTTCTTCTTTTTTCACAGCTAGTTTTTCACTGTTTTCTGATTTCCGTTTACGGCTTGCTCTGTCTATATTATTATTATTTTTTTCCTTCTTTTTCTCTGCCATTTTGATTCTCTCCATTGTATTTTCTGCTGCTCTATTCCCGAGGTGTTTTTTGACCATTTGCAGTGCTTCTGGAATATCATTCAATTTGTTTGCTGCTACATTTGACTCCTTACTACTACACATTTGCTGAAAGGTTTCATTCCTGCCATACATGCTTATGAGATTTTTTTTGGAAGTCAGTGTTGCTTTCTGATGCTGTGACTTGAGCAAAGGAAGAGTCCTAGGAGAAAATGTAGAAAAGTCAATAATACTCAAACGTTGCAAAACCAAAAAAAGCATGCAAATCATTTCTCCACTAGTCATACTGTAGGCACCATTATGAGAGAAAACTCTTCAATAGTTAGTACATAGAGTTTTTCTTTTTCCTGTGTAAAAGTTTAAGGCCACTTAAAATATTTTTAATAACTCTTGATAATGGATGTTTGTTTATGTAAAGTAATGCCACTGTACCAGTTTGTTATAGTTCCAGTATGAAGGGAAAATATGGCTTTTAATCAAAAGAAAAACAATGAAAACCCTGTGACTGATTGACTCACGTTGTATGTTGTTATGGGGTGCAAAAAAAATCAGTACAGCCTGATTTTTGAGAGCTGGTAAGCACAGTGACTGAGGTCAGAGAGGGGTGTTTAAAAATCAGGCAGAGTGGATGTATTCCAACAGGGCACAAGCTCAAAGTGGGGTCACGGCTTCAGGTGCATTTGAGCAAAATTCAGATCTGGATTTCGGTTTCAAAGCCATTTCTTATTGAACTGTCTGCAAAGTACACTGGAGTGTTGCTGCTAAGAAGCAACCCTCCCCTAGCAGTTAACAGCCTAATTCTCAGTTCAGGGAACCAGTAGTGGATTCAAACTGGTACAAGGTGCAGAATCAAGTTCTATAAGGCTCTTCTCCACACCAGTTCCTATACAATAGGAAAGGTGACTTGATCTGCATTGTAGACTCATAATTGTGCTAAGATTCAAAGGAAATTTTCATCTGCCTCTGATGATTTCAGAGGGAAAAGGTGGAAGGCACAGGTAATTATCTTCTCAGTTTTTCCATCAATTATGAAAAGTTTAATTGTAAACAGCTTTAATGATGATCATCTTTCAGAATGGTTTGTTAAGCATAAGAACTCAGCCTTTAACCTTGTGATATTGTTCAACAGACCTCCATACGTTTAGCACCAGTTTAATGTACTTAACTACAGAAACAGATTGCACAAAGGAAAGACACATAATAAATGCATTTGTGTTCAGCCAGAAACAGATTTTAAACAATAAGCAACTTCTTGAGTTTTAGTGAGGGCCCTACAGTATGAACTACTGCACTGGTAAAAGTTGCCAGAATGTGTCCTGGATGCTGTGGTATGGCGAACCTTTACTCCTTAGGGCAATGGGCAGAAATTTATAGTAAGGGGTAAAGGGAAGAGGCGAAGGCATTTTAGGCCGTGTGCGAAGTTGATACTGAATTTTAGTGTAAATAGGGTTTCAAAACTTTATCATGTATTTCCCCCTTCCCTGGCTAAGCCAGATTGCAGCCAGGACAGACACCAGCCCTGAAGCAGGGAACTTCTTGATTTTGACATTTGTTCACAATCTCCAGGCTGAAAACTTTACTGTAGCAGAACTGCCTGTGGAGAAGCTCATTCCTATTTCCATGACTGCAAGAGAAGGAGTGAGAGGTGAGGGGATAATTGTGTGATTTAAGGTAATTTCAGCAGACTTTTTTCAGCAATGTGCTGAGCAATCACAACTCCTACTGAGTTCAATGGGGATGGAAAACGACTGGCCCTTCCCAGATAGTGCTCCGCACTTGTCAGAATAGAGCTCAAAGGAATCATATTTATAGCAAGCTATTTTGAATGGCAGCAGTAAAGCAGCTGGAAAAGGCTAATGTACTTGCATCTGGCAGCAATTTTACCTGTTTGTAAGACATTCAATCCCTTTTTAAAACAAACCATAGCATAGCCTAAAGATTGGAAGCCACATTTTTCAGTGCTGGCTTCAGTACTAGGTAATTTAGGAAATTATGATTTATCTTCACTGTGCAGTGGAGCAGAGATACTCCAGCCAGCCTCAGCATCAGCTGAGGGGATGAGCATGATGATCTTGGTGCCATGTCATGCCAACATAACAGTCACATATGGCACCTGCGATGGACCTCCATGTGGTCCTGCAGTATATGGCTATACCATGTTCTGGAGGGGGACCACAGGACTTTCACAGCCCCTTGGGTGGGCTGTTCATTGAAGGTCCTATAGAACTCTGGAAAATGAGATTTAACTGTCTACATCAGATAGAAGTTTGCAGGAATTTTCCTCTGAGCAGCCATATAGAACTGAGGAGCCCTCAAGGAGAATTAGTGGACTCTTCTCCTCACCAGAAAGCTAACAAAGTCAAAGCCCTATATCTGATGGGGGGTTGATATCAGTGTGAATGGGAAATTGGCTGAACCAAACTGTTTGTTGTGAGACTGTCTTAAGAATTCTAAAATTACCATGGAATAAAAAAAAAACCAGAGCACAAACTGTGAAATACAGACCAAGAATTCTTTAATCACTTACAGACATTTCTCTGGTGGACCAGCACCTGAAATGAACTTTGCTGTATCAAGTGGATTTATACTGCTCCTATTGTATTTTTAGTTATTCAAGCTGATTAACATGACATGACTTTGGGTTGTGCAATGGAAGAATGTTATAACTCAGGCAGGCTCACTTTAATCACTGCCTCAATAAAAAAACACTTCCAGGGAAAAGCTTTTAGAAAATCATTATCTTTGTCAGTTAAGTATTTTTCTGAGACTTTGGTTAAAATGTCTGTTTTTTATTTTGGAAGCGTTTACTGTAAAATGCTTCTAATGAATCACTATGCAGGGGAATATAGACAGACAATTTAGCGCTATAGTCAGAAGGAAACTAGACTTGTGAGCTCTCAGGAATGATCTTCCTGATCAGTCATAAACAAGTTCAGTTTTCTGCATATTTGAGGGTTAATCTTTGCTAGATGCCTGTCCATGGCACTACCAGCTATTCCAGCTAAGTATTTTGTCGGTCTATCGATAAGGAAGCTACGTCTCTTCAACTGGAGAGGCTTACATTAAAAAAAATATAAATGCAAAAGGAATATAAGATCATTTATCTTTTAAAATCTTCTGGGTTTGTCTGTTGATTTCCTAATATATCTAAGAAAGCCTTCTTGGGGAGAGTGGCCTGCCTATTAGATAGTGTAAACTTCCTTATGTGCATAATCTTATGAACCCTATTACTTACGCTTTTTGTTCTGTATCTAGTTTGATTCTGCTTTCAACACCTTCTCCTATTATCTCACATCAGATTAGAGAAGAACCTGCTGATAAATCACACTGGCACTTCAGCTGGCACCTCGTTGTTAGATTCTCCTCTAGTTCTTTGATGAGCCCTTTTTTCTTCAGAATTTAAACTTTGATTTCAACCAAAAAAGCTTTTGCCCTTACAGTTATGAAGTAAAACCTTTCTAAACACCAAAGACTGCAGAGCTACCTTCCTGAATCTGCATATAGCAAGGCCAAACCACTGGGCTACATTCAGCATTGATTTAAGTGGAGGGACAGAAGAGAGATATTTCTTCTAGTAATTCTCAGAGGGGATTAAGCTGCCTGGAAACTGGACCATTATATTGCTGTTACCAGCTCTTTGGGGCATGAATGAAGTGGGGCTACACTTCAGGAAAAGATAAAAATTTCAGTAAAATCATTCAAGTCATTGTTTCTGAGGATCACAGTTGCTTTTTATGGCAGACGTTATGCAGGAAGAAGCAAATTCAAGGGGAGATTTCAGCCCAGAGATATCTCCAAACAATAAGCTACAGTGTCCTAGCTATCGAATGGCAGAGCACGGCTTCAGGTGAGGAACAAGTAGTGCTCCAGCTTACTGACTCCCCACTGTTGGCCTGTAGATCATACCCTTGCATGTCTTGGCTGTCTAGGGTGACAGTACAGCAGCTAGAAAGCAGAAAAGGGACTCCACAATCATGTTTCTTACTCTGAAGCAGGTTCCTTACACTGACTATTTGACAGCAGTTCAAGTGGACCCATGATCTGACACTGAACACACCCCATAAATGCCTTGATAAAATTCAGAGGCAAATTAGGCATCAGATCTGGAGACAGCAATAATTTTCCCTCCCCCCACTCTGATCAGAACTGGCAGAGATTTCTGTTGTCACTGTTTTGTTTTATTTTCACTTCCTCTGCAGCATAAGGTACAAGATGCCTCATTCAGGATGGTCTGGCTGTACCTCATCTGCTGTCCCAGAAGCTCTAGTCATTAGTGGTCCATCTGTATTTTGTGCTCTCTGCTGTGAATGTTCAATGCTGCACAATTTCTAGAGGATAACATCACATTTTTCAGCCAGAGCATGACTGTATCTGCAACACATGTGCATTTTTGCAAAGATACTCCATCTGTCTTTTGGTGAGCTCACTTGTGTACCGGCAACCATGTAGTTGTGTTAGCCTGACACCCCACCCAGGCTAACTCACCCTACATATAATGACAACTGCCATATTAATATACTACTTAGACAGTGACGGAACTTCTCCAGCAAGTTATAGAAACTGAACTCTTTCATCTATAATAATCTTTTTCTCCCAGAAGGCCTTTTGAAATCACAGGGCAGTCATCTGCTACAGTTCATTTCAGTGCAAATGTTGGAACAGGCAAAATTGCATCCAAAACTATGGAGCAAGTATAAGAAAATGATACCACTGGTACTTGTACAAGTGTTATCCCACTTCTTCAATGTCCTCTAGTACAGACAGAGAAATATAGTACTATAACAAAACACATCCAAAGCCCCACAACAGATAGGTCATTAGCTGCCCTCCTCTATAATAATTTCACTTATATTGAATTTCAGATATCCTGATCCATCTCTAAGGTGAGGATGCTCCAGTTTTATCACTTAAAAATGAAGCAAGATTTATCTGTGTTAGATTTACAGACAGACTTTCTGAATGAGCATGTGCACTGACAACAGCTATGCTGAGATCTGAACTGGAGATTTTTCCAGTCCATCTTTCAGCAGGATGACTTTTTAAGCACTTCCTTTACTGCTGAATACCACAAAGGCTCAGACAATCTATTGATGACGAAGGTCAGCACCTTCTTAGCAGCCCATAAAGTGAGTCTCTCACAATCAGGTTTCAGACTTTTTAAGATTCTAGCCATTTCTTTAGGCAATGAAGCAACCTAGTTCTTTTATCTTGCTATTTTTATTGTTTGAAAGCCTGAGTCACATCTGATCTTTTTTATTTTTAGTTTTCTTTTGGGAAAAAAACCCAAACCCTTAATGTATCTTTTTTTTGTTCAGTACTCTTATTTCTTTGTGATAGACATAAGTAATGGCTCATTCAGTGCAAATTCAGAACTCCTTACATTTTTCTTGCTGTGATAAGGGCACACTTGCCATTATTACAGCTGCATTGTCCACATTGCTGCAGTAAAGGTTTTGTCAGCACTTCCACTCTAAACATTATTTTCATTCACTGTATTTAACCTGTTTATAAAAATAATAATAATGAATTGGGCTCTGGGCTGAAATTTGGCAAGGGTAATTGTAGTTTTTGTAGTAGTTTGCAGGGATTTAACCATATTATCCTAATTGCTCTTTGAGGCTGAAACTCACATATTAATTGTTTATGTGGTGCTGAGTACAACAAAGCACTAATCTCATTAGGCTATAGACATAAAAGAAATATTAAACTGTATTAATAATTACTGTTCACAGCTATCAGATAGCTAGTTCACTAGGCACTCATGCAAAGACAGTAAGCTTAGGCTTACTGTTCTTCAAAGTAACACAACTCTAATTCTTTCTATTACTCAAAATAGCTTATGGAAGTTAACTAAAATTGAACGTAAATGTGACAGAAACAGATGTAAGAAACAAATCCTGGTTAAAATAACATGTCTTTAAGGATAATGTACAAAAAGAAATAGGAAATACAATTAAAATAATCAAGAGAAGCTTTCACAAGATATGTTAATAATGTGGTTGTCATTCCCTTCTTGAACAGTGCTTAAATGCAGGAAAGAAAGGATGGCATGAAGATCACTATCACGTGTCCAGAAATCCAGGACTCTTCTATGAAATAGTTGGGCATTGACTGAGCAAAAAAGGAAAATAGATCTCTATTCTTGCCAGCATTGGATAGCCTTGAATAGTAATGGGTCTTGCTTCCTCTCCCGCCTGAATCTTTTCCCTTTTTCATTCTTTGTCTGTCTTATTCCTGCTTGCTCTTCTTGAAGTAAGGATATAGACAGCCATGGTCCTGTAGAGCTAGCTTGAGTGATTTAAGAGGCTGCTTCTCCCAGCTGGTCAATACTACCCTTCTCTTCTACTGCTGCAACTGCTAGTACGTTTCTGTGCAAATTAAAACAGCTTAGGGTAAACAGATTCACAGAATTACCTGGACTGTGAGCTAATCCATTTTATTAGGCAGTGAAACAGGCTGGAAATATACACCATGAGCTAGGAGTACCCAATATGTCAGCCATGGGAGAGGCGAGAAAGACAGGTGGGTAGGCAAAACTGGGAAATTTCAGCTTTTTCTGTCTTCTCCAGCAAAAGCCCATCATATGTATTTATCTGGTTTGTTCACTTAGCCAAGACTGAATGCTTTGGCACATGGCTGCCAATCTATAACCAGCATTAAGGCAATTTTTTAAAGCTTTACAGCAGCATCTTAAAAGGTTATAGTACTCACTGAAATGGGTGAGCCAATCTCACAAGGCAGCTAAAGAAAAGTTCTTAGTATTTTCCATTTCTTTGGGGCTTCATCCCCTCCCTTTATTTTAAAACTTTATATTATTGGGTATCACAGCATATCTCAAGACAGTGAGGCAAAGCAGAGAAAAGAAGCATCAGTAATCACAACCTGGAAGAAGGAAAAGGAAGATTCAGTACATAGTGAAGGCTCAGTATATGTCGTTGGTAACTAGTGTGACTAAGGAAAAATGAAGAGAGAGAAACTGAGGCTGTTTTCTGCATATGTTTTTTAGGCACTGTGTAACTGTCTTCCTTACACTCCCTCCTAGTGAAATACTTCCTCTAGAAGTGTGGGAGAAAAATACTGAGAGACAAAAGAGACAGCAGGGAAAGCATTTCAGCTCTGCGTAATGATGTCATCCTATTAGCACAAAGCCCCACATTGTCAATTAGGAAAAAAAGGTCAACACTGTGTCTGACAGGGATGTGAAGCCTGGCCAGCCTTCCTCGACTGGATTCAGCAGCTCAGCACTGCGGGAGCAGAGCAGTTCATTTTCATAGCTAAAGTGCCACTGAGAGGAAAGAGGGAGAGAAAACGGAAATTTTAAAATGGTAAAGGTTTCTACAGCAGGATCCTGAAAAGTGGAGTTGTGAGAACAAATAATTCCTCTGTGTGAGGAACAAGGATGTATGTGTGTGCCTAAGGTATAAACAGACCAGTGAGTTTAGGGTAATCCCTAAATGAAAAGGAATGCAAAGATTGGTCCTACAACTGAGACGTGCTGAAAAAGCTTGAGATTTTTTTTTGTTTTGGTACTGCAATATTTCCTAATTCTGTTGGGAAGACAAGAAAGCAATTTTTGAAGAGATTACAAAGCAAACGTCCAAGTGTCCTACTTGCTCTCATTCTGAAGGAGATGAAGAACTATTGATTTTCTGAAAAGATTGCTTTGAAATGGTGGGAGCTGAGTACTTGTAAAGAATGAGTGCAGAGGGGCAAAGTTTGGTTTAGGAGGGTTGCTGCAGACTGTGCTGTGGGCTTGATTAGATCTGCCAACATGCTATTAAGAGGTCTGCATCTCAGAACTGCTCTGGGCAGCCCTGCCTTCAGGATAAGGCAGGGATTCAATGAGAGCTCACAGTACTGAGAGCGCTCTCTTTCACTTCACAAAATAATCACATTGCTATAGCACCAGGCCCTAGGAAAGCCCAAACCTAAAGGAGACGTTAGCAGACCTATAACGACTTCCATTACCTATTGTGCAGTACACAAAACATATCAGCCATCAGATCCAAAGCAAAGAAGGTGCCTGACACCTTGCAGGGTACTTAGATCAAACACAGCAAGAGAGATGTGGCTGAGGATATGGATCCTTTTCTTGTTCTAGCTATACCACACAAACAGGTTATCATGATGGAACCCAACCCTAGTTGCTGTTCCTCACCCCAGGACAGGTGTTCCCTTACAGTCCCCTCATTTCTGCTCATTAACTGATGTTAATTGAAAAGAGATGTGTGTAGATAAGAGCTACCATTTTAGCCGTTGGTGTTTCTGTTCACCAAATGCAAAACTCCACTGATACTCCCTGTGTTGTTTTATAAGGTGAAAAATTAGCTGCAACATCCCAGCTCCTAACTAGGACGACCCCATCTGAACAGACAACTCTCGTAACAATCCTTCCTTTTGGTTACACTATGTAACTAGAAGGAAGCTGGGGTGTACAGAAACTTGGCAAACCAGTGCTAGAGCTTTGTAAGTCACTAATTTTATTGGACACTTAGTAAAAAAATCTTTCTTTGTATGCCTAGTTCTTTGCTCTAGTAATAACACAAAAAGACTCCCCAAATCAAAGTCAAACAAAAAGAGCGACAGGGAGAAAAGGAAGACATGGCAATGGGAAGAAGTTAGCAAGTAGGACCCTGAGAAACTAAGAAAAGGTTTAAAAAGGCTATTAAATCAAGATGCAAAGCAATTTTTAGTGGACTGAGGGGCTATCTTCCTTCTGAATGTCCTTCCATATTGCTCCGCTTCCCCGCAGGGGGAATGTCCCTAGATAGAAGGCATTAACTGGAATTCCTTTTTCTCGTCTTTTATTGTTGTGGCTTTTATTTCTTTGGTGCTATTGTTCTTTATGACTGTTGTATCTGATTTTCAATGTAAGAGCAATAAATGGAAGAAAAAGTGTAAAAACAGTAGAATACAATGCAGGGTGAGGGAAGGGAGCAGACAGTGGGTGCTGACAAGTCCCTCCTGCTCTTCTTGTAATAAGTATGCTCTTGCAGCAAGGGTCCATGGAGACCACAGCCTAAATGAGAAATGGAAAGTCTTAAAGACCTAGTCCAGATCTTCCATTGGTATAAATTAACACTGATCTGTCCCAAAGATTTTAGCAAGTCTGGAAAGATGGAAGCTGATGAACCTTTTGACTACAAACAGGTTCCTATGATCAGAAATTCATCTTTGCAAAGAAGACCATGCAAACAATATACTTCTATACCTCAGCAAACAAAAATAAGTTCTCTTTTGCCAAGTTAGCTACTGAATTTCTATGACCCCAGCACTACAATTTGTCTTGAAGCTTCTGTTCAAGTGACCCTTAAAGGCAGTATTGAAATTCTTCTGCTTGGGTTATGGAGGCTAATAAAGAGTTTGATAACTGGTGGGAGGGCACTGAAGCATTCATGCATATGGAATCATATGCACATCTATAACCCGAGATTTTTCTGATGTCGTGAAAAGAAATGCAGAATTACTGGTGCTTAATTCTCTCAAACTTTCAGAGCTGTTTCTAGACTCGGGTATCCCTGCAGTGAGTGATGGTTAAACAGGTCATTTATAAAAAAAACCAAACAAGGTGGAAAGGTTTGTTTCCAAACCAACAAGGCTTTTTATTTACCTTCAATAAGCTGTCTTAACAATTGCTGTTCATTGAAGGCAAGGACTAACCTGAAACCTAGAGCTGGTTTTATTGAGTAGATTATATATACAGCAGTGAAAACTGTAGGATGCACAGGAGCAAAAAGAGGGAGAAACTTCTGGTGGCAATAAGACCTGTTGCAATAGCCAAAGCATCATCATCAGGGACTAATCTGGCTTGGAGTCTGCTTGATTAAAAATAAGAGACAATAATTTTCTTATGGGTCCACAATTCAATTGAATAACTTGGTTTGTTATCTAATACTACTTTGTCATACAGAATGATCTGTATGTTGAAAGCCCTGTTCAGGCATAAACTAATTAATTTTCATGGCAGGAGCAGTCTTGTGAAGTGCTGTGCTTCTACAATGTAAGAGAAATTGAGGAAGCACAATAACTCACAGGGTGAGGCTGAATTTCCCATTAGATATGTAATTAAATATTATGAGTCCCACTGGGATGCAGAGACGTTAAGCAGAGATATTAAATGAGTTAGCAATAGCTGTGCATCGGTCCCTCTTTGGCTCCTGATTCAGAGCAGAATGGTGGCAGCTATCATTGACCCATCCTCTAGACTCCTCTTCATCCCACCACTACGGTTGCCTTATATTAACGGTATACCTCCAAGGGATTTCATCTTAGATACAGTATTTCTGCAGTAATGCTAGACAGAATGAGACAAAATTCAGGGGTCAGAATATATGATAAAGCATTTGGATACTTTATATATCCACCTCCTTATTTCACTAGCTGCTTTAGCAAATACTGAAGTTATGCTTATTCCATTTCTCACAGTGTGAAATAATGAACTTTAAATATTCCTAGGCAAAAAATGCCTGGGAGGAAGGAAAAAGAGAGAATAGAAAGATAAAATCTTATTGACACCAGGTGAAGCACATATCAGTAATTTGGGGGTTATATTAATTAAAATGATATTTTAATACTTTCTGAAGTCATCATTACAAACATAGAAAACTTAGAGTTAGGGTTTCTGGAGGCTTTTTAACCCGTGTATTACAATTACACATTTCACCCTAATTGCTCTGTAATTTGACGTGCCACGGTTTAATAGTGGCAGCTGAAGCAAATCCACTAACAACTGAGAGCTGAAGCATGCACAGATGAGAGCTCCTGACAGGTAGAGCTTCAATTCAGCAACTTTGTACAGGCAATAGAGCTGTAACATAAAAGTTAGCAGGAAAGAAAAGGTTGTGAAAAAGGACTGGCTGATATAGCTTAGATTAACATTCAAGGCAGTTCTTTTGCTTTGACAGCTTTTAGTTTCTTAGTATGGCTTCTGGTTTTAATTTCTTCTTTTAGCTTGGTGTCTTCATTTTCCAGTGAAGAAATTGCCTGTTGTGCAATTATTTTAATCTCTGCGAACGTTTATTACCTCTGTTGCATTATTTTTGTCAATATGAATTTTAACCTTGAAGTACTACAAGAACAGTAGGGAAATTTTTCTTCCTTCCCCTGATAAATAGAAAGGTACATGGCACAAGTTCTATAGGTACAAATTTCCCATTCAGGATGTGCGAGCGAACCTGGTCTTTGACATGATTATATGCAAGACACAAATCTGTAAGAGCAGTGAAAACCAACGGAAATCCAGTGGCCATTGTAAGCCACTGAAAAAACAACAAAAAAATCTGATCCAGAGGTTGATTCTAACATGGTTTTGTTCATTTTATTAAATGTGTGGATGGTTCTTGCCTTTATTTCCTATAAACCACACTGGGACTGGAGCCAATGCTGTCACAGACTAATGCTGATTCTGTAGCCCATGCTTTTGTAACCTCTAAGTTATACTACTTTAATGTTTTATTTTATGACCTTCCTGAGAAAATTCTGCAAAGCTCCAATGGATGCAAGGTATTGCAACCTGAATATTAACTTGTAATAAGGTGACCGAACATGTTACATCTGTTGAAAGAGAACTATATCAGTTCCTTTTATGTAGTTGATTTGGCCAGGAAGTGTTTGGTATGGCTACACCTAGGATGCAAAGATCATGATATGAACTTTGCCATTAGTAGAGATCTTCCAAGGGTGTTCTCTTAGCTCTGAAATTTAGATTTAAAGAGGAGCAGGGGTTTACAATTGCTTTTGTGTCCTGAATACAGGTCACTTTTGGCCAGTGACCAAATCTATTGAATTAACAGGCTATTGTATATTCAGATTTGGGAAGTGAATGATGTTGCTTTGCTGCTTTGGGTCATCTGTTATTGTAATCTCCCTGGGAACTGTTCTTCTGAAGGTTTTACAAGGTGGCTATAAAAGACCGAGTGATGTGATTTATTCATGTTGGTTTTAAGTTATGCGTAAAACTTTGTTTTTACCTAGTACCGACCTGTCTATGAAAGAAATAAAAAGAACAAAGGTGTCAGTTAACCTCCCAAGACTTGAGGGTTAGGAATTGGGGTGAGGATGGTGGCAAATCCCTTTGGGATTACCAAAATCTGAGTTTACCCAGGGCTCAGCACTCTGCTGCTGCAATTCATTCCTGTCACCCTCTGTATGTCATGAAAAGGGAAGCATAAGGGTGGGTGCTGGACTTGCACCTTCCTCCAAAACTCTCTGCAAGTCACATGACAAGCATTTTGAGGCAGTAGCCCATGAGTTCAGCTCCTGCCCAGTGCCAAGTCTTTTTAAATCCCAGAAGCATAAAGATGCTCCTGTATATGTAACTGTAAAGTATCTTTCCTCCTTTTTGATGCTGTTTTCTTCTTGGTTGTTACTGTCTTAATGTTGACCAACCCTGAACTGTTCATTTAAAAAAAACCCAGCATTTGCTGCTGTCAGAGTGACTCTGGTTTGCAGAAGACAGTAAATTCTAGGTTTTTCATTTGTGAGGCTAAGTAAAGCCATTAAAGTTTTAACCCTCAGTTATTCCCAGCAAGGCATCATTTCACAGGATGCTGGAATTGAGCTAATAAATAAGGGAAAAAAACCACCACAACAGAAAGCTAAAGGCGGGGACTTTGAGCAGGGCCTGCTTTGCATCCTGGCTTCTGTGAATTCTTGCTGCAGCTGCTCTTGCAGCTGCATTATTTTCAACATCACTCCGAGCAGTGCTATGTAATAGCCTCGTTACAGAGGGACTAAACAGCTAACAGAATCCTAAAATCTTCAGACTTTTTATAAAATTTACATTCTGAAATACCATATTTAAGCTATTTTTCAATGTTGGAATTTAAATGGGCACAATTAGAGTTGATTTTTATTTTGTTTTTCAACTGGTAGTTATTACATTGAGCAAGTATTCCTTGTGGTCACGGTCCTGCAAACACACACATGCAGCATCTTAATTTTATAGGAGTGAGTAGTCTCGCAGCGTCGCATAACATTAGACATGCAAACAAGCAGTTACAGAGCTAGGGCTTATATTTATAATGAAGAATTGAGGAATGCAGCAAAACATTTTACATTGAATTTCCTGCATATTCTTTCAAAACAGCAATGATACGTGGAGTTTCCTCGTTGTTGGCCTGCCTTACCATTTCAGTCAGTTGGTAAAAGCCCTAATGATTTTGTTAGAGCAAAGATAAACCAATGCAAAACACTTTAAAGGACTCACTTTTACGTGTGTCCAGAGATTGCCCATAAAATTTGTCAGTGGTCACATTTGAATACTATTACCACAGCATTTCATCTATATTTCCTAAATGGTTTTGCAAGCTTAGGTGTGGATATCCTGGCAATACCACCAATTTGCACAGATATAAATAATGACCTTTTAAGGAGTAGGCACCATAAAGTGAATGTAGCTAATAAAAAACTTCATTTATTGATTCTAATGTAATGAATTACAGTATTATAATTCCTGAAAACAGTGCAAGTGCAAAATGAGCAGTATGGCCACCCTGAAATACAACAGACCTCATCGTATGCTGCTTACAACTCAGCTTCTAGAAGGTATGCAGTTAGATGACATTCTTAGTGTTGTTTTAAAATAATTTCTCTAGCCCACATGGCTGCAGGAAAAAGCTTGGAAATGTAACTCAACTATCATGTAAAGGCTCGGGAAATAAAAGGAAAGAAGTCAAAGAATGTCTTTGTAAAAAAAAAAACAAACCCAAAACATTTTTATTTAGTTAGATGTTCTCGGTTGCCTGCCTGAGGATGTTTAATGTTTAAGGTTAGCAATATTGAATGACAGAGGGAGGTTTTTATTGGTTAGGTACTGTAATAAGAGCATTTTTTTTTTTTTTTTTTCATTCTAATTATACTTTACATGCATCTTTCTGGTGTGGGCAGATCATGTGATTTCTGTGCCTCATGGAGCTAATAAGACTTCACTGCTTTTCAGTGCTGCATGGATCAACTTACTAATATTTGTGAAACACAAAGGAATTAGAATGATGAACGTCCTATAAATAAATAAATGTATCTCCATTCATTAGCCAGGAAGGCTCTGTTTTGTTTCAAGAAGTGATTACTGAAAACGCTTTACCATGTATTTTATCATCAAACAAGATGACATTAAGTGGCAATATGTTAAAATTAGTTGCCTTCCATTCTTTTAACTTTACTGGAAAAAAGTTACATTTTCTTTTCAGATTGCATTTCCCCAAGTATAAAACAGATGCATTTGGATAAATAGATTTGGAACATATTATTAAATTAAATGAAGAAAAGGAAACATAATGAAATAAAATCCAAGTATCTGAAAAAAAATATTCTTTTCACAGGCTTGGAGTGGAAATCTAATGTTCCTTCTCTACTTTATCCTGGTATGAGGATGACAGGTATTCTATCATCTTCCAAAGTACCATCTGAGATGCCACTTCTGATTTGAACAAGAATGGGTGTCCATTCATGGAGAACCAATTTCAAAATCCAGTTAAATGTATTAAATCTATTTCTACATCAAGCACATTGTTTGTACTTAGTACATTTATTACTATTATTACAATAAAATTAAATGGTGCCATCTGAGATCAGGTTCCTATTATACTTCTACATATTCATTGTAAAAGAAATTTTTAAATAGACCACGAAGAGGAAAGAAGTATCCTTTGCAGTAAAATGGAGATATGGAAATGAGGCACAGAGAAATGAATCCTACTTAGGGACATGCAGGAGACCCATGGCAGATCAGCTTCTCACTTTTGGGGTTCCTGCAGTTGCCTTCCCTAAGTCCCATTTAAATATGGTACTGAGCCAGCTCAGCACAACGGGACTCGCCTTGGGGGCTCTTGAGGACCATCCTTGTTGGGGAGCTGCTTGGGAAGTGAAGCACTGGCTCAGTCCAAGCCCTCGAGCCTGCTGGAGCACACGAGTACGAGCGGACTAGGGGATAGCATGGCTGTCCCCAAGGCAGTCAGGCCTAAATGCTTTACAGCATGCCCCAGTTTAGTAATTCCAGCTCAGGTCTTCCTCACCTCTTGTGAATACTTTCAGCACAGTATTTTGAAAATGGAAGAAACTGAAAATGCTGGAAGGTGTCTTACTTGTAGATAATACCAGAAGAGAAATCTATATCCCCACAACCTTTCTTCTACCACTTGCATCGCAGACCATTGAGTGTAAGCAGAGGTTTCTTCCCACCTTGGACCACTGGAGGAGGTATACTCATGCTCATCAGAACCTGAGCTCCACTGATGTACGTGATAAAAAAAAGAGTTCTAAAGTAGGTTTAGAAAAGGGTTTTAAGCAAGGTCCTTATTCATTTGTCAAGAGACTAAATTACTGAACACACTTAAATCAGAGCAACTTGTTAACCTCACTTTCTAAGGTAGTTTTGCAAATACATCTAAATAATGCAGTCTCTGCTGCTTCTCACCTAGACAAATAAACTTTGTAACTGCAGGCCTCAAAACAGAGCTGATGAGTTACTGGAGTTACATTCAGAACTTGGAACACTGCAAGGAGTTTCAGAATAGAGTATTTCAAGAATAGAGTAGACTATATACTACAAGTATTTCAGAATAGAGTAGAAAATGGCATAAACCTCACAGACAACAGTCCCATCCCAGTGCTAAGCTATCCTCTTAGGTGCTGAGGACTAAAGAATCCCATGACCAGAGGGAGACAGATGAATAAGAAACACAAAGCAAAACCAGCATAATTAATCAAGTAACTAAGATACAAGATCTCAAAACAGAACAAATGCACCATATTGCTAAAAAATGTTGTTCTGCAGATAAATGAATAAATATACTTTCAAGACAGGCTTTTTTGTTCTTCTCAGTAGCTTCAGCCCTATTGCTTCCTCTGCACATTTGCTTCCCCAGGTGCAGCTTAGATATGGCATCTAAATTTCTCTGTCTATGCAGTTGAGGTGAAACCTAGACGAATGAATCATTGCATCCTATCCACACTTACTGATCTGCTGGCTCAAAAGTGCAGAGCAGAGCAAAACAATTATGGGGAAAAGTGCAGCAGGGCTAAAGCAACAAAAGGGGGAAAGAAAGAAAATGGAAATGCGTAAAGATTCAGTAAGAGGGGGGAAGCATTGAAGATCTGAGGAGGCAATAGAGAAATAAGGGAAGATGATAGGAGTGTCAAACATGTATTTGGATGATGAGTAGAACTAATGAAACTGAGTTTCCTGGGCCTTTATTGCTGGGCTCTCTGGTGTCTAACAGTGGTTAAGAGCTGATCGAAGCTTTCCCTGTGGTTGGAGTATTCACAGTGTCTCTCCCCCAAGTGAATTTTCCTAGGATCTATTTAGGGGGCTGTTGATGATGCAGTAATTTGGAAATAGGATCCAGAAAGATCCAGATAAACAATAATTAAGCCTTTTTCCTAAAAAAACAAGTAAATGCTGTAGTCAGAATGAAATGGGACTGGAATGAAGATGCAAAATGGAAACAAAATTGAAATAAAAAAGGAGAAGGCCCTTCTCCACCTAAATCTTCAAGGATGAGCTTTTTTAAACTTAAATGACTAACGGGAGAGGAAAAAACTCTGTATGGAGAGAGACTGGAGAGCGGTTGTGACCAGTGCCTAAAAAGATCTGTACTGCCAGAAGAGATCCCTGAGTGGAGATGGCTGAGATGTAAAGAGGTTGATTTTAGGTGATAGAAAGAAACAAGGAATTTTGGGCAGGTGGGAGAGGAGATGATTGCAAGAATCCCATTGCGGTCTCTGGAAAGTGCTGGGGCTGGACTGTAAATTTGGGTAAGGTGAAGAAAATGAAAAGCTGCTCCCTCATTAGTCCTCACCTCACTAAGTGTGAAGGTAATAGAGGAGGAGATACGGGTATTTCCGTTCCCTCACAGGACTATCCCCGCTACAAGCACCAGAGCTACAGCCAGCTTAGGAAAAGCAAAATATTAATACCCTGTTATTCCTCAAAGGGAAATATTCCACATGTGATAACCCAGGCCCCATCTAGACCCCTCCTGTGCATGGCATAAAGACAGGCAGCTTTCTTACTTACCAGCCAGGTCTCTGTCTGCCGTTGGCAGTTGTGGTGCTAGGCAGAATGCGTTGGGCTTTGAAAGACAACATTCCAGGTTTCCTTGGAGATCCCACCACCTGATGTTCCACACCTCCCCATGCCCTAACTGTCTGCTGTCCCTGGCATCCCTGCATCTTCACCACCCTGCGTCCCCCTCATTCCTGGTGTTCCCCACATCCTTACCATCTGATGTTCCCAGCATCTCTGTGTCCCCACCACCCCGTGCCCCCAATCCATCCCCACCACCTGGTGTCCCATACATTCCTGGCACTCCCTCTGTGGCCACCACTTGGTGTGCCCCATGTCCCCAGCATCTCCACATGCCCACCACCCCTCATGCCTGGCTACCACACTGCCTGCCATCACCCCTTCACCTGCATGGTGAACCCCCAGGCTTGGCCATGACTCAATGGCTAAAAACCAAGGTGGCGAATCTGCGCTGTAAATGAGTCCTCCCTGGCTAAGTGACAAGTCCAGCCCACCCAACTTGCATTATTTATGATGGGTGATGGCTCTATATGGGGTAACAAATTTGAAACTTACTATAAACTTGGTTGAGGTTACTACTCTAAACTTCCTAGCTGGCAATCAAGATCTGATCATTTTTTTAAAACGTTCTAACAATGTGCATGTTAGTATAACAGAAATGTGAAACAAAAAGAGAAGCAAGAATTACAAAAGGTGAAGTAATCAGCAGGCTTATTATAGACACTGTCAGGTTGCTCATATTCTGATTTAAGTTAAAAAAAGAAAAAAAAGGTACTGGTGCAGATGGATTGTTCATGAGATGTATTCAAAGTTGCTAGTCCAAACAGCATAATTTTTAAGGCTAAGCATTCCCTATACAGCAATGTTTGAACCGAATGCTTTTTATGGATGCGATTAGTTCGTATAGTTGTGTGATTATGCACATGGGATCTGATTCACAGGATTGCTTCTTTCTTCCGTGACAAAGGATAGATGTAAGAAAAAGCCTAAAAAGGTTTGTGCTGGTTAAAAATATTCATGAAAAGTAAAACTCCAGGTTTAGAAAAGCCACATAAGGAGAAAAAATGGAGTTTCTAGATCTTTTGAAATTTCTACTGTGCAAAGAGTTGTAGTGTTTAAGACTCGTAAAATAGATTAAGAGTCCAGTGACATACAAGAGTGGATTTTTTTCTCTGCTCTCTGTTTGGCTATATATCAATAGGTCTTCTAGGTGGAAGAAAAGTCTTGCTGACTACATCAAAGATTCCTTACTAGGAACAGACCTTAAAAAATAAAAAGTAGGCCTACTTGAAAAATGTTCATCAGGTATTTTTTAGTGGAGATTTTGTTTCTTTCCTAAAAATATGTACCTCTGCAAAAAAAATTTTTTTTTTTTTTTTCTGAAAAATAATCAGGAAAAGAAAGTAGTTCTCTTTGATTAAAATTTGACTTGTCTGAGAAACAGGCTGCAGTGGTCTCTGTAAGACATAGCCCAAGCAAGGATCTCAAATTCAATACAAAGACATGAAGCACTGAGACTATGCCTGTCACGAGACATTGAACCAAAATTCTCAATTCAAAATGCTTTGCTTTTCATCTCCAAAATGGCTTGTCTTAAATACCTCCATGAAAAACTGAAGGTAGCCAAAGGCAGGCAGGGGAGAGCTTTGAAGAGTGGCTGGGACAAATGGCGAGGCATTGACTTCCAGCATGGGAAGCCTTTGGATGGGAGCAGTCATGGGCCTTGGTGGGATGATTCATATTGCTGCGACATCCCTCTGAGAGCAGTAGTGAAAATAAACATTGGCATCACATATTCTTGCAGATCTTTTCTGGTCAAAAGCTGGGCTGCTACATTATTTATTGAAAGTATGTCTTTTATAGTTCTAGGATGACTATGTGGCTCTTTCACCTTTGAAGAGCTTCAACACAACATTCATGTGTTCAAAGGTAAATGTGCATATGGCCATTGTTCATTTTGGGAGGTTCTGGAAATAAATCGTACAGGGCCACAGGAGAGTTCAGTGCTTTGGGAACTGGAGAGAAGACGTACTGGACAGGGAGGGTCACAGATGTTTCCTACCAATCTGTTTGTTTGCTCTTCACGTATAACTTGCAATTTCCCATTGCTAACTGGGTTGACTTTTGCTAGGCAATTTCCATGCAGGTTCTTGTTAGCTACAGATCATGCACTAATGGCAGCTTTTGTTTGGACTAGGAGCTATCTGAAAAGCTGCTGTAAGAGGCCTAGTGTTAGGATATTTATTGGAAGTAAATCCCCTCTCTTACTAAGATTAATGAACATGAGCAGAGGCTCATGCTCAAGACACCATGGAGTTATGCAGCTACTGTTAAATCCTTAGGGAGTCAGTTACCTCTCTGGTAGCTGTGCCCTTCATAAAGCATAGGCTCTTGCATTATTGGTAGATTTGCATGTTCCCATATCCAATAACTCTGAGTAAGTGGCGTATTTAGAGCATCTATCATAGCATTAAGAACAGGTTTCTGCCACGCTGTGGTGATGGAGAACATTTTTTGACATCCTGGAATTGAATCCCCCTATTCTGAACATACCCTCTGTCTTTGGATACCCCCACTCTTATTTCCTGCAAAACACATTAATTTTGGAGGTCTATTTGTTTTAATGCCTTTAACTGCCTACGTCATTCCCGAGGAAGGATGAAGCTGTGATATGCTGGCATATGAGTCTAAAAGTCAGGATAATGCAGGACTGAGGTGAAAATGAGTATCACTAATGCTTGGGCCTATGCTGGGGAATGAGAAGCCCAAGGAAAAAGAGAAACTTCTGTGTCTGGAACTGTTTAAAAAATAATGACAAAAAAGACCAACAGAAAGTTGGAGGAATTTAGTCCTTCATGCAGCGGGGCTCTGCTCCTCCCCTCCCTGCTATTTTTAAACAAATTAGTTTTAATATTACCTAGACATTAATGTTTTAGATTGGGTACTATTCATGCTCCATAACTGCTTTTCATAAATGTTTTAATGGGTCCAGGCCCAATTCCACTGAGGTCAATTAGAAGATTCCAAATAAATCCTTCCTTCCCCTCCTCACATTAGTATGCAGCTTGTAAGAGGGCTGACATTGGTCTGTGCTTTTATCTTAAAATAATCCAGAAGACAATTTTCCTATGGGAAGAGCTATCACTATATAATTTGTGGGTGGTACTTAAAGGGATGTTACTCAGGTAAAAACACTTATCTTTAATTTAGGGCCCAATTTTCAGACATGCCGAACACAATCCTACCCAAAGTTAAATATAGGCTTTGGTGGTCAATACCTCTGAAAACCAGAACCATAATTTTTAACGTATCTCATTTTGTCGCCTGTATTGTCCAGACTTAGGTTTAAAGTGGTTTGGGAGTGCATTTCAATGTGTTCTTTCTGCAAATATTGCAGCAGAATAAAGTGGTATATTATGATAAAATATGTTCTTTTTTATTTATGTCTTAACTTCAGGCCTGTGAGTATCTGACTTAAATGAAATCCATTTTTAAATGGACTTCAAACTTTAAATAACTAAAAGCATCTTTCTTCACAAGAAGAATATAGTAGGTCTTTGGTCTGATATGCCATAAAAAATGGAGGATGAGCTGTAAAATACTTTGGGAAATATTGATTTTTTTTTTTGTTTGTTCATATTATGGATGACTAACTGGATAAATACTACTACGGTTTGGTGCAGAAACCCGAATTCAAATTTCTGTTGTACCTCTGAACTTGCAGGGGCAAATAGTTTACTGAATAAGGGCCTAAGCCTTTGTGTTATACGTGCCTAAGTCTCTGAACTCCAAAGGTCTAGCTTTAACCATAACTACTTTGAGAATACTCCTTTAATGCTCTTTATATGCAATTTTTATAAGTACTTTTTGGCATAATTTAACTGCAGACTTTCACATTTGTCTAGGATGTTTTAAGAAATTGGAAATTATTTCTGGTATTTGAAACCAAGCTTGAAATTGTGCTGAAAACACAGTTCTTGCAGAGACTTTTCAGCTGAATTAATTACAATACAATCAAGCTGTGGCATGTGGGACAAGAAACATCTGGTGATAACCTTGGCTGATCTTACTGTAGATTGCATTCATGAGTCTGAATAGCTTTCAATTTATGTACTTGTGATGGCTTTGGCCATCTTGACAAAAAAATCCCACACTTAGGTCAAGGACTCTGGAACCATTAGCTTTCAGTAAGAAATTACTTGTGGACTCATTATATGTTTATTGTCTAAGGCTTCTTGTAATAGGAGATCTGTTTTGTACATTAGCAATGTAGATCATTAGCTTTGTATATTCCAACTCAAACTATTAGAAACACATCTTCCTCCAAGAAGAGAACTTGAAACAATTCAACAAAAGAAATAAGAAGTCAAGCTGTGCTATTCTTTTCATTGTCTTCTAGTTATATTATCTGTGTATGCATATATGTACTGAGGAATTTTAATGGCTAAATAGCTTCAAGATAACTCTAGCTTTTTAAAAGCAAATAGAAAATCATCACTCTGTGAAGCTGAACAAACCATACAGCACTGGGAAGAAATCCATATATGCCCAATACATAGCTATATTGCTTTTTTTAATTGTCAGCTGCCCTGTACATAAAGGAAATGTCACCCCTGCAATCTGGTAGCATTCTCTGTCCACTCTGATGAGGACTAAAGGATGGGGAAAGATGCAGGCAAATGAAAGCCCAGGTGCTTTAGATGTTTATGTCTTCTGAGTGCCAAAATACTTCTGGTGTTTTAGATTTTATAAACATATAGCTCTCAGATTTAGATTATCTGAAAATTGAAAACAAAGACAGAGTAATCATGCACATAAACACACTAAATCCCATTGAACTTTCTAATAAAATAAAGAATCCTGAACTTGGAAGAAATATTTTCAGTTCATACAGTCTCTTGGACAATAAGGGGCAGCTTCATCATACTGGTCTCTTTTTCTGCAACTGAACCCTTACATCCACTTCTCCATCCTGACTTGGGCAGATTCCAGCTGCAGCATCGACAGGCACTTTACAAAGGAGGAATCCTGTGGAATGGGTCCATTTGAGACATATCTCTGGTCTCTCTGCTTCCTTGTGCATGGCAGATTTACAACACAGTGAAGTTATTCCACAGTGGTAGGAGCCCAGCTTCAGCCTCCCCATGACAGCTTCCTCCCAGTGCTCTGCTGTACAAGTCAGTGCAGAACTGATTCACTGCCTGTGTGGTTTTACAGCTTACCTGCTGCACTTCTCTTTCTTCCCTGGCACAAAACCCAGCAGCTGGGGTTCTACAGAGGCACCAATTTGGGTGGAATAGGTTCTAAAAGACTATAACAAATATTACTACCTGTTTGCAATAGGTGGCACACATAACATTCTTTGTGCTTTCTAGAGGCAACTGGAAGGGAAGTGATCTTGGCTTTGTATAGGAAATCTATACAAATATTGTCTGTTGCCAAAGAATTCTTTTTTCTTAGATCTTCAAGTCTTACATTTCTGTATAACCAGATTTATGACACTCTGCCACTGTATTTATTGTAAATTGTAGGAGTTTTGCTTAGTTGCAGGTAGCTACAGGGTTTTAACAATCTGTAGAATTTGATCACTGAGGCGCTGTTTAAATAAGGAAAAAAAGTCTATAAAAATCCTTTCGACCTTCACGGTATCCACAAATACAGCAAACTTGCTTTACATTAGATTTCAGAGATACCCAGGGCATATACATTTTAAATTATGCAGTCAGGAGAAAACTGGTGTTCCCTGCATATCAGATACATCCAGACATGTATTAAGCATCTCCTGAACCTATAAAGAAATATTTCTGTTCTACTTAATAAATGTGGGCCTGATTCTCTTACTTTCACTGGTGTAATTTCATTGACTACCACGAAACCACAGCCTTATCATGTCTATGAAAATGATAAAGCCAGCACTTCTGTTGATCACAGTATGTAGCCTAGAGATATGAGGGAGACTTTACTTAAAAGTCTCATGCCAGTTACATTAAATCTTGGTGCAAAACTGAAAGTTAACATTTTAAGAAATGTGTATTATAAATAGTTTATGAAGAACATTTTTTTTGTTTAGGCTACTGGTATTCAACACTTCATATGATTTGTGAGATTCAACATAAAATTCACAAACATGGTGTTAATTTTTCCCTGGGGATTTTATGTATTTATGTATATGCAGCCTGCTTTCTTTAGCTATGTTTGAAAGCTATTTCACAGTACAATGAGGTCCTAATTTTTACAGCCAATCAAAGCTGTGCCTTGCATGTAATCAACTCTTTGCTTATATAGCAGAACAAAACAACGCCCTATGAAAAATTAAGTTGTATTTATTTTTTAATATAGTACTCAGAATATTAGGTATATGAATCACATAAACCAGAATCTAATTAAATTATCAGTTCCCACAGCAAGTTCTGCATCTTCTACAAATACATCTGAAATTGTATTAAACATATCCCTGCTTATGAATTCCCCAAGCTAAAGCTTTTGATGTTGCTTGCTAAATTCTTAGCAGAAATTGTAAAAATCTGAATACTAATAGGGCAACTGAAACCATCCTGTTGCTTAAACAAGAGTATTTTTCAGTGATAAATTCTGACTCTCAAAGTTGTGCTCCTATTTGTCTACCAACAGGTATTTGCAAACATGGCAGGCTTCTCTGCTCTTACTGAGCTCATGTCTGGCACAAAAATGTGCAGCAACAGGGAACAAACTAATCAAAACCCCATCCAGATTTTTATGTGTGTTTGTAAGCCTGCATTATTTTTCCCCTAGGCCAGCGGAATTCAGTGTTAAAAAGGTGTGTTTGGCAACTGAAGAGCTTGTTCTCCAACGTCATTAATCACAGCTGGACGTGTAACAGGTATCTCGCACAACACCTCATCCAGGCTGCTGCCTAGCAAAGGAGATACAGTCTCCTGACCTGCTGCTCTGAGCTAGTAGACAGTGAGTCCGCTTGGACTTTCCTTCTGGAGCCCACCTGCCATCCAGGAGAACTTAATGCATTCAAACAAATCTACCCATCTGGTACTATCCCAGCATTGATTTTTAAGTCTAAACAGAGAGGAAAAATGTCTCTGAAGCAACTGTTTTCTTGTTTTCCTCCTGATATACCTCACAGCTAAATACAACAGTTTTCCTATCTGGTTTAGGTCTACTGTTCAGGTTTGGAATTTGCTTCCCTTTGTAGTGTGAGCCAATGTCAGGAGAGGACAGCTGCAGGAGAAAAGAAGGAATTCTTCACGCGTTTCAAATTCTTGAAGTCATTCCCTTTGTATACAGATAAAATTTCGGTACAGAAAGTACATTCCAGTCATAGATACAACCTGAACATAAAACCTGGTGAGTAACAGCAGGAAATATCTCTCAGATAGACATCTAACTGCTGGTCATGCCTGTACAATAAATGATGCTGAGGCTCAGTATCCCATGGACACACTTAAAAGAGACTTCATTTATAAAAATAGTTGCCTTACAAAATACAGCATATAAGTGTACCTGTCTTGCTAACGAAAAGTTACATAAATATTTAGAGTGTTCTCTCTTTCCATTCATCTTAACATAGCAAAAATTAAGCTGCTAGTTAAGAAACTATCTGCCTTGGTATGGCATTTGCATGTATCAAGGAACTATGTACCTGCAAACACAGGCTATGAGCAGCTCACAAACACTGTGGGAGATAAAGTGATAAAGGTGAGAACCTGAAGCCCAAGCTGATTAAGGCTGTGTTCAAGTCCTCATAAATAACACCAGCATACTTAATTACTCATGTTTAACCAAGCAACGGTAGTTCTGCAAGTAATGGTAATTTGATTGTTCATGATCACTCATGATCATCTGAACATACCTTCAAAGAGCCTTATCTTGCTGCAAAGATAATTTGGGTTGGAATTCAAGGGCTGCCCTGAATAATGTTCTGTCTGCTGGCAAAACTTTGAATATGAGTATGCTGATGCTGTTAATTTGATTTGGCTGGTTTCTCAGAGGGTGTGAACTAAAGCTGAACTTACTATTACTCATCAGTGGCTAACACAAGCACTTTACAACAAATAGACTAGCTCCATTTGAGTACATTTCAGGGATTTCCTTTGTGTATTCAGAAAGGACAGGCAAATTATTTCAAAATTAAATGTGTAGAATGACCCAGTTTATTGCAGCTTAAATAACTGTGGAACACATCTTTGAGAAATCCCAGATCCATAGAAAAATACATTACCTTCCAGGGTGTAATAATGCTGAAGGGCTGGCTATTTTTCCTAAGCGAGGCTAATTCAAGAGAAGTAAAGCAAGTGCAGCTCACTTGTTCTCTCTGTAGTATAACATAGCCTCATCTGCCTGTGGTCACACAAAAAGTCTGTGATGGGGCATGAAAGTAAATCTGTAGCTTAGTCCCTCTGAAGCATCCTAACCACTGAAAAAGAGAAGCCAGACAAAAAACAGAGTAGAGAAAGCAAGTAGAGAAAAAAGGAACTTCCTCCCTAGTTATCTCCTTACTTTATATTTTTATGTCTTTTATGTTTTGAAGTCCTTGTAAAAACTTTTCCTTGTAGCATAGTTATCTTCAACACAAACTAATCTGATATCCCACTTATCTGCAATTTTAGAAGGTTTCATGCACCACATTCATATCTAGCAATTGTTAGAATGAAGACTTTATCAGTTGCCAACATGTCGTGGTTTAACCTGGCAGGCAGCTAAACACCACACAGCTGCTCGCTCACTCCCTCCCAGTGGGACGGGGGAGAGAATTGGAAAAAAGGTAAACCTTGTGGGCTGAGATGAAGATGGTTTGATAGGACAGAAAAGGAAGGGAAAATAATAATAATGACAAAAGAATATACAAAACAAGTGATGCACAATGCAGTTGCTCACCACCTGCTGACCGATGCCCAGCCAGTCCCCGAGTAGCAATTGCCACCCCCAGCCAACTGCCCCCAGTTTATACACTGAGCATGACGTCATATGGTATGGGGTATCCCTTTGGCCAGTTCGGGTCAGCTGTCCTGGCTGTGTCCCCTCCCAACTTCTTGTGCACCCCCAGCCTCCTCGCTGGCAGGGCAGTGTGAGAAGCTGAAAAGACCTTGACTTAGTGTAAGCACTGCTCAGCAACAACTAAAACATCAGTGTGTTATCAATATTATTCTCATCCTAAATCCAAAACACAGCACTATACCAGCTACTAGGAAGAAAATTAACTCTATCCCAGCCGAAACCAGGACACAATATGTGTTCATTCAGTATGCAACAGAAAGTAATCTTAGCTCAAAGAGTTTTTAAAAATATTTTCCATAGAACTTAACGCCTGAAATACTTGAAATAAAGTTCAGTATAATTAATATAGTAAAAGTCTCAGTCACCAAAAGGAAATTGCAGAATGTGGGTGTCATGCTGCTACCTGTTGCCTAGCAATGTTGCATACGTGTGGCACAAGATTGATAGATATCACCCACTCAGATCGCTGGATTCAGACCTTCACCACCGAGTTGTCAGTTGGAAAAACTGCCAAGAATCAGAGAGAGAAATAGCAGATGGGAAGAGGAGCATCTCAGTGTAACTTCATCTCAGTGTCCAGCACCATACTACCCAAAAGATCAGGGATGTTAAATTTTATTGAGTCTGTTTTTCCAAAGGTCTATGTAAATATACACTTGTGTATAAATATATATATCAAAGAGAACTTGCTTCCTAGCTAGGTAAATCTGGGTCGTGCAAGTTGAGGTAATGATATCCTGAAATTAAAATGGCAAATCAGTTTCATAATTTTTAGTGACTCACACTGCATTACCTTTAAGTAGGATGAACAGAAAATTCTCTGATATTATAGATAATTATAATGTTATTATAGCATTCCTGATAGCAAATGCTAAAGTTAAGATGCAACACAGCATTTTAAGCAACTCATACCTTCTCAAAATACACTTTTTGCTAAAATTTTCCATGATCCACTTGGCTTCAAAGTCAGCTTTTTCTGAGAAATCTTTCTATGGAATTAGTTCTGCCATTTTTGAACCGAGTCGAGGAGCCTCCATATGTTCTATTTTAAATTCTGGACTTGCATAATTCCAAAAAATGACTAAAGATAGAAGCCTCAGACCTGACAGGTTTTATAATTCTCATTAGAGGAAGAAAATAATCTTGGTTTGAAGAAAATTAATTAAGTGTTTAAAAATAATTGCATCCAAAACAATTTCCTTCGCAAGGACGGTCTGAAGATGTTTTTTCAGGCCAAAATGGTTTTAACTACTGTTATATAAGAAGGCATGCTCTTAACTGTTTAAAGTTGTTACATTTGAGGAAAGCCTTATTTGTTTAGCCCCATCCATTAATAAGGATTCATTAAAATAATACAAAGCACCAGAAAAATCTAATTATAAAAAGACCAAACAATAAATCCAATAGAGCATGAACTGAACAGCCATCTGTTGAACAGTCCCATTTGCAAAGAATTCAACATCCATCTTAGTCGTGGAAAACAGAGGAACTAACAACGCAAAAGCCAAGAAAGGCACGGTAAATAATAATGAGTAAGACAAGTAAAATAAATGGGAATTACAGTTGATCCTAATGCCCATGAAAGGCGCAGATTGCTTTGTTTAGGAACAGAACAGTGGACCATAGATGGATGCGGAAGAGAATGATGGTACCAGCCCAGACTAGAAAAATTCACTGGGTAACAGGGACAGGGATGCGATGGCACGCAGCACATAGGGCTCCTGTCATCAGCAAACTCCTCCGGAGCCTGTGGTGTCACAGCTGCATGAGCTCCAGCACTAAGCCTGGGCTTGGTGCCTCCATTATATGGTTGTACAAATATCTGCTTTGCAGCTCATTTTAAGGTGGAAAGACTTCCCTAATGACCCATTCAGAAAGAGCTTTTTGTGTTCACAGGGGTATCTTAATTAATTGCATTCTCTTTTTGCTGATGTTTGGTGCTGTTCAAAACACTTAGATAAGATTTTCAGAAGTATCAAATGTAGTAGAAACAACAAGTATCAGTAAGCACTCTGCAGCCTCCCAGTCAGTTCCTGAACCACCCACACAGCAGTTGCTGCTCACTACAGCCAACTCCCACACTGAGTTTGGGACTTGGGGTCTCTTACGTAGAGCCTAAGTCCCAAGAAAGGCAGGTGCATGAAAAGGTATTTAGAGCTAATTAACAGAAAATGTTAAAAGGAGAGGCATTTTAGCCTTCCACTCTTCATTAAGGTTGGGCACCTGAGCCAGCTGGGGTGGTGGACTGGGAGCTCTCCTTGTGAGGATCAGAAGCCCAACTCTGCTGTTGCAGGTAGGTACCTACTCTGTGTTTTTGAGAGAAATGAATAGATATCTCTTTATTTTCTTTTAAAATGTAACAGAGAACAGTCATAGGGTTATTCCTTTTTATGTAATCTTCTAGAGGTAGAGCGGCTGAAAAATGAAAGATTTCAGTTGTTTGCACAGGTCCTGAGTGGTTCAAAATTGTATCTTTCAGCGTGTGTTTTTGACTATGAGGGAAAATGAGGAGGGTCTGTCCTCTTTGATGAGATGCACAAGCTTTGTGGCAGGGAATGAAAACTCATGGGCTTGCAGTAGAGAGCACACAGGAGAGTTAGGAAGCCAGAAATGAAGATGAGTTGTTGTGTTCCCCACCTTATTTTTAGCTAATGCTGGTGTAATGCAAAATGTTTTCAACAGTCTTGAGAGTGGTTTTAGAAACAGTAAAACACAGAAATACAAAACTATGAGAAAGAGGGCTTGGGGCTCTAATGAGAGGATTTTGACTTTTCTGCACTGTTTCTTGACCTCAACATGACACTCGTCTTTTTTTTATCATTTATATGCATCTTCTTGGCAGCTGATAATACAAAATGATGGTTTTTTTCCATGTGACAAAGGAGAAAGTATTTCTTTTCGTTTATAGCTAAGGGAGCAAGGCAGGAAGCCTAGTCTTCTTCCCACAGCAATGTGTGCATCCTGAGAAAGAGGTGAGCTGGAAGGCTCCGGAAGAGTGTGTGCAATTACTCTTAGTCTTCTTGTGGGTCTTCTAGTACTACTAGGCTGAATTCCAGTTTGGCATTTATATTCCACTCAAATGTTGTGATAACATTTACTTTGAAAAGAACCAAAGTAAGGTAATAGACCAGTTCGATCTTGCTTAAGCGTATTTAAAGATACACACCTTTCTAGCTTGGGGAATGTAGCATTCTAGCTCCGTTCTGACTATAAGTAGTCTTTTCTCAACTAAGAGGGTGGAAGGGTGCCAGTAACAGCCCTATTATTTGGCAGGCAGGAGGTAACCTTACAGTAAACAGCTGTCAACTTCACAGTCTAGCTGAATTTTAATGGCTCAAAGACTAGAGAGAGTTATGATTTTGCCTGAACCCTTGGGGTCTGGGCTGAATTACTCAGGACTACATTTAAGCTATCACGTTAGGGTCATATGACTTGTCTATATAAATTCCTCAAATGTGCCATTAAAATGTCAGTTCTTAACTTAGCTAGAACTATAAACCACTTCAGCACAGTTTAAATCTCTTATCTAGTATAAAACAATCAAACCAGAATAAAAGGAATATTGTGTGGTTGGCGGCACTGTCACTTTTAACCATGAGCAGGTGTATGCTATTGCTCCCCATCATTTTGGGTTGGTCTTGTTCTGCATGCAATGGAGAAAGAGGCTTAGCCCAGGTAAAACAGTAGCATTTTTTTCTAGGAAACTTAGAGAATTTGGCCTTCTAACTTCAGTCTGTCTGTGCAATCCCTTTCCTCATTCTTGGGTGTCCATCAAAATACAAAAAGGATTCTCAGACACTCAAAATATGGACAACTACTTTAAAAAGTCCCTCGGTTTGAAGAGCAATACTTATTGTGAGTATTAGCAGTCTCAGAATGTTATAGGCACTGGAAAGCAGAAAGGACCATAAGTTTTAAGTTAGGCCAGGGGCAAGCACAAGTGTGAATCACAACTTGGAAAAGTTAAAAAAAAAAAAAACAACAAAAGAACATCCCCACTGTTTGGAGATTACTCTGCTGAAGCACTGATTTATGAACATTTCTTATGCGTGAAAGAAAGAACATTTAAATCTCTGCTGTAATTCTGCTCTAAGGCAAGTACCTTTGGTTGCTACTGTGGACTAGGCACATGCACTTACCTATATGTCAGTGACAGCAGACAATTAAAGCAGTAATTTAATTGGGGATTCTGGAGCAAAGAGTGCTGGGATGAATATTGATACCTTAATGAAGGATCAAGCTGTGGTAATGTGCAGTATGATGAGCTAGGGTTTTGATTTGAGGAAAGTTATAGAGATGCAAAACTGCGAGTCAGTGAAAAACTATAAATTACAGGTGAATCAGAATCAGGCATATTTGCCTGCACCTGGTATGCCTCATGAATATACACCTGCCTGATACTGGTATTTTTCTTACAGATTTGAGTAAGGCTATGCATTTTCTAACAGTGCGGCTGCATACCAAAGCACTGTCTGTTACAAAAGGCAAGGGCAAATATACTCTGCTGTACTTATGTTTTAAGCTGTAATCTTTATATTATTCTGTTACTCCTACTCTATAGGAGTCAGAAATCCTGCAGCACTTCTCAAAAAAAATTATACTGCAGTGCTGATGAGTGTATCTTCAAAATGGACGTTGTTTGGAAGATAAACTTGTGCCCTGCAGAGAAGATAAAATGTAGATTTATTGAAGCAAACAACAACAAAAAGCTGTATATTGGATTTTGAGTCCTTTTTTTATATTTTAGGGTCTATAAAATCAGGCTCCTTGCCCTTTATATTGCAAGTCAAGCAGGAACAACCGTTGAAAGTTTTCTTGATCACCCATCTTTTATGTCCCCTGTAATCAAGCATATACCAAATTCCAGAGTGATTTGAAGAGAAGTACCATCTTTCTTTACTAAAAACAAAGTGGGGAGATAAAATTGCTCCTAATGCCTTATCAATAACAGTTTTCTTTTGATATCAATGGAAGTTCGTTTTCTTGATACCTCACCAAAGGCATGGAGGCACTTTCAGTACACTCAAGTTTATTTCCAAAGACTTGTGCCTCTTCACTTAAGACTGGATTTATTGCTTCTGCAAAAATGCAGGTAAAACAGGCTTTATGCTGAAGAAAAAGGGAAAGCAGGAGGATTGGGCAGAGGGTGCCCATAGAAAGAATACAGAGCAACTCCTCCATATCCACTCCTCAGTCCCCTGGCTGAAAGCAGAAGCTATTATGGCTGCGTTCCCATATATTAAAGTATAGCACTGCTGCTTTCAGGAAATTACTTGCACTTCATGTGTCCTTGTTGCTTTCCCAGCTGGATCAAAATTCCACACTGTGCTGCCCTGTGTGGAGCCATGATGAACCTCAGTGTTGTGTGGAGTTCGTTGTGTTAAACTGGATGTAATAAATTGGAGTCAATGCACAACATTGAACTGTTAAGTATTAGTTGGAAGTTCAAATATTGAGAGCTTAGCTTACTTATTGCCATGGCAATCACTATTAAAAATATTTTTAGCTTATACTAAAGGTACAAAAAAGAAGGAAAGCAAAAGGCATTTGAAACGTGAAGTACAAAGACTTTAAGTTTAAAAAACAATCTGTGTTACTTCAGTGAGGGGACATTTTATAAGGGAACCCTGGGTTTGACAATCTTGGATGATTAAACTTGATATTAAGTGTCTTCTCAGGGAAAAAAAAAAATGGTAAGTGCATCTAGGCTGGTGCTGCTGCTGTTCATAGTCTGATCTTGTTTTTTATGAAACAACTGATCATGGCCTGAGCATCATGCAATATCTCTGCCTTGGATAGCTCTTGGCCCCTTGCCACCTCCTCCTCTCTCTAAAATACAGAATTTAGCAACAGATATTTTAACTCACTGCAGTGAGGGTTTAATAGTTCTTTATAAGAAAAGTCTAACAATATTTGTCAATATTTTTGTTACTAGGCATTGCACTTTCTCATTCAAAGTTCATAAAAGAAAGATACCCCCCCAAGTATTATGTAATAATTTATTTCAAAATGTAAAAATAATTTTAAAAAAAGTTCCTGCATTCCTTGTTACAAGTCCGTGAAAGAAACTAAGAGGCATGATAAAGGAGAACTCTTATTAAGGATGTCATAGGGGATAGTAAATAGATGCAAGTAATTACTATTTCTAAAAGGTCTAATGACCTTTTCACTAAAGCACAACGAACCCCTATCACACTGTTGCTTTCAGTAGAATATGTGATCTTCATGCACATGGTCGCACAAACAACTTCCTTGATTTTCTAACAGAGTAATATATATCAAGAATTTGCATTGTAGTTACTATTTTTCCCAGATGTTGGAGTGTGAAGCTTGAGAAATAAATGGTTTAAGTTTGTATTACTCGGACTGTGGCCAGAATTTGGAATGTGTGGTGTTTCTATATTGTTTGGCGTGAACACGTGAGAATTGACAGATGCCATCATAAACTGTAAAGAAGGCATTGATGATAGAAGCAGATCAACAGGGACATTTGCACCAATGCCATTCTCTGTTCTTGTGTGGAGACACACAAAACAGTGACAGGTGCAGCATCTGCCAAGTGGAATTGTTAGTGGTGTGGCAGCCAGGAATATACCTCAGTTTGCTCAACAACAAAAAGTGTTTAAATAAAAAAAAAAAAAAGGCATTCAAAAGAAGATCCAAAATACTTCATCACTATTCAAACAATAAGCTACAATGCTGAAATGTTGAATTCTAAAATGAATAATAGAACTTTTGTGTTATTTTGTGTTTAGGGACAACCTGGAGAATCTAGATTTCTGAGACAGAATTTCAAACATATTGAGGGCTTTTGCACCCCAATTCAAGGGGAAATGACAGTGCATATGGTTGCAGTCTGCATTGTCAGGAAGTAAGTTGGTTGAGTAGAAGGTACCAGTCCCTGCCAAAAAAATATTAGAGCACTTTCTTGTACAGAAGTATCAGATCTACTCAAATGGTTCTGACTAGACCATTTCTCCTTGCATCCAGGTCTGGGGTAACTGGAAGAAATATAGGCGGAGTCAAAATATCCTGGCTGAGAAGAACAATTTTACTTGCTACTTAAATTAATCACAATATGTTTAGGCTAAACAGCTTGACCGTGACTCAAGTGTGTGGGAGAATTTCTTAGAATCACATAAGATTAGTATGTGGTTCCTTCATTCCAGCTAGCGCTATCTTTGTGCTGGAATACACAGCAACAGTATAATGCTTTTAATTAGAAAAAGTCTCTGACTGCTATAGTTGAGAAAGAGTGGAAAAAACCCCCAAAGGATTTCTCACATACTTGGTATTTGCTCATTAGCTTTTGATTCTTGCATCACGCAGTGAAAACTCCAAAAAACTCAAGATAAACCATTTTGTGGTAAATGTAGAAGCGCAGGCAGCATTTCCTGTTTTAAATACACAAAACTAAATTGGAATCGTTTTCATTATTTATATTGAGACTGGGAAGGCAAAAGGTGTCTTGGCTGAATGGTTCCCCCTTAGCCCTCTGTGTTGGAGACCTATCTATAAAGATTCTCTATAAGGTGATTTCTGGACAAAAGAATGAATTGAGTTAATAATCTGAACAGTGAGATGGAGTAGTTTACAGTCATAGCTAGTGTGAAAGCCCTGTTGTTTCTTTAACTAAGGTATTGACTGAAGTTGGACTGCTATAAATCTTCCTGCAAGAAATCTGTATATATACAAGCTTGAAAATTAGGTCTACCCTGTTGTGATTGAGACAGAAAAAGACCTGACTCTCAGAACTTCACTGGTCTGTAAAATAACTAAAACATTCGCCAGGAAGGAGAAACACAGTGTGATTTGATACACATTTTAAAAAAGAATATTGAAGTTATACTTCCATTTAATTGAGACATTAATCCTAGAAAATTGGCTTCTACATGTAACCTGAAACCTATATCACATTCTTCTACTTGTTTTCTGATATCATCAATTGAAAACATATCACAGAAAATGAATCTGTTTTCTTGTCCAAAATATGAGCAATTTCAAGAGAAAACATTGAACAGAGGAGAAATCTGAAGGAAAAAAGAAAAACCCATAACTGCAATAGATAAATAAAATGACTGCCTCTAACTAACAAACTGGGAACCCAAGTACAGTGTTTGACAAGAATATAGGTACTATAATTTGGCTCACAAACCTCTCAAGAAGTTATAAAAACTGTTACGTGTTTTTGATGAGAAGCTGGGTGTGTTGTTGACCTCATCATTCTAAGATGTTTCTTCTTCTGTGGCTATTCAGAGCACACAGCACTTTCACTGAAATCCCTTGCTCTGATTGCTGAAGTGTTATATAGCTATTTTGTTGTACAACAGAAGCTATGCAGAAACTAAAGCACAGATCCCAACCATGCAGTCATAAAGGGTCTTGGGGAAACATTCAGACAATGAAATGTACACTGCATATACTGAATGCAGCGGTGAGATGTGGTTGGTCATCCTTCTGCTAATGCTCCACAGGCTATCTGTAAGTGGCCATTATGAACTACCTGTCATTTAGGCAATGGTTGGTTCACTAACTAGTAGGATAGTCACCAGACCATGATGTTGGACTAGCAGGTTCCATTTAGTGGCTGCATGCGTAGAAGTAGAGTTCTTGGATAGATTTCTAATTGCAATGTAGTTCTTTATAGAAGGTATACTGTTACAAGGACAAGCTTTTCTCATAAAACCAGGTCCAGAGGACATGGACATTGACAAGCCATCATCGCAATAACTGAATTTTGGGGCTGAGAGTTAGAGATGTAGGTGCTCTAGGCAGAGTTTTAGCTTGCAAACTTTAAAGATGTTGCCAGTTAGCAGTGCTGTGTGATTGCACCCTGTGGTTGGTCAGGCTGGCAGGAGCGTCAGCTAAGGAAGGAAAGTTAGTGGTGATGCTGGGAACAGAATTGGCTCTTTCATTGCTTTACAATGAATTACATAATTTTGCTTGACACATGGTTTACCTTGGATCCCTCCAGTTGCTTATGAACTTGGCCCAAATCTCAACTCCTCTCTTTGTCTCCTATGACTTTGATTCTCCTTTATAATTTCTCATAGGCAAGGATGGATTTCTTTCCTGATCATTTAATGCTAGATACTGAAAGGTATTCAGGCACCAAAATTTGAAGAGAGGTTAAATGTGTTTACAATTCTGGCACTTAGTTTTTCAAGCTATTTTAAATTGGGAAAATTCCTTACTTCTGGTAAAATTTGTTATGGCTGTATTTCAGGAGGAGACACCTGCTTTGATTTTATTGTTACCTGCAGTCATTTAATATGGATTAAAGTATATGTGCATTTACTTAATTTGCATGCTGTGAACTGCCCCTGGGTTTCAGGACCAAATCTTCAGCTGATAGACATCTGGGAAATTTTCTGTATATTTCAAAGAAGCCATGTCAATTTATATTAGTGGAAGATTTGGTCTTTTATTTTTTTCATAATGGAATATCTGATCTGAATCCAAAGGTCCATAAATGACATCCCCAGGTGGGGGTGGGGCGTCCAAAGACATTTGAATCATCCTTTCCTGTCTCTATCTTTTTATGCAGAAGTATTTTGCTAAACATTTCTCTAAATGTGCATGGAAAAATTGAGCAGCGCATAGAATCTATAGTGGAAAGACAGTTGTGTATTTTCATGCAGAATTGATGACTAGTTATGGTAGGCAGAATTACCAACTCTAGAGAACACAGATGTTAACTGGCATAATGCCCTCTTGATGCAAATAAATACATTAGAAGCTATAAAAGATTTTAAAACAGGAGAGCTCATCTTGGCAGGAGATATATTTGCTGGATTTGTGCTATTCATTTTGTTTTATAGAATTGCTGTGGAATTGGAATAGACTATTTGAGGAGCTTCTAAATGCACCAGTGGAATGAGACTTTAAATTAATTTTATTTCTGATGTTTTTAAAGGAAAAAAAAAATGCTTAATTTGTGCATAGACACTTCACCTCCCTTAGTACCCAGAGTCTGAGCTACATGCCTGGTAAACTAAGCAATGGCATTATCACAAAGCAATGAAAGGCTGGACAACTGTTCAAACATGCAGGGTTGTTACTGTGTCTGGAGCACTACAGAGGGGAACTTTCCCTTTCCACTCAGAAGCTGTGATATTTGCATTCTTCCTCCATCATTAATATTCTTTATGATCCAAATCTCACCGTTACCACCACCAAGTTTTCACCACCTGCCACTCTCCTCAAACCCTTTGTTTTATTCCCTCGTGATTATTTGAATTTCTTCCAAGTAAAACCTGACAGAATATAATGTGACCTGTCTCCTCCCTTTCTCCTCCTACAGCTCTGCTCCTGCTGCCTGTCACAAAAATACAGGAGGTTTTTGTGAGTCCATCTTTACCTCCTTTTATAACCAGAAGGACATAGGCATCTATTTAGGGCAACAGATTTTACTGTCAAAAACCTGTTGATATACCCTGGGAAGTACTGCCAGAATAGTTTAAGGCAATGCTCTACCCTGCTGTTTGCACTGGATTTTGTTTATGCATCCTTTTTATTAAAGCAGTGGAAGGGACCCACACCTCAGCTGCTCGCTTCAGTACCAGGATATTAGTGCAAGCTCGCCTAGAGAGCAATTGGAGTGCTGGAGGTGGTGGATGTGGTCTGATTTGTTACAGCATTTCCTACCTTTGAGTCTTGCCATTACTTTGTGATGCTCATTAGTAGGAGAGTAGAGTGAAGGGCAGGAGGGATACATGAGCCTTAGGTTTTTCCCACTCTCCTAGGTGGCTGTCACATTCCATAGCAGCTGCTTTTATATCTTGCAGTCATTTATTTTTTTTTTCCCCAAGACATGTCCCTTTTAACTTCCTGATCTCGTTTTTCAAGTATTTTGAAGCATTTTGCCACCTCCCTTCGTCCCTCCTGTTTTCCCTGATGTCAAGATAGCTTTTTTGTTCCATGCTGTTGTTTTATGAAGCCTTTGTCTCCTTATACTCATCTCTCTCTCCTCTACATGCTACCGTGAGCTCCCTTTACTAGTATCTGCATTTCTGCGTCACATCAATCTCGCAATCTGACAGATGCAGCCTCTAAAATAACCTGTGCATGATGCATACAACCCCAAAATAAACATTTATTTCAGCGTTAGGTGCGTCATACCTGCAAATAACCTCGTTTATCTAGACACGTTTATTTTAATGCTTATTGTATAAATACCAGTATCTCAGCATACTCTACAATACCATCTGCCACTTGTTCTTGTATTATGCATAATTTAATATAGCCCTATGTTACTCCAATTTTTTATGTTGCCAAATTCATAGATAGCTACATACTTCGACAAGGATACAAATGTGTTATAAAGATTACAGAAAATATTATGCTGAGGTTTAAAGTGGTGCTTCTGGGCTAGAGAATGTTAATTCAGACAAGGTACCCGAAACTAGCAGTTGCACAATGTGGATTGGTGCAGTATTTTTTTCCATACTTGTTTTGAATCTTCTCAATAACTTAAATAACCAAGGGTAGCATGACAGAATTGTATGATAAGAAGTAAAAGTATATCTCAGCCGCTCACTGATAGTCTTCAGTTCCCCCCAAGCTAGAGAAAACTCAATTCATGTATTCAGGTGAATTAACCTCTCACTTACTGGATTGCTGAAGTGTTTCTGTGGATCATTATCATTGATAGGACACTGAAATGGCTATATTTGATCAGACTGTTACTGTCTTGGTTCCTGAAGAAGCCAATATACACAGTGAGGAGATACAACAAGTCCTGCAATAAGCTGTCATGTAACCAGCATTAGTTTCTCCTGATTCCATGGGTTAGTTTAACTTTCAGTGCCTGAGATCACTCTTACTTTTGTTTCACATTCCAGGGCATGCTTGGGTATTTCCATTAATTCCAGATTGTTTATAACATAATTATTCTATATTTACACTTTGAAAAAAATTAAAATTTGCAGCAGTTAAAAGTTGGTGCCTATTTTTAAAAAAGCATTCAGTATCATAAATCTAGCCTCTAATCGTGAGTTGTTTTGATCACTGCATGCCCTTCCTCTGGGATATCACCCCTGCTTCAGTAAGTTCCCAAAGACAATTGTTAGAGGCTGGGAATGTGGTGTCAGGTAGCCCCTGAGGACTGAAAATAAACTAGATTAAATTGGTTCCTGCTGACTTGAACACCTCAACTTCTTTAAATACCCTTTTACCTCTCTGTGGGTTCTGGCCTTGTGGTCCAAGGCCACAGTGAAAATCCAACAGAGCTTCACTGATAGCAAGACCACTGTAAGCCACAGCAGAGCTCTGAGCCCTCCCGACAAATGCCACCCCCCGAGCTCACCAGCTGGCTCTTTGTAAAACGGGTGATTGGGCTTTTCAGCAGTACTTATGCAAAGCCACCCTCCATCAATTCTGAAACAATTTGTGCTTGATCACTGGTACTTTTTCATATTTAGGATAAAACAGTTCTCATTACCCCCATTTTGCAATCACAAATCCATTTTTGGTCAAAGTGGTTTTAGAGGAATTTGAGAACATTAGTTCTAATAATAATGAAAAAAATCACAAATTTTATTGTTAAAGCAGTGGCCAAGAGCTACTTCTGTCATTGACACAGAAAGGACTGATTGGATGCAAAAGCCCCCTATATTCTGTGGAACTAGGGAATAAGAGTTCAGTATTCCAACCCTCATTGACCTCAGTAAGGCTTGTACTTTTCAAGACTCTGTTAGTAGGTATGAGTCTAAAAAATACATTAGCAGATTCAGTGCCAGCTAAGCAGTAGGCAGGTTTGGCTCGTTTCAGAGCCCTGATCTTATTAGAGAAGCTGTGTATATTGAGCAGATTTTTCAGACCAGAGCATGAAAACTTTGGATATTAAGGTCTTCGATTGTGAATTACAGACGGCTCTGCTGTTAACTGTCCTAAATGTCTTTTCTTTTATCATGGTCCAGAGCCCTCTGTTGCTTTTCACACAGCTGTCCACCTCAGATCTATGGTGGATTTTATGTATAACTTAGTGTCTAGAAAGAAAAGGTACTATCAATATGTAAAATTGAATTATGGTGCATCTAAGGTGACTGGGATGCAGTGTTTAGCACAGCTGTTCAACAGGGATATTTCTCAAGGAACCTGATTTACCCTTAAGATATGGAACAGTAATAACTGTAGCTTAATGGGAACAATATTAGTATAAATGTAGATAGAGCAAAATAGCCTAATAGTGGCTACCATAGTTGCTGAACTTGTCTGTCCCTCTCTGCATGTATGTGTGCTTTTTGGACATGATGCATAGTTTTTCAAGTGATGAAATAAAACACCCTGTTTTTATAAACTTAGCTACAAGTTAGCATCCTTTAAGACTAAATTACTCTGTGCCCTGTTAATGAAAGCTGTTTAAGTAAAACTGCACAGAGCATTGTATCTATAATGAAGTATCAGAAATTATACATAAAAGTAAAAAGAACCGCAACTAATTTTCCTTATTGTTTTATCCCTTCCACGTTGTCTCTGAATTTTGCACTTGAAATTAAATTGAGTCTACTCCCAGAAGGAAAAATACAAAGATCATATGCACAAGGATCACTAATGGACTGTGCTGGAGTGTCCTTCTGTGGGTCCATAGTTTACATGTCCATTTTACATTACTTATTGAGTTCTTGTATCACCTATCCATTGCTCTTCTCAAAATACAAAAAAATAGAAAATCAAAGCAAGATTTCCAGTTTATTTGTGGTTTTTGATGATGTGCCGTAATATACCCTCTCTCATTTTCAAGGGACTGTCATTTAAGTAGAAGGCATTTGAACTTACATTCTGATTTTGTGTTAAATAGCTAAGGCACAGGAGCTGGGGGGCTAAGGCATTTAGGACCACGTTCCTCCTGGTCTTTTAGGTGCCAGAGGAGGGTGTGACTGGTGTACGTTGCAGGGGTTATACCAACAAGTTTTGCAGAATCGATGGCAGGCTGTCTCTGAATTTTTCCAATAATCATGAGTATTTACTAATCTCAAAAACTGGAATTTAGTCTGGTTTTGATAATTGGCTTAATTGGAGGTTGCAGCCTGCTTTCTACAGGGGAATGAATCTCATTTTACTTAAAATAGAAAGAAATTTGTTGTTCTCCTGCTGTTTTTGATGGGGTGCTTGACTACTCTATAACCCTTGTGGGAAAATATTTTGCTTAAGTTCTATTTTTATCTCCTGTTTGTTTATTTTTAATTACTACTTCAGTACCCTGGGATTTACCATCGATCTTCATCTGCCTACACAATTATCCTTAGCTTGCTGAAGGGTTTGTTTATTTTTTAAGTTATATGTGCTCTTTTAACACTTTTTGTGTGTGCGTGTCTAACTACTTGTAACAGGAGGATTCTGTTTTACTTGGAGGAAAGGTGGATTATATTACTGGTGTTACGAGGGTGTAACACAAAGGGAAGATGCTGTTTGAACACTATTGCTGTCTTGGGGTGATTGTCTTTGTAACAGCATCTCTGGGGAATGTGTACCATGGAATGAGGTGTTTCTGCCCCAAGGTTACCTAGGGAACACTGTATTGTAAAATGTGGGAGGTTAACATCTTTAAGAGTGTTTTAAATGCACCAAAGTTATTTGCAAAGCAGCTCCCACTAGCTTGAGAAATATCTCTTAAATTTATGAAAAATCAATCTGCAACTTCACTGGAAGAGACAGTTTCTACTTCTCACAGTACTGGAGGGTCTGCAGTAGGTTTTGCAGTATCATTTAATAACTAATTCCACCATTTTAAGTTAATAAAGTCTTATCTTTGAGCAGATCAGTGTAATTCAGCTGATATAACCTAAGGTTCTGCCCTAAAATTTATTTTTCTCCATCTCAGTAGAAATTATTTTTCCTGTATGTGCAAATGGGGAAAACATTTTCTGTCCCAGTTAAAACAATATTGGCAGAAAAACTCCAAACTTTTCTTCGGAATGTACTTGGCTATCTGTTAGAAATTTCTGATCTATTTCTTCCTAACTTTTAAGTACATATTGTACAAATTTGGCTGGTGTTGAAAAGAGATGAAGTGTGAACTATAGATTATGCTATTTGAGCCACACAAGGAGGCTCATGCACTCAGGTGGAGCTCCTTGATGACCAGTGTCATTCTCCTTGAGTTCATGTTTCCCATTATTTACTAGAAGTAACTTTTGGCTGTGAATGACAGCTTTTGGACATTATATAGTAAAACAGTAACTTTTGGGTTGTGATTAGTCTGAAAGTTGCTCTGAATGTCTTGCATTTATTTGCTTTCCAAAATTACGGGCCTGAACAATTTCTAAGGGTCTGAAGAAGAAGGTTGATTGTTGAATCATCCTGTAAAATTTGAGAACACTATAATTATAAGCAGTAGAGAAGAATCTATGGAAAGGAGATAATTTCCCATTAAATTCAATGGGGCAGTTGTCAGCTTTTATAAATTGGAGAATTTATTGACTTCAGTGGAGCCTGCTTACACAGTATGAGGATTCAGCCCTACCAGGTTTTGAAGCGAGTTCTGTAGAACGTATTTTATGTCAGTTGCTTTCATTTTTATTCAGTTGGATACGACTAATTATTACTGTTCCTTCTGTGAGAATGGACCAAACAGCTCTTGTCAGAGCCTTCTGCTGAAATGACTCAAGAGAATGATGAGTAGTGACAGATCTTGCAGCTTATCAGTGAGGACCAAGGAAATTTGTTGTCATAAGTGGTACCTGCACGTGCTGGGAAGCTCAAGTCGCTGTTAGGCTAACCCTGAACTTGGTTCTCCTGCCTCACTGTATTATGTATTGCCACAGACCTACAGTCTCACTGCAGGCTGTAAAAGGTCAGCATGCTGTGCAATTAATCTTATTACATGCACATTTCAGAATATGCCACATTGCATCATTTTAACCATCATACAAACAATTACTGTAGTTCAGGTAGAGTTTGCTTTGAAAGTTTCCATTGGCCTTAAGTAAAGAACCTTTAGTTTTGTAAGGGAAACAGTGGCATAACCCCCTTCATTTTCTCTAGCATGTTAAGTCTGAAACAATTACAGCTTACCCAGTAAATCCATTTTCCGTCATTCTCTGCAATTCTTGGATTTCTTTATGTTCCCCTGACTCAGGGAAAATATTCATTAGGACAAGCACGTTCAGTTTCCCTAACTATATCAAGTTTGAATTGCTGAAGCTGATGGCTGCTGTAGCACTTCTGCAGAGTTTGTATGGAAATTTTTTAAGAAAAGCCAACACCTGACCATTCAACTTACCCAGATTTTCATCCTAAACTAGGAAAAAAAAAAGTTTTTAACTGTCTCCCTTAATTCCCTTCTCTGATATATTATTTGGGGTAAGATGCTTTCTGCCCCATGCATGTAGTACTTCAGGCTGAAGGGGTGCAGAATACTTTAAAAGTCATTTACTCTGCCAGGGCATGAGCCTCTATGCCAGAGGAAGTGTTTGTATTCTTGCCTCCTGGGGCAGCGGTACTGGGAGGGATGGCTGTAGGAAATGGGGTGATTGGGGTTTGCCCAGGCTGGTCCTTTAACAGTGCTGGTTGCTGAAGGACAGCTTCAGACTAAGGCTATTGTAATCTGCACTGAAAAATGCAGCAGTGACCTCCAATACCACATCAGCATTTCTGAATGATGATTGCTTGAATTTTCTACATTTGTTTCTCTCCTTTTTTGTCCCCTACTTAGAAATATATATGTTCCTTTCAGCTCAAAGGGAACTGAACTTCCCTTTCAATTAGACCTATTTCACAGATGGAAAAACCAAAGATGGACAACCTGGTGCTACAAGGTGACTGCTACAGTCATGTTATAGCTGACTTTGCATTTGCAGAGACACCATAAAGCAGATTTCATGCTGCTGCCACCTTAGTGAATGGCCCATGATAGATAACACCTCACATATGGGGCACTTGGGTTGAGGCACGGGATGAATGGCACAGAGCGCACAACACAGATGCTGAAATGTGTGGCCGTGGCAGCCTGTAGTAACAGGGTTGTTGGATTTCCATTTGTTGCAAGGGCAGGGTCTGAATTGTTCTTTTCAGGCCCCGTGCTGTGTTAATGGTGGTGAACAGCTGAACTCATGTGTTGCTGTTGTAATTCCTTCTTCAGCAGTATTTCCCCATTCCTCTACCACTATACTATATATATTACCATTTTATAGGTGTCATTCCTTCCATTAAATATCATACTTAAGAATGAGAAACTGAGATGAATAGAAAAGGTTTGTTTTCCCCTCTGTGGGAGGCAGAGTGCTCTTCCCTTTCCCCCAAAACACAAATCTTCAAACTCCAGCAGTTAAACTGCAATCCAGAGCACTAACAGTTGGATTTGGAAGCATTTCACACGCACAGATGGGGCTCCACAAGGTGCAAAGCAGTGAAGAATACTGTAAATTGTCGAGTCAGGTTATACTTAAAAAGTTGAAAGAGGAGGAAAAAGAACTAAAACTGAGGGAAGTGAAGGAAGAGGCCTCAGGTGTGGGTCAGATGGGATCTGACTGTGTTCCAGTGTTTCTTTAAGGCAAGTGGGGAAAAGTCAAGTCTTCAGGAAATGTTTTTTGGGGAGCACTGGAGGTGATGCATTGGGGACAGGGTGTTTTGGAGGCACTTTCCACCTCTGAAAACTGTCTGTTGTGGGGAGCTGGAAGCCTGTCCCACCAAGTCTCCTTCACGCCTGCACAGAGCTGATGCGACGGCTGGGTGCTGGCTTGCCTCCCAGCCTCTGAAACAGGAAAGCAGGAAGGTACAGGGGAAGGGAGGGATGCTGCCAGGGCCTGTAGCCCATGCTGGGCTTTGTGGGGCCATGGCTGGCAGGACAGGCATGACTCCCCTCTGCTCCCCATTGATGGTGTGTGGGCCAGAACCCCTGGCACTAGGTCATTATGTGGGGACTGAACAGGTTCTGGGCTGCCCCTGAAATAAAGGGAGCCAGGGGCTCCCTGAGTCACCTCTTGCTTTTTCCACAGCTCTGTGTCCCAAATGAGGGTGTGAAGTAATTGACAATCTGTCCCTCACATCTCATTTTAATACTGCAGTAATTCCATTTTAGACAAGCTGTGTACTTTTATCTTCCTAAGGGATCTCAAACAAGCTTTTAATTTTCAGCAAAACCTTTGCAGATCACCTTTAAGATCAGGGTCAGAGCTAATTTTTGTAGAGTGCCTGATGCATGGCTCAGGAAGAAGGATGGGGAAGGGGTCTGGAATGGTCTCAGAGGCTTCAGGGGGGACCTCCTCCTGTATTGGTGCTCCAGCACCGTGCACAGCACAGACCATGGTGGAAAGCACAGCTCTGTTCAAACAGCAAGTTCAAAAACTATTAAAACATGGTTGTAATGAAGCAATATTGTAAGAAAAAGAAGGAACAATGGGCCATGTCAAGGACCTAGTTTTCCTCTCAAGCTAGGAAAACTCAGTGGACTTGTCTATTTTCATGCTTGCAGTGATGAACAAATTTGTTTCTTCTCTCCTTTCCTCCTCCTGGTGTGGCACCTCTGTCTCGCATTGTGCAAGTGTTGGAGCTTGCCTCGACTCTGGTCTTAGTGTACCTTCGTGGAAGCCATACTACGGTCTGGCAGTGAGGTTATGGCTTCTGGAGGGAGCCTGTACCCCACCCCTGTCCCTAGCATCCATCTTCTGAGTCAGTCCGTTGTGTGATCTGGTGGAGTCTGAGGAGATGAGAAATGTAAATAGGAAATGAATCACAAAGCTACTAGAGAGATGAGAGGTTTTGATAAGATGACAAAGCCACCATTACCCCCTCCAAAAAACCCCAAACAATCAAAAAACCTGGAAGAAAACTCCAAAAACATGTTATTTTGTGATGTATGGCGGGAGGAGGAGGCATTATAAACTTAAGTACTATGATTCAGACAACAGAAGAGGCAAGAATTATGTAGAGCAGAAGAGAGTTTAAGTTGGAAAAATGTGATTGAGTTAAGAGGAAGAAAAATTTAGGCTACATCTCATGAGAAAATAGACTAATTGTGAAATCCTCTACTACACTTATATTTGGCCCCCCTGGGAAATAATGGAAAAGACTGTTTCTCGGCATATAGAAGCCCCTAGACAAAACACAAGTACTTTAGGAATAGGTTAGGCATAACTGTAATATAGTTCAGCAGCAGCAACCCCATTCCTGCACTGACAGGGAAGAACTAACTAATTTATCAGTAATAAGTTTTTGTGTATCTCTGTTTCCATATGCGTAGGACACTGAGGTTGCTGATGGAGGTTTCTGGTTACAGAGGTGATTTTACGAAGTGGGAATTTATCTAATAGGAACAGGTCTAAAACTAACAGTTCATTTTGCATAGGCTGCCCAGCAGCCAGCAGATAGTAATAGCTATTTGCCTTTACTTTAAGCTTAGGCTAGATTTGAACTACTAAATTAAAGGCAAAGTAAAATTTAAGGTATTTCCTTAAACTGTTTTGCCCCCCTGGGAAGGATTTGCAAATGTACTTGTATTCATCATTTAGAAGCTTTCTTGTTGCTTACAAGTATCTATTTTCTTGAGACACCTTATAAAAAAAGTGGCTTAGTGTTTTTCATCATCCTCTGTAGCCTATTTTCAAAGCAAAAGATGGTAGGCATTTTGAAAATATTTGTTCACAGTATTGTGTGGCCAACTTCAAAATGCATCTAAGGTTAAAAATAATAAAATACTAAACATGAGCATGCAATTTCACAATTCAAAATGATATTTCAAACTCCCCTGCCCATCCTGAATATGTGACTTGTACTATAGCTACTGCCAATTCTATATCCATTTATTTGCAGTAAATGACACAGCTCAGATCTTTGCTTGGTGGCTGCCTATACCTTTCACTGTAGGTAAATATGGTTAGCTTTACCTTCAGTGTTAGCTGAAGCACTTTACACCTGCAGAACATCCAGGGGAGGACTGTTTCTCCAAGCTCACTGTGTTTGACATTGGCTTTTAGTCTCGTCTGAGCTGGAACTTTTCTTAATGCTCTTTATCTCAGTTTTCCACCAGTGACATTTCAAAGTTGTTGCATGAGCTCAAGCTGATCTTACTGCAGCTAAAGGGAATATTCCATTTTCTCCTCCATCTTCATTCTTCCACCCTTGCTCTCTGGGCTTATCTGCACAGCTGGTGTCAGCTGTAGCTTTTATCTCTACCTATCCTTGAGTCAGTTCAACTTACTAGGAAAAAAAAAACAAACCAAAAGCCCAAACAAATGTACAAAAAGATGGATAATTTTCTCCTGGCTTTGTGAGTGGAATCAAGAAGACCAAATGATGCTGGAGCCAGTGCTGGGCAAGGTCTGGGCTGAACAGGGTGAGCCTGGGGGGAAGGTAGGGAGCAAGACCTTCCCCTTTCAGCAGCAGAGAACAAGGAACTTTTACCTTGTCTCAGCCACTCCGGCTCACCCTCCTGAGATAAACATGCTTTTTTGCCTGACAGGACTGCTGTGAAGATAAATTGGTACATTTTCAGAATGTATTCAGCCAATGATTAGGGAGACAATATTGCCAAAACCAACGATCTGTTTTCCTTGTTTTTAATTACCAAATACACTTTCTATCAGATTAAGGATTTTAATGCAAGTTTTCATGTCCTTGTATACATTCATCAGTTGCACTGTTGAAAATGGAGGTGTATACCTGAAGTGGCTAAACGAGTAATACAAAATTCTGATCTTTATTTTTTTATCAAGAAATGGTTTATACAGAAATGGAGAAGTATTACAGTAACTGTGTAGAAACTTACCATAGCAAACTTATCACTGAATTAACATGCAAATATACATATTATATTCACTTCAAATAAGTGAAATAATAATAATATTTAGTTTTGTTAAGGAGCTTTTTCTGTAGAATTCTTGCCCAGAGTACAGACAGGACAGGAAGACAAGTACCAACTGATTTATATTACGTACCATATTTTAGTGTGTTGTCTAGTATGCATTGTCTAACTTATGTCCATGTCACATCATCCAGTTATGCCTGTAATATAATAAAAATGAAATGTAAATTTCCCAGTACTTTATATTAAATATATTCTCATTCATTTAAAAAAACGACAACAAAATAAAGTTATAATGATGTATAAGGTATGAAAAGAAATGTTAAAAGTTTCTTTCTGGCTAGGATTTATTTCTTGTTTGTTTTTCGTAGGGAAATAGCAGAAAGAATAGGAAAAGGAGACTGAGAAATGTCATGCTGCCCATTATTTTACCTTTTAAAATTATTAATCAATTTGAAGAAGTTGAACTGGCAAAGTTGACTGAAACGTTCTTGGGCAGATTTAGCTCAAATGACATGCAACAAGAATGTATTGAATTTGTGAATGTGCACTTGGATAGGTAGTCCGCCTCTATTTTGACCAAACAATGTAATTTTAGATCATGAAATAACACTATCCAGGTAATTTAAATAACTCTCAAACTTGGTTTCTTCAAGCTTAGCAAATTTGGGTCTTCAGTAGCATTAGCAAAATAAGAAACAAGCTGGTGAGACAGTCTCTACAAGATAGTCTTGAAAAATTGTGGGGTTTTACCTCATTTTGTGGGGTTTAGTGAAGCTTCAGTTCAGTACCCCACATATTTGTGAACCTAACTTTGTGCGTCTTCAACCGCAGGACTCCAGCGTTTTCATGCCTTACTGCTTGTGGCCTGAGGGGTAACTCCATTGAAAACCTTGGTGCTGCAGAGGTATAAGGAAAAGCGTAACATTTCTAAACTGTGTAAAGATGCACAAACAGGGCAAACTAGAATCCATTTGCAGGGCTGACACACAAAAGGACCATGCTGTAGATGTGATGCATATATGATGTACCTGACGTGGTCGTTACCTAAAGTTGCGATAAACGGTTTTCAACATTGACATTTCTACAGTCCATTTTCAGAGGAGACTCCTGTTTTGAAACACTTTACTGATACTGAGCAAAAAGTTAGAAGAAAACATAGTGTGGAAATGCTAAATTTGGCTTCTAATTACATTGGACACAAGTGTTGTCTGTGGAGTAAATGAGCGCTTGCCTTAGAAGACCCCTAATTTAATTCTCATGCAGTGAGAGTTTTGCATGTAAAGATAAACTAAGACTAGTCTGTATGGTGTATTCCACTGATAGCATTGAAACTAGGCAAGACAGTTCTCATAGACTAGTGGTCCTCTGTGGTAGACGCTTCCCATTTTTTTTAAAAGAATTGCTTGATTTTAATAGAATTTGATATTCTAGGCAATATATAGGGAGAAAAAACACCGGGACTACATTCTGTATAAAACTACTGTCTAAAGGGTACAGTAAATTTAATTCACAACAATTGTTCATTGATAAGTTCTGAAATATGATCTGCTTTTTAAATGTTATGCATTTTAACATACAAGAACTATTCCAGATTTTATGAGCAGTGGCAACCAATACTTATAGCTTACTTTCCTAATTTTTTTAAAGGCATATGTGACTACGGCACAGCTGCAGATACAAACAATTTTTTCATGCTAGAAATATCTGCATAATTGTGAAGTAACTCTTGAAAGTGAACTGTACTAATGCAAATTATTTAAAAACAGTTTTCAAGCAAGTGATTTCTTCCATCATGGTTCATTCTAATAATAATTTTCAAGCATTTAGAGAGTCAATTTATCTTAATTTTAGATTGTTATTAAATTAAGTGATGATGGCTGTGGGTAGGATGGCTTTTACTGTCTAGTGTCACAGTAGAGTGTAATAGTCCTAGATTTGAAATGTTTTCATGCTATTAAATGACTATGTTAAGGTATCATAGGAAATGAACAACTAATTTATTTTAATCTTTCATATTCTTTTAGAGCTGTTTTTCTTCCTGAGTGTTTTTAAGTGACAAATGAGAATCAAAATCTGCTATTGATGCTTACTTTGCACTTTATATAGAGAAGACTCTTACCTATAGCTGACAGAAAACCAGCTTTCCTTTTCCATAATGTAGTTGCATTTCTTTCTCAGAAAGACAACATAATCTATACAGTGTAGTTCTGTATTCTTGTAAATCTCTGAATATAAGCCTTTCTGTAGGCAGTGCTTTCTATATGTCTGTCAGATACAATTGGTGTTCTGCTCACATATAGGTCTCGATTTATGTGCCATTTATTCATCATGTGTCTCCTCCTGGCTGTGCAGCCTGTGTATAAATTACTAACAATTATTGACTATTGATACTTTTGGTCATATTAGTGTTGTTTTTAGGCTGAACAATCTCTGTCTGGAATTAGTCTCTAAATGTTGCAATTACCTTACAGGAGCAGGAAATACATTATAATTCTTCCTTCCTTCTTATGTTCCTTTTTAGATTTGTCATGTTTAACTAATTTTTGCTGTACAGTATATAACTGCAAAATTGCAATGGAGAAGATTCCCCTCCCCACCCTCCTGTGTGGTATGAGGCAAAACGTAGGTATATCATCTGCAGCATGCTTCAATCAAATCTACAGTCTGTGCTAGATCTTCATTTTAGAAGCACTGCAACCAGTGTCTCTTTTCATACTGAAAGAAAATCAATCCTCCATACATGAAAACAGTTAGTAATGGTCTTACTTGAGCTTAACCTATACTGAATTATTCATGGTTGAGTTATCCAGGGAGAATATTACCTTTGTAGTAGACTGCTTGAATTGCCTCTCTTATTTATTTTCATTGGGACGATTTACTTGAATAAGGACTGCAGGACAAGGTCCTGTATTTGCTGAACCTGAGAACGTTTCATACTGGCTAATCCACCATGTTGTGGGATTTTTTTCTTTTTGCATTTTTTCTTTTTTTTTTTTTTTTTATCCCTGTTGTTGTTTGTTGCTTGTTGTGGGTGTTGGTTTTTTTGTTTAGGGTCCCAGCATGATGTCCCAAAGTGAATGCTACTGCATTTGAATCTAGATGGCTCCCCGTTGACATGCCATCTGCAGATGCTCATGTAGAGTATGTTTTAAGCAGCAAACACCTGGGGTGCTATATTAAAAAATGCTCAGCATTTCAAAATCCCAGTGATGGAGTGTAATATGCTCTTGATATGCCACTTGCTGTTAGAACTATAAGCTGGATCCTGCTAAGTTCTAATGCCTCCTGTTGAAGTGAATGATAGCAGAGAATACTTGGGATGTGAGAGATGCATGACTTACAGGTGTATTAAAAGTAGTTTAACTCTGTCAAAACTCCTCTTTTATTTAGACTTAGTCATTCTAGGCTTATCTCCTTTGCTGTCTCTTTGAAGGACTACAGTGCAGTACATGTAGAGCAAGGGGATGAGCAATAGTTGCTACCAGGCCTTTAGACTCGTATGACTTTCCTTATTTTAGTGATATGAATTTGCAGACATTCAAGTCATGTAATTTTATGGTGCCAAGAAGTTTCAGCAAAGCAGCAATTTTTGATGGATATATTCTCCAGTGGTAAAAGATGAGGAAAACCTACAAAGAGCTGTAAGAGTGTGGTGTGTGTATAACAACAACAAGAAATACAATTACTAACTTGATTTTTTTTTTTATAATATCCCATTTAATGGCCAAAAATTACAAAAATGAAGTCAGTAAATAATGAAGTAATTTTCAGATTAATTCAGAGAGAAGTAAATACAATTTAGGTCATGTCGCTTTTGATGACCCCAAAACCCCATTCAAATAAGCACTATGGATTTTAAAGATTATCATGTCTGTCTTGATGTATTATTGATCATGGTTAGTCAGCAGTTCAGCTCTTGTTGCTCAAAACTGCCTAAGGCAGTGAGATCACTTGTTATTAGCAGATTATATTGTTCAGGTACTTTCACTGCTAGTTTTTTAAAAGGTATTTTTACTGATTGTGTGTGTAAGAGAGGGAGAAACTTTGAATTAGTTAACATTGCTGGTTCCAATAGACTGGGGTGCTGTTTACCTTTTCTAGAGGACAATATGATACCGTCTTTATAAAATGTTTGAACAGCAGTGTAACAGTCTCTGATGCGTGTGTGTCCTTATGTATTTGGCTTATATGACTGATAGATTAGGAAGCAAAATTCTTCTTTTTGGCATATGTAGCATGGGGCCATCTAAACTCAGGGCTTGGTTGTACTTTCTTCCTTCCCAAAGAAAATAGGTGTAATACTGTTCAGGTTCCCTCCCTTTCCTCCCCATGTAGGAGTCACTGCAGAGTCACTGGCAAACTGCAGAGCAAGAAGGAACAGTTCCTCTGATGCTTGGAGCTGTTTCTAGAGTTGTGGTACTGAGAAAGAAACTGGTATCTTGATATTGGGCTGGTCACTTAAAATTAAGACAGCATTCTGATACACTTCAGTCTGCTTCTGCTGATATGAATAAGTCATTTTAATTGAGAAAGTAATTTATACATCTGATATTACAGAACTCATTAATTATTTGGTGTTGATGATCTTTATTCATGATTGAAGAGCATGTTTGAAGTTCAGTTTCCAATGCTGTAATATTAGCCTTGAGATAAAAGCAGTTCTGATATACACAGGTAAATAATTTTTCCAGATTTATTCAATTTTATTACCCCTTTTGTTATAGCTAGGTGTAACACCTTTCTCCTTATGATTACCCAAAATTATGAACTGCCTTTCTGTTTATTTTTAGCCAATGATTGTGTGCAAATGAATTACTGATCCTTGTGAGGAAATGTCTTTGTCCTGTTATATAGACACATCTCCTGTTCATCATGTATATAAATTAAATTTCACCTGCTTTACTCTTCAATTGGTAGAAAAAGTAGTGAACACAGATCTATATGCTAAATATGGAAAACTTCCCCTCTAGCATGCCAAAATATTGTGACTGCAGCTTCTGAGACTGATGCAAGATGTATCATATATTTGATAGTTCTTAGGGGAATTTTCCAGCTGTGATGCTGGTGTGAATTTAAAAAGAAGGGGAAAAAAAAAAAAGTGGGGGGCTTGGGAAGCTTTGGTGAGGTTTTTATTGGTTGTTTTTTGGTTGTTTAAGTTTCTGATTTTGGTATCTTGGCTGACAGTTCGCTACTTATAACTTTGCTGTTGTTGGCTTGTGGAGTTTTTCTTGATCAAATTTTACTTTAATGTGGCTGGGGGGTCCCTATTCTATTGTAGTACTAATTAACTTTCCAAGTGTTTCAGGCTTTTTGCAGTGATGTCATTTAGGTTTTTCTAAAAAAACATTACTTGAATAAGTAAAACCACATGCACTGAAGCTACTCAGCCCTTATGCAGCATTAAATTAAGCAGTTGTTTGAGTTACAAACTCTAGGGGTAAATACAGCCACTGAAATGTTAGCAGCCTCCTGTACCTGATTGTGCTGAAAACTGCTGTAAACAATAGGTGCACGTAGCAAAGTAGTGGGTAGACAATCCATGATGATGATACATGCAGAATTCTTCCTCTTTTTTAATAAATCACAATAAAAGCGCTTGGATAACATGGTATCTCAGCAACAACTTGACAAGAGACATATAACACATCCTCAGAGAACAGAAAAAACATCATTTGTCTCCAATAAAGGTGTTTAGCATTCTGATTGTCTCTTAACATAAATTAATTTGCAGTTATACTAGCAGTGTTTTTACATATGTATTTTGCATTTGCATCAAAGTACTTCCTAGTCTTCAGGAGCACTTGCTGCTTTTCTGAGTATTAACTGTTCACAATGTGAGCACAGGTTAAGATGCTGTATGCCTTAGGGTCAGCTCTGGCTTCTCTCTTACATAGTGTATTTAGTTTTCGGGGGATTAAACATGTTCTTCATCAACCACATGAAAATGAATATTTACTAACTATTTTGTCAGGATATACTTATTCATACAGAAAATGCAATATATTCTTTCAACAGTGCATGAGAATGTGAAGAAAACTGAGGGAAGCCTTTTATTCCAGTAGAAAGTTTGTGTGTTTGTATAGTTATTTACTGTTTTAAGACTTGGGTGTGTACTTTGAAAATAAGTACAACAAAATAAACCATAGTAGGAGAAACAGATTTCTAAATAGTCATCTTTCCCAATAGATGACAGACTTGTAAGCAAAAAGTTGCACCCTTGGTTCCCAAACGTATCCTGGTCGCGTGGCAGATAAAGATACAGTACCAGCCAATTATTACAGCCTGCTAGATGATCACAACATTACAAAGAACAACTTTTTAGGAAAAAACATGAAAGCAAAGGAAAAGCTATTTGCTATTTTTAGTGTTCATGGGTTGTACAATAATGATTGATCATTACTGAGTATTGTTTCTAAAGCTTTGTGAAGATGAAAAATGCTAGGTCTGGTGGTTTGATCAAAAAAATATGTAAACATTTACAACAATAAAATGCTATTGTTTTCTCGCATCTGTAGCAGTATTTATAACATGGCACTGGGGGGGGGGGGGAGAAAAAGGAAAAAAAAAAAAAATTAGTCCAAGGCCCAAACCTTTCTTTGCCAATTTCTACGTATGATTTTGACAGTTAAAACAGAGCATAGTAATAAGGGACATATTATAAGACAAGCATAGAGACTGGCTCTCCATTAAAGCTATACCTGCTGTTAACCTCAATGGCACTTCAGATGGAATATTTTTAGTTTGGTTCTATAGCCAATTTACTTGTAATATTTTCAAGCTGTGTAGCCAATATTTCAATAGATCATCATGAATTGACACCTTTTTTTAATTATAACCTCCCTTAAGTTTCAAAGTGTTTACGCTGATTGTGTAGCCTTGTGAAATAAGCAGCAACACTAAAGCACATCTCTGAGGGTAACAAGCAGGAAGCTATAATAAACACACTTGTCAAGCATATGCAGGCAGAAATGGGAACATGCTGGTGGGGAATATATGACCTGCTATAACTCTTTGTTTGAATGTGACATGTGCTTATCAAGGTACAGAATAAAATAATTTTGCACATAGAATCCAGCAAGTAAAGATGCAGGGGAAAATGTCTTCATCTTTTGAGGCTGTTGCTCTCTGGCTGTGTGGCTGACCTATATGCCTGTCTCCCAGAGATGATGAGGTGCAGCAGGAGTGGGCAGGTGCAGTCAGTTTAATCACTGTGGTTTGTTCAGCTGACATTTTTGGATTTGTAAAAGATAATCCTGGCTGAGGGACATTGCCTGCCTCTTTCTAGCATGGCTTATGTTAACAAGACATAAACTTACTGTAGGGTAGGTCTTCACCTGTTGTAGTTCAAGGCAGCCAGCATTGTTGTCACAGGCACTAAGCCCGTAGAAAGTTTAAATTTAGAATTGGCAAGGGAAACGGGGTAATCACTGTAAAATCATCCCAGCTCAGGAACAATACACTTCCTTCTTTCTCCCATGTGTCTCTTGACTATGAGGGAAAAGGGCTGCTGGAGGTCTCCCTTTAGAGCACTGCCTTTGCTTGCTGTTTCTGTAGGGGCAAGTCAGGAAGGTAACAAAACCAATTGATGAGGTTAATGAAGCTTTTAAAAGCATTGCTAGGGGATAGATGTGACTCTGGAATGCACAAGGGGTGTGTGGTAGCCCTACCTGTCCCTTGTGATGTGGTAGGGATTGCATGGCACCCTGGGCCACAGAGCTCTCATCCTCCTGCAGTAGAGATGCAAATGAAATTTCAACACTAATAAAAAATAAAGATACTATTCAAGTATTATGCAAATAAATTATAAGTGCATCATATTAGAATTGTATCCCCATTTGGATTATGTGATTTAATAGAAAAGAGCCTTGTGGAGGGCTTGGGATCTGATTCATCCCAGCTCCTTTAGGTACCTCACTGATTCAGCTAGGATTTGAACAAGCCTTTAGGGTTGGCTCTTCCTTCCTGTTGGAATAGAGGGGGATCTGAGGTGAGTAGGCTCCTAATTTAGGGTTCTTGTTAGGTGCCTAAAGCTAGCCAAGATCAGAGCTGAGCAAGCTAAGAATAAACAGCAAAAGTCTACTCCAGAGCTTGGCTTGGGCAACTGCTGGAGCATCAGCCACACTTGGAAACAGCACCAACAGATTGAAGGGGTTTGGCCTTCAAAACTGCAACAGATTGAAGGAGTTTGGCTTGGGAAAGCTGTAGGAACAGGAGCAGCAGTTTGTGAGACAGCCTGGCTTATGCAAATGTAGAAATGGCAGCAGCAGGTTCTGATGGGATGTGTTGCTGGTGTATCTCCAAAAATTTTTAAACTGGCTGCTCATGTAATACCAGGGCCCTATCACCTATATGCTCAATTTATCACTGTGTCTTGGAACTTTTCCATCAGAGTAGTAGAAAACAAATGTTATCCTGCTATATAAGAAAAGAGAAAGCAAGCCCACTCAGCTTATTATTTACAGACCTATCTCGCTGCTTCCAACTCTATCCATAATAGATAATGAATAAATTGGTTCACAAGCAACTGTTTAAGTTCTTGGAGTTAAACAACATACTGAATGATGCTCAGTCTGGATTTCATTCTCATTATTTCACTGTCATTGCACTAAGAAATTGTTGGAGACATTTTCTTTGCTCATGGATCAAAGTCTGTTTATAGCTGCAGTATTTATTACCCTGTCAAAGTCCCTTTTGACATGACTAGCCATTCTCACATACAAAAAAATCACTTGAAATCAGTTCAAATAAAAGAAGTAGACAATTGTTTTGAGTCACATTTCCCTTCCAGAAACCAGATGGGTTGCATTAGCAATGAACTGTCATGTATGCAATATAATACTAGGAAATCTTGTAACTGGACACCATATTGGCTGTTATATGTTCATTAAAAGCTGTTGTGCATGTTAATAGGAAGATACAGTTCCTCATGGTTAAAACACATATAGTGGGGCCAGATCCCTATCATTGAAAGCTAGCCTGAAATCAGAGCCTTATCTCTTACAAACACAGTATCTCATCTTTTTTCCGGTATGCCTCTAGAGATACAGACACACACAGAGATATCCAGGAACAGCATCAGTGGAGTTATGCTGTAGAAAGCAAAAAAGCTAGGAGGAGGGAAAGACTTGGGCAAGGATGAGGTACTCTAGAGTGACCTTATTTCTTGATCTCACCAGTGTATTAAACCACCAAATATCCCAGACAGTTTTGTCAAAAGCAAAATGAATAGAATTGTCTTTATTTGATCAAGAGTATATAACTCACACAGCAAAAGACAATATTGTTTTATTCTGAGGCTCGCCCTGTGCTGCAGAGGGAACATTCAGCCCCACTACCACTTTCTGAACATCCAGTATGCATCCTTTTTGCAGAAAATCCCTACTGTAGTGGGACTCTTCACAAGAAAAACACCCGTGTGAATGTCACGTGAACAAGACTTTAAAATCTTTAATTCTTAAGTGATAAAAGAACCCAGTCACCATGACTGTTTTGTTTTGGTTTAGTAGTGACACTAATTTTATTAGTTTGCTTTAGGTTAATAATGGCTAGATGGGAACCATAAACTCATTTGAATGGAGGAGCAGGCTGGTTGTGGGACGTCTGGCATCACTTGTGTCCATCTCAATGCCATCAATTCAGTGAATTCCCTAAATCCTGTAGAGGAGAGCAGCAGTGATGCTATGGTGAGAAAATGGGAAGGAGGGGAGGAGAGGATGTCTGAAGTCCTTTTAATCTCCTCCCTCTGCCAGTAAATTTGTACATACAGAATGCAGGTATTATAATGTGCATATGCAGACATATCTGCAGTAAGGTCCATCTGAGTGACTGCTGAGCAGCTCAGGCTTTTGTGGTGTCCTTCCAGCAGTAGCAGTGTGGAAGTCATCACCAGGCAAGGACTGGAAATGAAGATCTAGCAACTCCATGCCCCTTTGGATGACTGTTTGAAATAGTGAGGGGAAAAAGTAAGGGGAAAGCCCCTCATGGTGTTAGGGAAGGACAGGGAAGAAAGAGTTGGGGTGCAATGTTGCCTGATGGGTGGTAGAAGTCTAGACTGTTGCTGTGCCAACAGATGAGATTTAGGGGTGACTATTTTTAGTCTAATTGTTTCCTGAGCCATTAACCAGAAACATTTTTGGGTTGAATCGTATTCAATAAGACTTCAGCATAGCAGTTTGGGTGTAGTCTTAGTCTGAAGAAATTCTGGGTTTGGTATGACTCAGGCGGGCTGTGAAGTGAAACAGATCAGAAATATAGACTAGAGGGCTGGAGATTCAGGTGATATCAAGTTTCTGGTGAAATCAAGAACAATCTCTACTCCTATCTTTTTTTTTTTTCTTTTATGAGGATTAGAGGTTTAAGAAAATCTAGTTCCATTTTGGACCCTTAGAATAGTATTTCCTGTTGTCTGGCTGTGTGCTGTTGTGGGAACCCAGAGAATGGGTGATAGCAAGGGCAGAGACATTTAAGCTACGTGCATTTGTCCAGGATTTCTGAGATGAAGAATTGACACTTCTAATTCATAACTCTCACTTGTTATTAATATATATAGGATTAACTTTAAGCATTAGGAATTCTGCTCAAAAGTCCAAAGACACTGACATTTAAAGTATGCATGTTGCATTTCTTTCCCTTCCCTTTCATTTGCACATCTGTAAAACAGGGTGGTGATAAGTGTATCCTGCAAATGGACTGCTATTTGATTTCATCTCTACCTTTCTTTTCTCATTCTTTCAGTCCTTGATTGCAATGCAGACAACTTGCAAATAAAATGAAATGCCCTTGCAGGTTCCTTTGAACTTGTGTTTTACTCCCTTTGATTTCCTTAGGTCCAGATGTAAAGTAAGAAAGCAAGATAAGCTGGTGGCTATACTTTCAGTAAAGGGCATGGCAGGAATCTTAGCTGTGTCTCCCCTCCTTTTGGACAGAATAACTGATTTTGTGTCAAGAAGGAAATTAATTCTTCTAATACAAGGCAACAACAAATTACTGTTCCCAACCACAGAAGGCAGAAGTGAAGGGAAAAGCGTGTCTCTGAAGAACAATGTTTCTTGGGATTGTGATTGTATTGTGTTTCTTGGGACTGTTCCTCCTGATGAAATAGGCAGTCCTCCCTTTTCAGGGCTGGTCTATAGAGTTGCAACTGAGCCATAAAGAGATCAGGCTGCCGCAGCCTAGCCGTACACACACCTGCAGGAGAGCCACATGTCACATTGGAATCAGCAGAAGCTTTGCCTGGATAAAACAGCCAGGACCAGGTCTCTGTGCATAAATAATTTGGATTGTTTTGGTTGTGGTTTTTTTTTTTAATTTTTATTTATTTTTTCCCAAAGAATAGACAGAGACAAGTGATCCCTTCTTTTAATCTATCTGTGACTTGAGTTTGGATAGAAAGTATTCATATGAGTAGATGCCTCATGAAGGAAAAGGAGTCTGAATTGACCAGTAACGGTACAGATCTTATAAATTCCTATCTTTAATTTGATCAGCAATTTCCATCAGCAATCAATAGTACCTGGTATGTTAGAGTTTAGAATAAAAATGGAGACATCTGTTGATCTGTTTGTTGTCCCTTACAGACTGTGGTGATACTGAGGGGACAAAACAAAAGGCTTTTTTTTTTACTTTGTTTTTTTCCCTTTGAAATCTCAGACTAATTCAATAATACCTGACATGATTTGTAGGTTTGTGCTTTTCTCCACTCTTTTTTTTGTGTGTGTGTGTGTCTGTCACTGAAATATATATGCAACTGTAATGGATTTCTGTATAGAATATGTACAAGACATCTTGCTTTGTATTTTTATTCTACTGCCTGTCTGTTTAGGCATCTACTAGGAAAGGTTGTTTCTTTCAGACATCTATATCTGTTTGTTCTCTGAGATTCCATAATGAATCTGGTTTTGTACTATCTAGAATGAATATGAATTGTAGACAAGCTTTGTCAGTTCCTCCTATTTATTTTCCCTGCAGTTGTTATAGTTTGCCTTTGATGTCATAAATGTCATAAACTTAAACATCTTAAAAATTCATTCCAGAGACTTTATCAGCTGAATGCTATTATCATCTGTATTTTTACCTAAGTTACCAAGTCAGCTGTGTGATTTATCTTTATGGCATATTCTATACTTGTATTCTCTCTCCAGTGCACTGAAAGGACAGTATTTATATCCGTGTAATTAATTAATGGCAAAGCGTGTTTAATTTCTTACTGAAGTATTGGGTTTGTAATTGATTGTGGAATATTTTGGCCATGGATGCAGATGAGATCAAGCACCAAAAAGAGTCTAAATGTTTGTTCAAAATCTATTCTGAAAATGGATTCCATTATTCTGTGGAATCCTCATGAAAGGCTCCCCAGAAGGTGAAAAATCTCACACATGCTTTGGCATGGAGGTATTCACTCTTGCCTCGAATGGGACAGCAGGAATGACAGAACCAAATAGTTGACTAGAAGTCATGCAGAAAAGAACTAGTGGGCATGCTGAAACTCAGAGGTATTTGCTGAGCCACAGATTCTCTTTCAGGCAAAGAGATTATTTTGACTTTTCAGATTGATGTCCCATGTAACAGAGATCACTGAATTTCAGGCAGTAATTTTTCAGTAAAAGGAATGATTCTTCTCTGCTAGCTAAAGAAGGGTTCTGTGTATCTTTTCTTTCTGCAGCTTCCCATGTTTTAAACAGTACTGCTTTTCTCTGCCATCTTCTTGTTAAAAAGTCTGGCCAATAAGGAACATGTGTTCTCAAAGCAGACTCTGAAAATATGATAGCAGGGCTCTTCGCTAAAAAAAAAAAAAAGAGGAAAAAATGGAGAAATAAGAATTGGTTATGAAATGATCCTTTGATATTGGCAAAGTGGAAGGGCTCGTCCAGCAGGAGCAAAAGATGGATGAGTAGTATGATGTATTTTTGTGTCTAATAGAATGTTTCACGGTTCCTCATGAAATGACTTAAGAATAGTATAATCCCACTGCATGTTTCAGTGGCTATAGAGACTGTATTTCTGCTTCAGTACTATTTTTTTTTCCTCATTGTCCATGCCTTTCTGAGAAACTCACAGTGCTTCTCTTCAGGCACTGAACTTTTTGCATACAGAAACTTTAAAACAAGAACAGAGGGTCAAAGAAGTTTTATTTCAGTGGGACTTTCTAGCCTCTATGCCTACAAGAAATCTGGTGCTTGGAGAGATACCTGGAATCTTCATATGAATTTTCTGTAATATAATTTATGACTTCTGAAAACCATTCAGACCATATGCCCTTCTTTCAGGGTCAGCATTTCCTTTGTATACAAATAAGCTTAATCTTTCTCAAATTCTAAAAGATCCTGGTTCTCAGGGGTTTGGGGAATGGGCTCCGGGAATGATTTCTTCACAGAACAAGTCAACACAAGGAGATTTCAAATTTCTTTACAGACTCCTGTCCCCTGAGAACCAGACAAAATGCACAAGGGATGAAACTTAAGAGAAAGGGAAAATCCTATTCTGCTTTTAGGTTAACATTTGAACTCTATCATTAAATATACATGAACTCACTGAATATAAAACATCTGCTGAAGGAAGGATGGCAAGTCAAAGTTCTGACTCTCATCTTCCATGATTTCTTTCCAGGCAAGGTTTGTAGGGAGAAGTAGAAACTTTCATTAGCCTAAATAAAATAGTTTAAAACAGCAGGAAAGATATTTGGTGTATGAAACCTCTTGAACGGCTAAAAACTGAATATGCTGCAGGGAAATATGTACATAGGACTTGGAAATTCGTAAACTTTTATCTCAAATTGCAGATTATTAAAAAGGCAGGCAAACTGGCAAAACAGAAACAAAGACAAGGCTTGATCAATGCAGGAGTAATCCCATGTGCTCCTCTAGTATCCCCCAAAAGAAGTTGGCTCCCTTGGCTTTTGTTGTCCAGAAAAACATGTTGCTGCAAGAGTTAGCATAGTGAAAACAATCTTCCTAACATGGTTTCAGCTTCTGCCTTTGCTTTGAAACATGTAAAATAGTTGTATGCTCAGATTAGGGGAGACAATATATAGAAGTCAGTTAATGATTAGTAGTAACATATGCTTCCCCTCTGGAACAAATGCACTTGGGAGTAGTGTGTTAGTAGAAGTTGTTTGTGATACAGTCTTTAAAGTGAGATTATTTCACATACAGAATAAAGATTGAACCTTAGAAATTCAGCAACTGAAAATGATTGGTTAATGTTTAGTATTATATATTATTATTCCAAATATTGGGAAGAAGGTGGTTTTTTTCCTGTTTCTTTCATCTCTGGTCCCATGGATAAAGGGACTGTATAGAAACAGTAACAGCTCTTTTGTTAGTTTTGCCATTGACTTCAGTGGAAGGAACATTGGGTCTTTTGACAGAGAATAAACTTCTGAGACTTGCAAGCAACCATATCAATAATTACCTTTCCAAATGGAAAAATACAGCTTTTCTAATGTAACAGAAACAACCATGGGTTTTAGGCTATGTTTTATTTCTTTGATTCCAGATATCAAACAAATTGAAACTGACTTTAACAACTCCATCCCCATTGCTTGTACTTCAATTATAAAGGAGATGCTTTCCTCTGTTAAAGTCCTGTCAATTACTGTTTCTTTTTAAAAACAAAAAAATCAGGAAAAACAGCTGATAGCCCACAAATACACAGTCATCAAATTGCTGAGGTAACTAATGTAAAAAGTATGTAAAGCTAAGAATATATGTTCATCTACTTTATGATGTGGTTGTAGATTGAACAATAATTTATGTTGACCTGCTTTTCCCAATGCCTTATATTTATAAAGATTATAAATAAATAGTGGCTGAGCATAGAAGTAAATTAAGTGTTCAGATGTAGTGACTTTAAAATGTATTTATGGAATTAACTTCTTCTTTGATATATGTGTGCCTATGTATTATGCACTGGTAGGCAGTTTGCCTCCCTACATGTTTGTCAGATTACCTCTGATCTTGTAAGTTTATTTTCTTCACAGAATCTTCCTTCCTTGTAGCTGCTCTGAGACCATCCATATTATAAAGTCTTAAAAAGTTTTCATTTAGACTTCCCTCTCTGTAAGGCCAGACAAAAAAGCATAGATTTTTGTACCCCCTTGTAATGAGTCGTCATTTGTGATGAAGCTAATGCTGGTTCCTGTTGTGCTGGTGGCTTTTTCCCTTATAAACGAACTTTATGACAGTAATATATTCAGCATAAAATCCCTTGCTTTTTCTGGAAGCCCAGCTGCAGCAAAACCAGAACTTGTACATGGTGGTAGATTGTTATGTGACTTTACATGCTGTAATATTTAGGCGTACAGGTTACACAAGGGACAAAGGTAATGAACGTGTCTTTGCATAGATCCATGAGCACTTGTCTCTGAACAGGGGGGTGGCTACTTGCTATTATCTCACTTTAAGGAAAAAAGGAGGAAAAGACAAGGTGACTTCCTCAGCTGTGGCTGCCACAGCCTTCTGCTTGATCTATCACAACTTGCTAGATTTGATGCCCCAGTCACTCTGAACCTGGGAACATTATTCATTTAAACTTTTAAAGAGAGATAATAGCAATGTAAATAAATTTTACGGTAACCTGTAATACTTTTAATAGCATGAATGTTGACGGTGTGTTTCTACAAAGTCCCTAGGCATTTTACAGCTACGCTTTTAAAACAGGAAAAGTCATAAAATATAGACGCTGTGGGGGGAAAAAAAGGACCCTAATCCTGTGTGAATCTGAAGTGTAGGTCAGGGCCTTATTCATTATTGGCTTCTGGCTAAGCTTATAAACACATGTGTATGCATAAAGTAGTAACTGTTGCTTTTGTGGATGTGGGCTAGAACTTTAAACCAAATTTATTAACCGTTAACAATCTCTCTGTACTGGAACTATTAAATAGACGGTGATTAATTATAAATGATTTCATAAATCTCCAACGCAGAGTTCAAAAGAGGGCAATGCCCAGAAAACTGAAACAAAAGCGGAAGTTTGAATACCTGTTCTTATGGCACAACTGTATGTTACAGTGCCTCCACTAAGGCTCTAGGTCTGTGGTGCCCAGTTGTATATGTAACTTCATACAGGTTTTCTTCTTGTACTTTTATGATGGCACATGGCCACAGGCCCCTGCACACCTTTCTAGGAATACCCTACAACAAATACTGTCCATGCATATATTTGGTGACAATCTTTCTCTGGTCAATGCTGTGAAACATGGCTTGTGTCATTCCAATATTCTACATGTACAAGATGTTCGTTTCCTCTTCACAGTCCTTATTAAAACTCCACAATTTCCAAGCCTTTTTCTCTCAGCTTCTCCCTTACCATTCCACATCTGATCTAGCAAGTCCCATGTTAGTGCCTGAGTATCTCATTCAGCTCCCTGTGCAAGATCTGTCCACAGAATTTTAATACATACCAAGATTTTGACTTACTGTAGCAGAGCCTTGATGGGATATACTGGAATATTGATAGAAAACTGATAAATCTTCTTCAGGAAGGACAGGCAGAAGAGGGTGTTACTTGGTGAATTCCATCATTTGGCAGCTGCAGTCTTTGGAAAAGGAAGGAGGGAGACAGGCAAAAAGAATTTAATAGATTCAAGAGATTAGAACCATTCGGATCAGCTGAGCTGCCTAACTTCAATCAAGGACAGCAAACAAATAGTCTGTAGTGATGTTTGAGCCATTAGTCATCAAGTCTAACAAACTAGCAGAAGGTGGATGAGGTACCAGAAAAAAGACAAAAACCAAATGCAGTGTCTGTCTTTAGAAATGATTCAGCCCAGCCTCAACTCTCTCTCTCAAAAAAAAAAAAAGAAAAAAAATTGAAATAATTAAAATACTAATAAGCAACTCTAACATAGCAAGGAAACAGATAACTACTAGCATGGGTTTACTGAGAACACATCACATAGAATGAGTCTAATTTCCGTTCACAATAGAGCAGCATATTTTGTGGACAGGCAAGAAGCTGTAGTGTTGGATACTGTCAGAGCTTTGCTGAGGCCAGCCTGTTTTCATGACATTCTCACAAGCAAGGTAGGAAAATAGTGGCCCTATGGTTGCTGGAGTGCAAGATGAGCTGTATTAATGCAGAGTTGTTATTAACAGTTTACTTCAAAATGGGGGACAACTTGTCTTCAAGGACTGAGGTAGGAGTTACATTGGGTCACAAGCCAAACTGTGAGTGACCAAGATCACACCGATGCACAAAAGAAGCAGAGAAGTCAAGGCTTTGATGCGCACAGCTTACAGTTTTGTCTTACAAGTAATTCTTGTGCCGGTAAAAGCTCAGTTGACTATATGATATTCAGTTTTGGGCACTGCAGTTAAAGCAAGATACAGAGCAGCAGCAGGAAAGATCAGAGCCTCGTGAACAAGATCTATAACAACTGACTGAATGGCACAAACCAAAAGTAGTTTAGAGGATGAAGGAAGGGAAAGCTGATGGGGGACACAGCTTCTGAAAACTTTAAGGATCTTGTAGGAAAGGAAGGTCTAAACTGTTTTCTGTATTCCAGGTGGTAGGACAGATTGCAATGAGCATAAACTGCAGCAAAAAAGATTCAGTCTAGACATTAAAAAAACCCCAAACAACCTGCAAACTTTCTATTCCAGTGATGCTTTATCTGCATCATTAGATTTTCTGAGGTGGCTGTAAAGTGTCATTAGCAATCTTTAAGGATTGAATTAGACAAACTTTTGTCAGATGCAATGTAAGTATATTTGAGCCTCCCTTAAGGCAAGGAGATACACACGATGACCTTTCTGGGTCCATTCTTTCCCTATTTTCCTTTGATTCTATTAATTACATTAGAAGATCATAGTGTAATGTCATTTTGCTAACATTTTGCTGGAGACTGGTAACATATCTTTCAATTCATCGTACTACCCTGCGAGCTTGCATTCATATCTCTCTGCTAAAGCATTTACAAAATGTGAAATGAATAAATAGTCTTTTAATGAAATGTATCCATGAAGTGTAGGCCATTTCCCCTCAGAATTAAATTAAGCGTTACAAGTGATCAATAACTAGATTTCTGTACCTACTGAAAAGCTCTGCTATAGAGTTATATACATAGTCCAGAGTAAGAGAATATGACTGATATTTTATCACTGTGACTCTGAAAACATCTGAAACCAGTTGGCTGTCTTAAAAGATTTGTGACTAGATAGATTGATCCTGTCTTTCAATTGTAGGTTACTGGGTCAAATTTAGCTTAACCCCAGAATTACGAGTAATGCCTACTACCACATGCTATCAGATACCTCTGCAAAAACCAATCAATCTTGCTCAGATTTCTGTGAATCTGGCAAGTATTTATTATCATTCCTTTTAGAGACTAACAAAACCCCCAAGACAAAGTCTGCAAGAACTTAGGCATCTAATTCAATATTTTAGCACACAAGCAGCTTAACTTTTAGATGCTGTGCGCATTCTCTGCTTTGACTTTTTTAGTAGTCTTCCCCCAAACTGGGTCAAAACACTTATTGTGGGTATGTGCTAAGTGACTGTGCTGCTCCTTGTGCTGGATACCCTTTACATAAACAAAAATCCTTTCAATCCATAATTGCATGGCACTCTTCTCAAGTGTCATTGCAATATCTGAACGCAAACATGCCTAAACAGGGAATGGGGAGTGCATAATTTTCTTTGGCTTGTCAACACTGGGTGAAGTTTGTCAGCTGGCACTGCTGTGGCATCAGGTTCGGCTTTCTGCTACACAAATGGATCTGTACAAATGGATGTTTGAGCGGTCTGGTACGTATGACTAGTGCTAGTCCTATACGCAGGAAGTCATTCATATTTGTCATAAATGATACGTCAAATCAAATTTGACACTAAAAAGATCAATCCACTTCTAGTTTGGGGTAGACACTGTGTATCATCAATGGAAGTATTTTCTATCTCAAAGATTCCCATTTAATCAGATGGAGCTTTAAAATGTTACTTATTTGTTAATTAAGCTAATTGTGAGTCATAAATCTGTCTGCTATGAATATGATGGGATTCTAATATCCAGCAATGTGACCAGTAAGGATAGATATTCCTCTGGTTTTTTAGGTTATATATGCTTTTAGATTTTCAAAGTCCTTTACTTCAGTGTTGTCCAGACTTTAACATTTATGGAAAAGTCACTGGTCTCTTCTTAAACCTTTAACTCTAGTGAGCTGTATGCTCCACTGTGTAAACTAGGTCTGTTTCATCTACTGTTACTTATGTGTTTGTTTTCATATTTAATTTCTTGCTGTCAGAGTCGTTGCTTATTGTGCTAAAGGGACCCTGTTTCAGTTCTTCCAGCTCCATAATGTGTAGCCTTGTGCTCATGTCCCTCGTACTTTTTCCAAGAGAGGCAGGTGAGGTCAGAGTTGCTTGGTGAGGAAGGATGAATGAAGGGTCTTTAGCACCAGTAGCTGTGTCTTCAGCTTTGTATAACCCTTGTACATAATGATGGTGGGCAGTTTAAAAACTGTGGATGCGATTGCATTCTTCCTTTAAAATAGCTTCAGGTAACTTCATCTTCCCATCCCCTTACTCCTCTTGCTCACCAGTGAACAGGACATGAGCTCTCCGAATTTTTTCTCATCCTGTTGAGAGCACTCCAGTCCACTAAGTTTTCCAGACTTCTGTTCGCTGTTTCCACCGGACCTACACAGTTGTCTATTCAATTGTTTAATGGTGTATACTAACATGTTTTAAGCTACCTGACTATTAAGGACTGTCTATATTTTGCTACAGTGCTTCTCATTTTCATTTCTGTTTTGTCGCTGTTATAACTGGAAGCCTTAATTAACTACGTACTTCACATGTGTTACCTGTTACCAAGGCAATATTGTCTTTAAATCTGAGGAGGTGGATTTGCTTTCTTTTTATCCCAAGCGCTCTATTCTGATTTCAGATCTGCACCTGCTTAGCAACAAAAAGACACGTGTTCAAGGGGCTAGCTGTAACCTCAGCTTAAAAGTACGGCTGAGTAGATATGATTGTCCTTTAAAAAAATCAAAGCTCAACTTCTAAGCATTTAGCAGTAGCCCTATATGTTATAATGACACATTATAACATATGTTATATGACTCCAGTGGGATCTATTTTTTCTTTAAAAAACCTTCTTTATTTTGAATACAAAGCCGTAGGGTAGGCCTTCACATGGAATAATCAAATCAAATTGTTACTATTTGTGATTAATGGGATGACATACAGGTATATACTGCAGTATGTACTGTGTTAGAAATACCCATGTTCTTGCTGTGGTTTCAGTGGCTGAAACCTGCATGTATTTTGCCTGGTGGAGTGTAAAGGAAAGGCAAACATGGCTCTCCCGTCACCTCCATTCCATTATTTTTTTTTTTTTTTTTGCGTGGGAAGATTTTCATCTCAGTTGCATTGTGTCCATCTGCTATTTGATGCCATCAGCTGTCAGGCATCCAAGCACATGCACAGTTATACCAAATAAGTTGCCCTCCACCTTACCTTATGCTGAAGAACTATTCTGGCTTCTCCAGTTTTCCACCTTGAGGTCTTTAACTAAACTCTTTTGTGCCGGGGAGAAATTCTGCACAGACAAAAAGCAGACTGTAGAAGGACATAATAATTATACTAGCAGAAAAATGTCAGCAGACTAATGTAGGTCCCCTATAGAGGTTTGAATCATCTTATGAAAAGTGAAGCCATTAAATAAAACAAAATGTTAGAGATTTTGTTGGGAGTGACAGAAGCAGCCAAATGTTCTTCCTGCTGTATCTCTGACATTCTGCAATTTTTGGCTGAGTAAGAACAGCAGGCTATCTTTCTCAGTTATCAGGGCTCAGATGTATATAAAGGCTTCTTAAGATTGTGAGATGGGGAGAAAAATGTGAACCATGCCTTGGCAAAAGTACTCATCAGGTATTTTATTGTAAATTTTTAAAAAACAAAATTTTTAAAAAAACTAATCTGCAGTCCAATCCTGGGAACAAATGAGTTCAGAGGCACTGCAGAAGCTTGTCAGGATCATCTGGTCTTTTGAATGCAGGCTCAATTACAAACCCAGAATTACAAGGCCAGCCTACGCAGTTTCATTAATGGAGAAAAAAATAAAAATCAAGTGCTAGAAAAATACCTAGTGAGGTGTGACCCCACATAAATCTTACAGAAGTAATATTCAGGATTTGCATATGTTTAAATAAATTTATTGTTTATAACTACTTATTAGTGAGTCTTTTGAAACAATCTAGATATTGCCCTTGTTTCACTGATGGGGAAATGGAGGCTCTGCTTGCAGAATTCCTGTGAATAGGCTCTCGTTATTGTAAGAGGAAAAGACATATTCTTTGACAAGTGTGCAAAGGGAAAAAAAAAATTCTGCCTGTGAGTGGGAGTCCAGTTTTCTACCCTGTATCTCAGTGAAAAACTGCAAGAAAGGATTCTTACATCAACCACAAATGACATGAGAATTTTCTTTAAGTTACTTCTGAAGCTGGCACCCAGGAGACTCTTGTTCATGCACAAGATATTTTTAAACTTTCAAAGACAAGTCAAAGAGTGTAACTTTTGTTTCATTCTTACAGTTCTGTTTTAATCTGTCTTGTCTCTACAGATGTAGATGACCAATGTTTGGCCTTTTTTGTCTTTTTTCTCTTCCAAATGTAGTGTTAATTCACTGATAATCAAATAACAGTCTTTGATGCAGAGGTCTACATAAGGCAGCTGTTCCTTCACCCTGTACCAGGTAGCATGAGTTCTCAAAGGGCTTTTCCAGAGAACAGCAAAATACTTGAAGCACCAGAGTAGCTTGAGAAGAAAATTCTGGTTGACCATTTAAATGATATTCTGTATGGGCTTTTAAATCAAAGCTGTTAATGGTGAAAATGTAAAAATCCTCCAAGCACTAACAGTGCCAGGATATCTTATGGGACCCTTCACTCAACATAGTAATAAGGAATTGTTAGTTAGGAGGGCCTGCTACTATAGGGCCAAGTGTTATTACAGCTGTAAATAAACGGTGGCTGCAAGGGTGCAGTTACGGAGAGGATGATGGGAGGTGGATACGAAGGATCAACAAGGTGATGGCAGCACTGTCCTCCCACACTGAAGGAAAGGCTTTATTCTTTGTAAGATTATGTATCTGAGAACTGGAGGAATCACTGGCCAAGTCTGTGAAAAATACAGCCTCCTGTCTTCCTGGAGACTTTCTCTGGAGATTTCGTTGGCTTTGGGGATTGCTTCATTTTTGTGTGTGTTTTATATCTTACTGGAAGAATCAGTAAGGACTGGGCAAAGAAAACCTAAGTTCTGTTCTGGTTTAGCTAACAATACTTAGTGGTTTACAAGTCTAGTGTATCTGCAGCATGAGGTTGTTTCTGTAGTCTGAACTAATAGAGTTTAGAGCTGCAACATCTTTATTGGCAGTGACTAATGCATGAGCCATTTGGTTTGCAGGTCCCACAATCAGCAACAGTCTAATCTCAGCAATGCTTGTGTCATCTAGCATAATTCCACTCAAGCAAATGACTTTACTCTGAGTATTATATGATATAATTGAAATCAGGATCTGTCCTAAAGTGTACAATTCTGGCATTAGAAAAACCTCCAACAAATAAACATCCAAAACAATACATTTTTAAACTAAGCAGAAGATGTAACATGGGTAACAGCTACAATGCACACCAGGCACATAATGACAGAGTATGATAATTTCAAGAAAAACCTTGCAGCATTGTAACAGACCTGAAACTGCAACACTTGCAACAAGATAAAACCTGAACCAATGGCTTGGAGTGACTTTATTCATTCTTTCTTTTTGGAATAAGGTTTAAATGACACGGAGACCTTGTTTTGGTTGTCTGCTCAGAGATAGGACAGCCTCAAGTATCTTCCTGTTCCCATAGGATTAAATAATAATATGCATGGTGCTGAAATGCATGGTAATGTGCAGCATAAAATGCATGGCCTTAGTAGGACCTGCTGCAGGAGCAACTCAGCAATGCAGAAATAGACCAAAACAGATTTTCCTATGCAGGGACTGAAAGGTGTTCCAACTGCAAACTACATTTAGCAGAATACAGCTAAATAAAAAGTGCCTACGTCATACACTGCAGCTAGATATATTCCTGAAGCACTTTAAACTAAAAAGCCTTTATGATTCTAAACAACCCATATGTCTGTCAAAGCTGTCATTTTGCTGCAGCAAGTAAAGGGAACAAAACTTAATTTGTAATGAAGCTTCCCCTGGCTGAAAGCACAAGTCTTCCCTGTTCTCATTTAAGCCTCTGTTCACAATTGCAGAGCGTGCTCTCTGACTCTTTATAAAATGCTTTGCATTTCCTTTTGAATCATGTCAAGTTAATTTTATGGCAAACAATCTTTGTTTTTTGAAACACACAAAAGAAATATAATTATTGCTGGGTGAAGGGGAGTTGGAAGTAAACTGAACATGATGCTGGTAATTGTTTTTGGGCACTCGTGCTGGGCAGATTCTAGCCACCTAAGCAAAAAACACTGAAAAAGTATCATTAATTATAAATGGGAACCTTTGTAGTATAATTCTAAGACCAGAAGGAGAAAGCAACATCCTACTACCAAAAATAAAAAAATAAACAAACATATTACTCAGCAAATAATCTTTTTAGTAAACAAGCCACTCTTTAGTTCACTATGGCAAATAACCAAAGAAATGTCCCCTTGCTTTCATTTTCAAATTTGTTGAAGTGACAAGGTGAGATTTTTTAGGATGTTTAGCTTTGACCTCATCCTGTTCCTACTTGCAATCAGTGGTGGTTTTGTCAGGGACAATCTGCTGTAGCCAAAACAACACATTGGCAATTCTTATCCGAAGATCCTCACATCAGCGTACCATGCTTCTTCCTGGGAGTCCATCTACTCCAGTAAGCTCAGCCGTACCTATCTGCACAGACACAACATCTGACTCAGAATTGACTGAAATATCTACCCTGCTTCCTTGTCTGGTGTAGACTGTGTTTTTGAACTTGTTTGTTTTGGTGCTTCTAAAGTACAATTGTTTTCAATCACTTTTGATATAAGTGGCACTACAGGCAAGCGAGGCTGGCAAGATCTGGTCCTCATTGCAAACGTTTCACAGTTGTAATCATCTAAATTACCTTGTGAAATTGTTCATTAGATAAAAATTAATAAATCCTATAAATGAAATCCAATGCACCGTTAGGCTGTTGACATTAAATCTGGCATAAAAACATAGTTGTAAATGAAGTCATTTATATACACATTGATTTGAGGCCAAATCTTGAGGTCCTTGAACAATTTTTAAACCAATGTTTAATCCGGCAAGTCTATTGAATGGGAGTGAAAACAGTGGCCTAAATTACAGTTCTGTGAGCTATTTGGGAAGATTTAACTTCTTTATGCCAATCTCACACCTGCTGCATGCAGCACGTGGGAAGAGAGTACAGGGTCTTGAGGAGGAGATAGACTTCTCCATTTCCTTGTTTCTGACCACAGAGAAATTTAGGTGCAAAATAGTATTGTTACAGTGACTTCTGTACAGAGCCATGTGTCTGGGGCCTTGGAGTCTCGGTGGTTGGAGGGTGATATGGCACCAAAGCTGGTAGATTATCCAAAATTAGTGGATAGAACCCAGCACCGTGATTATTTCTTTCTTGCTCTCCCATTTGGGCATCCCAGAGGATTCAGGTTTGCTATGCAGATCACTGCTGGCTGTGTTTCTCCCCATTACATATTGCCAGGTTTTTATATACAGATACCTACTAACGTTGTAACAGACCCTAGGGTTGCCTCAAGTTGTAGTTTCGTGAGAAAGATAGCAAACTGAACAAAAGGCATATATTTACTTGGAATAGTAATGAGAAAAAAATTCTTTTCTCATTCGTTACAGGATGAAACCAAAATAACACTTTTCAACTCAATGGAGTTACTTCCCAATTATATCAACAGCTCTGAAAACCAAGCTGAGTCTCAAGTTTTGGGGTTTCATAGTCTCTTTAGGAAAAAAAATGGTTACGAGTTGTCTTGGATGAATTAAAAAAAGGTTAGAAAATGAGTGTTTCTGTAAACACAATTTTAGTCTATTGACAGATGGGAGAAATGAAGAACAGGTTGTAAAAGTATAAGCTAAAGCATTATTAATATTGTGCTGTTACTGAGCCAACTTGTAGAGGAACTGAAAAAACATCCTATTGGTTAAGTAATCACTACACATATGCTTTTGGAGATTAATACTTTGAATTTTCAAAGCTTTTATATGTGTCAGTTCTGCTAAAAGGATGAAACTGCAAAAATGCACTGGTAGCAAGTTTAAAGCATTAATAGGAATGTCAGATACACTTTAAGGATAATCACAACTCCTTTACATCCAGTAGACCTAGCAGTCTCACATATGGAAATAAGACTTTTGACAACTAAAAATGTTTGAGAAAGTGGGAAAAGGCCAAAGAATGTTGTATAATATTTTAAACCTGGGTAGCTATTTCAGCCTTGGTTTTGAGTACTACATTCTGTACTATACACGTGCCATACTGGTGGTCTTGAAAAGTGATTGCATAATCACTGTGGCCTCCTCCCCTTCTTAGGACAGTAACCATTTTTTAAAGTAATAGCACTACTTTATTCCAGGAGAGTATTAAGATATTTCAAGTATCAGGAATATATGTAATTTAGAGTCCTCCAACTACCCACCTGGAAGTCATGTCAAACTTGTATTGGGAGTAATAACATTGATTGGGATTTACTTCCATCTGCACAATTTAAATATGTATTTAATGCTAGATAGTTTGGCTGTGTGACAAGAAATGCAGACAGGAGACAAAGTCTTCTATCCATGAGCTCTTGTATAGTTTTGGAACATCTTTATTCCCTATAATACTCACTGTTGAGCAGCACTAACTTAATCATTAGTGAAGGGGGAAAAGTTTAGCTACTGGCCAGTTTTAGTTTTAAGATACGTGATTTAGAACCAGGATGCAGAAAATTTATTTTGACTGAGATCAAATTTGGTCTTGATTTGAATTTTAAGTTTGTTTATTAACAAACTGGGTCCTTTGAGAACAAGATAGGTAAATCGCCAACACCTCACAGGATCATGTCCCATGCTTGAACACTCATAGTGTCAAGCTGTGCTTGTAGAGATGTGTGAGATGAGAATGTGTTTAACTGTATCGCTAAATCTAAACATATTAAAATATAATACTGAAAATTGAGGGTCTTATTCCTGTGTTTTGATTAATGATGATTAGTGCTGAATGGGACTACTCATAGAGCTGTGTCTGGTGTAAGAGGTGCTGCCTGCAATCATGATGGAAACTGGGTCAAAGCTAGAAGCTTTTCAAAATCTCATGAAGTATCTATTTGCTGTGCTGGCAAAATATTAATCTTTGAGGTTTGTGTCTCGATACCAGGTTTCAACAACTGAAACCTGCAATGGGTGACTTCAGATTTCTGATTACATAGGAGACAAATCAGGTCCCCAAGAAGTACTTTTTATTTTTTCCTAACTGTGCCTACTATTTTATAAGGAAATTTAACTTTGTGACACAGCTAAGGACAGCATTGTTGTTTAATATTATGGGTTGCATGAGTCTAAAGAGGAGACATATATATCATGCGTGAATGTGTCATCTTTGAATCCTAATACTAACAAGGGAAATAAGAGCAGTTGCTAGATCACTGAAGTAAGGTGAAAAAGACAAATCACCTCAGGGTGCTTCAGGATCCCAGCACTAGAATATTTGTGTTTTCTTTATTTTCATGTTTTCATTTATTCTTTTCTTGGTATTTCAGTAAGGGCTCCTTCACACCTAAAGAAGGAAGAAAATAGCCTCACGCTGTTAAAACAGTAGCCACTAAATGAAGGATTATCTTCTCATAGTATGTCCTATGTATCCCATTGTATTTGTAGAGCATCTTTATAACTGTGGTGGGTTGACCCTGGCTGGATGCCAGGGTTCCACCAAAGCCACTCTATCACTCCCCTCCTCAACTGGACAGGGGAGAGAAAATATAATGAAAGGCTCGTGGGTTGAGATAAGGACAGGGAGAGATCACTCAGCACTTACCATCAGGGGCAAACCATTCTCAACTTGGGAAAAGTAAATCAAATCAAAGTAGGGTTATAAGAAATAAAACAAATCTTAAAACACCTTCCTCCCACCCCTCCCCTCTTCCTAGGCTTAATCACTCCCCATTTCTCTCCGTCCTCCCCATCAGCGGTGCAGGGGGGTGGGGAATGGGGGTTGTGGTCAGTCCATCACCCGTTGTCTCTGCTGCTCCTTCCTCCTCAGGGGAGGACTCCTCACACTCTTCCCCTGCTCCAGCATGGGGTCCCTCCCACGGGAGACAGTCCTCCATGAACTTCTCTAATGTGAATCCTTCCCACAGGCTGAAGCTCTTCATGAACTCCTCCAGTGTGGGTCCCTCCCATGGGGTTCAGTCCTTCAGGCACAGACTGCTCCAGCGTGGGTCCCCTGTGGGGTCACAAGTGCTGCCAGCAAACTGCTCCAGTGTGGGCTCCTCTCTCCACGGGGCCACAGGTCCTGCCAGGAGCCTGCTCCAGCGTGGGCTACCCACAGGGTCCCAGCCTCCTTCGGGCACGTCCCCCTGCTCTGGTGTGGGGTCTCCCACAGGCTGCAGGTGGGTCTCTGCTCCCCCGTGGGAGTCCCTGGGTGCAGGGCACAGCTGCCTCACCATGGGCTGCACCGCGGGCTGCAGGGGAATCTCTGCTCCGGGCCTGGAGCACCTTGTCCCCCTCCTTCTCTGACCTTGGTGGCTGTAGAGTTGTTGCTCTCATGTTCTTGATCCTCCCTCTGGCTGCAGTAGTGCAGGCTTTTCCCCCCTTCTTAATAATGTTATCCCAGAGGTGTTACCACCATTGGTGATGGGCTCGGCCTTGGCCAGGGGTGGGTCCATCTTGGAGCCAGCTGTCGTTGGCTCCATTGGACATAGGGAAGCTTCTGGCAGCTTCTCACAGAAGCCAACCCTGTACCCCTCCCACTACCAAAACCTTGCCAGGCAAACCCAGTACAATAAAAATGTTCCAATGACTATTTGAGGTTCCCTGTAAGCTTGCTCAGGATGTTAATTTAACTCTTGATAACATCTGCTTTGATATTAAAAATCTCAGAATGTATTAAAATAATTCAAATAAGCTTTTTAATTTTCCACACTACTAATATATAATTTTCCTTGAAATTTTAACACCTTAATATTTCAACCATTCTATTATTCCAGTCTGATCTTTGATTCTGTTCAAGGAAAAAACACATAATATCTTTGGAACCACACCTACTTCTGCCAGAGTCATTACAAGGTTTTTCTCAGATGTTAGTATAGACTGTTCAAAGAAGGTGAAATAAATGTTTATAGTCAAAGAAAAGGAAAATGGAAATTGAAGTTTAAGTGTAAGCACTTCAAGAAACTGTCGGGCATTGTTTCTGAGATAAGATGTCTCTCACTTTTCCATCAAGTCAGGAAGTCTTCAGCTGCCCAGTACCTTTTGAAAATCAAGCCATTTTTATAAAGCTTGAGGTCTAATGTTGCACTCCCTTTTATATATTTGCCATTATCATTGATATTTCATATGCATAATTATGTCTCTTATTAATGTAACTCCTCCAGTTATGAAACTTTAAGCTACGATCATAGAGTGAATAAGTAACAAGCCCAGAAAGGAAGCACAAAGGTCTTATTCTTTGCCTCAAAACTCCTGGGCCATCTGCGTTTTGCTTTTTGTCTAAAGATTGTGCGTGAGGGTGTGAATCTGGGAGCTAAGCAACCTGACAATTTCTCTTCAAAGTCATCCTTGCTGCAATTCATTTCCAGCCTTTTCAGTCTCCCTTGGACAGTTACAAAAGACAGCTTTATTATGCAGCTCTTTCCCCTATTTTTGTACATATCATTTTCTGTTTGTCATGTTTAGGGCACCTTCATTTCCTGTGTCTCATAGAAAGAGAGATGAGTGCATTAAGTGTGGAAGTCTCCTCTCTTTACTTTTGGACAGTAAACCATAGAATTATTTTCCATTATTCTTCATAAGTTTTAGTGGGGTGGTTCTGGTTGAGTGTTAATGTGACAAGACCCACATGGTAACACAGAGCTACAATTACAAGCTGGGGAAGGCTAAACTTGTATTAATAAAATGACTTTATGTTGTCCTTGAGATGTATTAGTTACTAGCTGCATTACAGCATCTTCTCTTCTATATAAATCCCCAGGAAAAGATGTAGGAGTTAGAAGGGACTGGAAGATATCTTCAATCCTATTTAATCACCACAAGTAAAGGGAAGGTATTAGAAATACCCCTGAGGCTAAACCTGACAAATCACCCTCATTCTGAAAGTTAGAACTGGTATGTACAACCCTGTTACATTTGAGCTTCCACCCATAGAAAAACCTGAGCAAGTCTGAAGCCATCAGCCATGCACCTGGACTTTGTGAACTTGATCACCTGTGTGCCCAATTTAAAGCTCTTAAGGTATTCAGATACTGCAATGGTGAGGATTATGCAGATAATTTACTGGCCAGAAAGTTAAATCTGCTTCTTGAGATGGGAATACCAAATAAAGATCACTTCAAAAATGTATATGACTTACCTTCCAGACATGCAGAGCTCTCCTCTACATTTGTCTTCCCATTCCTTTCATGTCTGCTCCAGTGTGGAGCCTCTCTGGGTGCCAGTAGTGCTTTCTCTAGTGGGACTGAAGGTGAAGGGCTGATCTCCCATTTTCCTAAGCTGAAACAACCGCACAGATTTCCAGCTGAACATCACATACTGCAGAAGGCACCATGCTGTATAGACCAGCTGCTCCCCAGCGCTGTTCTTTCTCTCCATAGGTCCTCTCTCCTCAAAATGGCCATCGCTTGAACCAAGCGGTGTGTGAGTATGTGTGCACATGTGTTAGTTTGGTACAGCAGTATGAGGGCTGTGTAGGGGGGAGGGCTGCCTTTCCCAAAGACCCTCATAGGTGTAATAGAGGTGCTGCACCTACCAATCCATTTTTGAGGCACTGGCTTGTTCTGCTCCACCCAGTGCCACATAGCAGATGGGAGCATCTGCCCTTGCTTTTGTAGCCATTGGAACAGTGATTAAAGATGAGATTGCATATTCCAAAGTCACATACGTTGCTCCAGAGGATAAGTCAAGGTTTTGTTTGATTTGAAAATAGAAACAAACCAAATATTTTTGTGCACTGAACTTCCCAGTTTTGGCAGAAGCATTCTGGGTTGGAACCCTGTTAGTCACGCTGACTTGAGGACTTTCAAAATGCATCATGTTTCACCGACAGGTGCTGTCTTTGGAATCTCTACAGGATTTTCACATTGCTCTGCATCCAACACTGCCATTAAGGAATAAAACTGTTCTTCCTTTTGTAACAATTTCTCAGGAGTGGTATTTTGCTTTTACTGTAAACAGGTCTGTCTGATAAAAGAATTGTGAAGAATCTTTCATGGGCATCAGCCTTAAACTAATCCCTGCTTGCTGCTTCTTGTTGTTCTTTTGTCAGAGAAAAAGGTGTTAACAGAGTTTAATACCCTTCACCTTCCGTCCTCAGAATTCAACCAGAAGATACCCAATTGCTCAGATGTGATTTCGATTTCCTCACTGGAAAACAGTGTGTGAAATAGTCCTTCGCAGGGACATATTTTTCCAGTTGAGGAGGCCCTAAAGAGTTTATTCCCACCCTCTGTTCTCTTCCCACCCTTCCACTTAGCTTAGGAAGACCTCTCTGCACCCTTTGCCGCCTCCTCTCCTTGTCTCTGCCTCCTGCACCCATGTTTAAGACCTGCTTTGGATCCCATACTTCCCTTTGAAGTTCTTTCACATCCATCTGCTTGCACATCCCTGATCGCCTCTTCCAAGCACTTTGAGGGATAAACCAAGTTGTAAATCCTACTATCTGTACAGAACATGTATGATCACCCAAGTGAGAGCCAGGAGGTCTCTTTTGCTTCGTCTTTTTCTGCCCTCATTGGACAGATCCATATTTTGTCTTGGTGCCATTTTCTGATTTCTAATTTGTCAAGGAGAAGAAAAATAATCTGCTTTTCATTTGTTTAAACATCTAGATCAGATTACTGTAAAACACTAGTAGTTAAGGTGCTTATGAACTTTGTATTTTGTTTTCCCTCAGTAGTCTAACTGGAAGCTGGTAAGGGCTCACAGGAGAGACTTGCTATGGTGGTATAAACCGGGGCTTGCTCTTGTAACCTGGTAAGTGGTTTCCGTGGAACCTTTTTTTTTTTTTTTTAATAAAGAAAATCATAGAACAACTTCCCTAGAAAAGCCCTGGAACACAAGACTGCGCAATTATGGTTTAGCTTTTGTTATGGCTTCAGTGTGTAATTTGCTACCTATCTAGCCCTCGGTGCCTCTGTTTACATCTCTGTGTACCATATATTGATGTTTGCCTAATGAAATGCTGCTCTGGAAGATTTATGGGTGCACATTAATAGAATAATTAAAGGTCTTTGAAAGTCTCAGATGAAATGTATACCAGGTCAGGGAAAAAAGAGTGGAAGTGAGGGATGGGAGATGATGTGTCTGCACCTCCGGCCTGACACGCTGTCGTGGGGTGATGTGTGTGTGGGTATTGGGGGCCGGCAGCCCTGTGGGGAAGAGGTGCCTGGGGTGTGTTTGGGCTTCCTCTGGGCTTTCACCCGCTGAGCGAGCAGCCTCGACCTGTCCTCACCCTACTTCCTCGTAAAAGGGGGGCCTTGGGAAATCCGGGGGGCGAGGGAGGGAGGGAAGACGCGAAGGGAGTGGGAGGCGGGAGGCAAAAGCCGACACCGCATCCCCAGCGCGGGGCTTGGGCCGCTTCCAGCCCCGGGGACGAACATCCCCACCTCACCCCCCGGGGGCGGGGGGGGGGACACGACGGGGAAAACTTTCCGCGGCAGCGACTTGGGGCTGCGGCTGCTCCAGCATCCCGGGGGCGGCTGCGCCTCACACCTGCCGGGGGGGAGCGCGCAGCGTGCGCGCAGGCATACGCACACGCGCAGGCGCCGGGGATCCCCGCGGGGACATCCCCCCACCCGAGACTGGCTGAGTCCATGAGGGTGGCACCTGCCCCCCTCTGTGTGTGTGTACGTGTGTGTGTGAGTGCGCGTGTGACCGCGCGGGTGTCCGCGGGCGCGGTGCGCCGCCGTGCGCGCAGGTGGCGGCGGGCGGGGAGGGGCGCGGCGCGGAGCGGAGCGGGGGGGGCGGCTGCTGGGCTGGCTGACGGATGGCTGGCCGGGACACATCCCGCCATCCCGTTTGTGCTCTGTTCGTATGTCTTTCCTCTGTGCTCTGCTGCTTTTTTTTTTTCCTTCAAAAATCTCCCTGGGAATTTTGTATTTTGCAGCTTTTTTTTTTTTTCTTTTTTTTCCCTCTCTCTCGCTCTCCTTCCTGCTGAGGATACGTTTCGCTTGCCAAGTTTGTAGTGACACCTCTCAGATTCCCCTACTCCCTGTTTTTTGGATCTATTACAGTGCCCGTTTGTATATAGACATACCGTATTTTTTTTTGCCTTTTTTTTTTTTTGTCAAGAAAATGGGAATTCTTTGGGAAGCTAATGGATACTGAGGAGGACGATCCTAAAAATCTCCTTTTGAATCGGTAAATGAGGTGTGCGAAGATATTCTTAAATTCAGCCATCAATTTAGCTTCGTGTTAAGCACCTCGAAGTATTTATGATTGCAGAGCAGGTGCAAGCGAGGATTAGTAATAAGGTAAGGGAGCTATTTCCATCTTTGAGGCAGCAGCATTTGCTCAGGGTTATCAGCAGCTTCTCTTTTTTTTCATAGAATCTGGGCTGATTTATTTGCATTTTCGGTGCTGTTCTCCCGTCCTTCCGAGTCTTTTCTAATACGCCTGCTTTCTTTTCATCACTAAAATATACGTTCCTGCTTCCTCTGTATTTGGGAGTTTCTTTGCTGTGCACATGTTTTGGCTATTATTTGGTAACTGTTTAAAACCACTAATCCTCTGTTTAAAATGATTTCTTATCTTGCACTTTCTCCCCCGAGCAGGATTCCTGAAAAGCCCCATAGAAAACTGCAACACAAAAGCTTTTTTAAAATTATTATTATTTGCATTTAAAAAGGAGAGTGAAGTAGTTAAAATCTTCCCGGGGGAGAACTGGGCAGAGGGTGTGGGGGGGCAACAATTAGGTTCTCCCGCTAAAAGCAAATTAATATCCCCCCCCCCCCCCCCCCCCCCCCGATTTCTGGGCCGTAACGAGCCGCACCGCGCTCCGGCCCGAGCCTGCGGCACCGGGGTCCCCCCCGGGTCCCCCCCGCGCTGCTGCCGGCGGCTCTGCGGGGAGGGGAGGGGGGGTGGGGGAGCCTCGGCCTCCGTCCCTCCCGCCCAAAGTTTCGGCTTCCCCCCCCCCGCCTCCGCGTCCCTTTCGTGGCGTGATGGTGTGTGGGGGGTGTGATTCCTTGGGGGGGGCTGGGAGAGAGGGAAGGGATACCCCTGCTTCCCGCTGGGATGTGGCAGGCTCCTGCTCTCCATCAGCGTGCTTTACTAATTTTTGTTTTATCAGCTCTGGTTAGGGATATAAATGGCACGAGCAAGGGTATCAATTGCCAGCTAACCACGGCGATAGTCCCTGTTTTATGGGATTTAATGATTTCTCTTGTTTTGAAAAAGCTCTTGTGACACTAACAATAAAGAACTCCATAAATCATCTAAATGAATTGTGCTCCTGTAAAGGCAGTTTTTGGTATTTTGCTGCGTATCATCTCATCCTGGTAATTAATTGCACTGACAGTTGTGAACATGTTTGTGGTAGTAAAGGTGCCATTACCAAAAAGTGGCTTTCTTGATATGGGTCCCATGTTTACTGAACTCCTACAGTGTGCCTTAGCTGTAGCTGACCACTGTCCTCTCGAGATATAGGGAGAGATCAGATTATTGTGAAGTGAGCGGAGTGTGGGGACAGACATGTTTAGTGAAGTGACACGTTTGTTCCCCAACACTGAAAAGAGTGAAAACCCATTTAACAGGCTGCTTCAGTGACTTAGGTTGGAAGCAGGAGGTAATAATCACTTAGGCCTTCTGATTACATATTTTGATTAAAAGACAAAGCAAACGGGGTTAGGTGGTTTGTTGTTTGTTGTTTTTTTTTTTTTTTTTAATCTTGATGATTCTGTCGCTAGCTTTTAAATCCTCTTAAAAATAAGCAGGAGCTGTGGAGTTCAATCTTTCAGCAGAATATAGCAATGCTCCTGCAGTGCTGTGAGGAAATCTCTTTCATGTTATCCTTCACTGTTGCTTTACTTCTATCTTCAGTATTCATGATAGTAATTTTCGATCCGTTATTTACAGTCAGGATATACTGAAAAGTCTGAAATAAAATAATGCCGTTCTTATGAAGGGAAACGTGCTATGAGGAAAAGAATCAAGTTTGACTGTTTTAAGAAAATTGTTAAGCCACAGGACTTACATTTGAGTTTTCTTTCTGCTGCCTTTGACAATCATTAACATGATCTGCAACTGGTGATGTAACATATGTCTCGGTGTACGTATATCATCTGCATAACTCGCTATGTGTTCAGTTGGAGCTCCATTTAAAGCTGCCGATAAATTATTCGCTGTGCAAAAATGTTCACCGGCAGTTGAACAGGAGCAGGTTCAGTTCACCATACGATTAATTGGGTGATAGTTGCCAAACGTAATACAACTGTATAGATATGCCGAGTCCCTCAAAAATTGTTACCATGTTATGGTTTGTTTCTTAAAATAGCCACATGCAAAACCTGGTAAGATTCAACTCCTTGTAGCCACTGAGTAGGTATCTGAGTAAGGTTAATGGAACCCAAAGCTAAGAAGTTACTTCATGAACTGTATGTAGATTTTAGTGGTTTCTCTGAGCCCCTCGGAATAGAGTGTTTTATTAGCATGAAATAGCGCAGAGATGTTGAGTTCAATCCTACTGTCCTTATTCAAGAAAAAATTTCCATGACTTCATGAATCTATATATAAAGATGTTTTCAATGAGAATTTCTGACTGTGCAGTCAGACAATTTAGACGGTAACTTTGATGCCCATATTATTTAATTTGTCAGTGTTAGAAAGTTTAGTCTTTATCTCCATAAATTGGAAAGGGTCAAAGAGTGTTTCCTGTTGTGTCATCAGTACCGCCACTGTCATTCCCTTTTTGCCAAAGAACAATTACTCAATGAGGACAGACTTGGATTTGAGCTTTTAAAATGTCTTTCCTCTGAACATCCAAAACATTTAGAAAACTGTATTGGTGACTCACTAGAAGGGTTGTCTGTATCCTTTTTTACTATTCATTATCTCTTATATCGTGTGTGCATTTGAGCATAATCTAGTCCTTGAATTGACAGGTCATTGCTTGAATAAATTATTTGGTTGTTTATTTTCCTATTTGAACATGGTTGTCCCTCTATGCTATAACAACGATAATTCCTTAAGCGACAGTGAGTTGCAAGAAAATGCTTGAGTTCATGGGTCAACATAGTGATTCGTGACTGGATAGAGAATATTGCTGATCAAGGTGTATGGCAAATTAAATCTTCAACCATAGTTTCTGGTAGAGGTACGATACCTTTCCTCTTTAGTTCTTGTTAAATTAGCTTTGGGAGTTTTTGAGATGGTAAAGAGCATTACAGGACTCTTGTATTTCAATCCACAGGAAGGGAATCTCTAATTTTGCAATGTAAAACCAGAGATGCAGTCTTCCAGACACCAAAGAAATTAATTTGCTGCACCTAAGTCCCTGCAGTTACTAGTACTACTGTTTGATCCCATTTCAACTCTTGAAATCTCATAGTGCTTTTCAGTAGTGAGCAGCTATCAATATCCTAATTTTTAGTGATGGGAAAAGTACCTGAAGCACGTGACTAATCTGAGATTGTGCAGCGATTCAGTAGCAGGTGTAGATAGTGGACCTGTGGCTTTTGTTGCTCAGTTCCAGGCTGTAGCCACTAGATGGGTATGAAACTTCTGCAACAGTTGTAAATGTTTCTGAAGAAGAAAAATGAATACTTAAAGAAACACAGTGTTTGATACGGGCCAGAAATAAGCTTAACTGAAAGAAACAGAAGTGTGGATAGCAACCTTTACCTAATTTTGATAGGAGTTTATACACATTCCATAGATGGTACAGGATGTCAAACGTACTGCTGATTTAATGGCTAGGAAGATGCTGGGGCCATCGGTCTCGCCTCAGCAGGAGACCTCCAGTGATGAGCCCTGCACTATACGGAGCAGCAGGGTACTCCCAGACACCCACCCGCTGTCAGACCCCTTCCTGCCAGGTATCCTGCTGGTTGCGAGATCCGTGCTGCCACACACACCTCTATCTGCAAGAGCAGGAGGTTCAGAGCACCCAAGTGCAATATGTGGCCAAGTTCTGTTATTCTTACACTCTTACGATCTCATCACAGTCAGCAGGTTGAGCTCAATAAAGTATTCTGAAGTTGTGACCATTTAAGATGGGATTCGTATTTGTTTAGACATGCCAGAACTAATGAAAGCTGCTTTCCCAAAGATTTCTGTCTTGTAGAGTGAAACTCTTCCCCAGCTGAAACACTGAGAGGTCTTTCTCTCATTCATCTTTCACGTGCCCAGTAATGTATTGCAATTTTTCTTTTTTTTTTTTTCTTCTTTCTGTTAAGAGAGGTTGAGTGAAGTATTCAGAGTCTTGGAGAGTTCCTTATACCTGTTTTGTCACTCAAATTTGCTTGTTCCTCAGATAGTTTGGATGAAATCACCAACCAATTAAAAAATTGGTAGAAGTGCATGCAGAGCATGGTTATATAGATCTCGCTGCTTCAGAAGACCAGACTAAAACTGCAGCCTTGTATAGGTCATGTATTTTCTCATGTAACAAGTCGGTAAACTAGACATCTCAATCATTTCATGGCTTTTCACTGCACAGGGCAAGAGCTTACTACTGGTGACAGCTAGTGATGTTTCTCCTTGGCTTCATGTATTGATAGTCCAAGCTTTAAGTTTGAACATTTGTCTGTGGAGGTCCATGTGGAGGAGAGGAGTAATTGCCAGAAATCTGCTGTGTATCCAAATGGTTAAGACTATGGTTTTGTCATAAATAGGATTAAGATTTCAGAAGAGAACAGTTTTAGTTATGGAAATAATCATCTTAGTGTGATAGCAGATGTTAGGTTGATTTCTGCAACTTTCTAGGAAATGGCAATACCTGTGCATGAATCTTGTGTGCTGGAGAACTTTTTATAAAGCCAGAAAAAAATAAATAACTTGAATCCATTTTGTATACATCTATCTGAAGGTATATGTCCAAAATGATATTTTTTAGTAGTTTTTATCGATGTGAAGACTTTGGAACAAATCCCACCATGCCCTTTCTTCCCTGGCAGAGGAAAAAAAAAGCACTGTGCTTCAGGAGAGGGACTGTGTTTGGGGGAAGTTTTCAGATACCTTTTCTCTATGGAGGAAGAGGCTGGACAAACCACCTGCACAGTGGGAAAAGGAGCGTGGACAAGATGAGGGGACTGAAAGCAGGAAGAGTGAAGCTAGAAAGACGACATGTATCAGAAAAGATGATATATGGAATTTAGTGATCATAAATTTCTACTGATTGAGCATAATAAACACCTCATCTGTGAAGCTGTGTTGCAAACACAAGTAGGCATATTCAATTCTGAAATGCTACTGTGAAAATGCAGTCCGAAGTCCACCTGATTTTGTCCATTTCAGTGGAGTTGCTGTAGTCTGCAACAGGGCTAAAGCAGTGGAGAACTGGGATTTTACTTTTTAGTCGTCTTTGTTATTGTTGATGAGTCTAGAACACAAGACTTCATAATGTGACTTTATGTTGTGCAAGTAGAAAGTAGAAGGAATTGATCCGCTACATTGTTAATCAGCTTACTAGCCTCATATACTGTGAGAGGACTAACTTCATATACACTATAGAGGGGAGAAATGCTGAGAAAGAAAGCATTTCTGTTTGTGCATTTCAGTAAAACAATATAAAACCAACTATAACATGTTTTCCAGAGCCTTAGTAACAGAACTGTGATTAGCATAAAATTTCCAAGGACTGGGATACCAGATGCACTTGCTTATTTATTTAGGATTTGATCCACTTCCTGTTGTGGGGAACTTTATTATTTAGAGGAAGGAAGAGTGGGGAGGGTGTATTGTTCCTTTGAAGTGCATGAGAGACTTGCCATCCCAGTTGCCAGAAACCAGCACAGTGGGGTTCTGAATTTTGAAATTTGAAGTAGAAATTTTGTTAGTTTATATAGTTATTTGCAAACACTCAATATGGTGAAAGTTTATTTAAAGGAAGTAGGAGTGTAGTTATGGGTATTTATTTTTGACTCTTGCCTTTTATTTTGTTCAACAATTATTCAGAATTGGCTTATCTGTTATTTTCAATAAAGCATCACCTCCAGCTGAGATATATTTGACTTTGTTAAAAACCCAAACTCTTGAACTCGGGAAAAATTGGGACTGGTTCTGATTAAGCATGTTTGTTGGACAATTAAAGTTTTACTGAAAGACGTAGCCAGGTAGCAATTGATACTGCAGTAAAATGAAATTTAGGCGTTACTAAGTTACAGACAAGCTGAGTGCTGAGGTTTTATTAATTACTGTTTGTATTCCTTGGGCAAGCAGAAGGTCCAGCCAAAATCATCACCTACTTGTGCAAGGCACTGTACAAATAAGTAATAAATGCATTTTGTGTCACAAGGAATTTCAGCTTCACTCTACTATGAGTTCTTATCGCTTGATTTACCACAGTTGCACTGAATTCGTGTGTTCACAAGTGAAAGAACCGTAAATTGTGGAAGAACTGGAATACAATGTGAGAGTGGTTAGAAAAATAAATTCAATGTACTCAGTGAAATAAACATTTGGAGGCACTTTTTAAAAGAAGATCATCAATCCATCTGAGAACTTTTCTTGTCTTTGGTAAACTCACTTGAAAAATATGCACGCATGTATAGATACATATACGTGCACTATGCTATACAGTAGTGTAAATACACAAAAGAAATGATGTGTGGTCTGATTCAAACTTCAGTGTAAATATATAGAAATTGCAGCAACGCTACTGGAGATAGTATGTACAACAAATGTCTGTGCAGCTAGTATATATGAAGAAATAGCATTTCTTTTAATTGGACAGTGACTTAGTCAACTTCTGTGCCTTTAATGAATTAATGAAAGATGCACAGTAAACACTACTTTTCCCCTGCTATTTCATTTGCTTGTTTTTAAAAAATTCCAAATATAAAAATGTAGATTGACTTTTAGCCTATGTTTGGCACGTTTTAACCTATGTAGGGACACGTACCATTTGGCAAGTGAAGGTCTAAGCAAAGGTTGAACAAAACTGAACTATAAACATTACTTTAAAGTGGCCATTAAAGAAAAAGAGATTTTCTGTTGTTTTGGAACATTTGCTGCAACTAACATTTAAGAAGAGAGCAATTTTTGAAAATGCAAAACCTAATGATTTCATTGCTCTTTGTTCATATCCACCATCTTGTACTCTTGCAACTCTGATGTTTTTGCAGATTGTTGCTGAGGTCAAAGTTGAGTCTCAACTTTTTGTATCTTAGTAAGTTTGCTGGTGTAATTAGGAGCATAAACATAAATCTTGTAGTGTTTGGAATCTTAATGATGAAGACCTCCAAAGGCTGCCACAGGTTTCCTTTTTGACTGTTTAGCAACATTTTGCATTGCCTTAATTCTTGTCCCCGTTGTCATAACAGAGAAATAGAGTAACTTTTTTTTGTGTCATCGTTTCCCTCCCCCGCCCCCCCCCCCCCCCCCCCCCCCCCTTTCCTAGTTTGTAAGAGGTGTACTGTGGCTCATTGCCATTGACTGGGCTACAGAGAGGAGAACCAGTGTGATAGTTTGGTGTTTGCTTTTCCCATACTCACTCTTCACCTAGCTGCTGGGGCTGTGATGCAGCAATTATGCTGTGCCAGATTTTTCCAGCGCACCCATCTCTAAGGTTTTAGCTGCTGCATGTCCACAAGAAAGAAACACTGGGGGCACTTTGAATCTCATGCCTTTGCTTGGCACTTATATTAAAATATATTTCAGTACTCAATCTATTTTGTTTTCCCATCCATAAATTGAACTACTACCCTGAGATGCTGTGAGGATTAATGAATGCTTGGAAAGCTTACTGCAGATGGAAAAAATACAGTGCTGCCTCTTCAGATCATTATGTATAACACTGCATAGCTCAAAAGTTATGAGAATTGTATAAAGGCCCTGGCAGATGAAGCAAGAAAATATTAAACCTCCTATTAATGGGGGAGCCATAGGTCTTTCTTCATCTGCCATCCATTCTTGGTTTGGAGAACAGCAGTGCAATGAACGATCCTGTTCTTGTGAGCCTTGCTTTGTAACAGCCTTTGAAAATGAGGGGTGATTGACACAAGGAAATCTTGTTGGGCCCTGATGGATGCTGTTCAGATTTTGTGAAATGGCAGTATTCTTTTCAAGTATTTTTCTTCCAAAATAATAAAGCATCACTATGTATATGGGCCTGGCCATTCCTAAAAAGATTAAGCGTTTCTTAAAAGAAAAAGTAAAATGCTTATTGTAAACTCAGATGGTATTGTGAAAGAAATCAGCATTTGTAATGAGAAGTCAGAATCCAGTTAGATTTCTAATGCTTTTTAACAAAATAGTTAAAATTTCATTTTCTCCTTGGATATAAATAATTTCCCTAAGAATTATAACTACTTAGGTAGAAATTTATATGCAACATTCTTGCACATTTTAAAAATAGCTTTGAATAATTAGGAAAATGTAATGAAAATTGTGACAGACCTTTATCATAGAGGTGTAATGAAAACATCCATGATGCCAACTATTGCACCTCTTCTTCATATTTTATATGGGGTCAAGTAATCTGTCAGAAATTCAGAGAAGTAGTAACTATGGTACTACAGTGGCTTAGTTTCAGAAAACAGTGAAACTTCTAATAGAACTAAAAAATACATAATCACCAAGGTATGTAATCTTAACCAAAATGTCTTTGGTGTTAGTAAAGCGAGCTACTTGACGTTTGGCTGATAATATACTTGAGCTGCCATTTTGCATCCCACTTTAATTCAGAAAATATTTGATAGCTCAGAAATGCAAGCTGATTCTTAATCAAAGCAGTGGGAAATGTGCAAATACTAGCAACAAGTCCTGTTTTATCTTTGGTTATCTATGAATAAGATACCACATGATGAGACCATATGAGTAGTGTGGTGCTTTCAAATCTATCTCTCTGAAGATAATTTCACTGCTCAACTAAACCATAGGTATGAAAAGAAGTTATTTTACAGACTGCCAAACCCAGTCTTGCTGAGTTTCCATAATCGGGTCCTAAACTGAAATAGAGAGCAAAATCGGTAAAACCTAGAGAGCCGCATTGGTGTCAGCACCAGAGGGAGCTGCTTGCCCAACTCTTGGCCATGTAACAGCTCGAAGGCTGGAAAGAACCAACAAAAGGGGACAAAATGGCAGAAAAAATATATGGTAACCTGTTAAACACTGTCCACGCAGGAAAAATAATATTTGAAAGTTGAAGCTGTTTGGTGTGTTGATCTGTTGGCCAAATCTGACATTTTTCTTATCCTGAATACTTTTAATTTATACATTCAAATTCTAATCTAACCATTGTTTCTAGATTGTCATAAAAAAATTTTGCAGCTTACAAAGAAGGTATTATAAAAATAAATTATGATCTTCAATTACAACTGTAACTTTGGATCCTCTATTTGCTATAATAATGTAAATACATTTTATATTTACATATTGGACCCTTGTATTTGTGTTCTTTGTTGGTACAGTGTGATACCTGGTAGGAATACAGATAAGGCTAATTATTCTTCTCCTCAACTGCCCCCCTCCCCCCTTTTTTTTTTCTCCTAGTAATCCCATATTTTATATGGCATGAATGTTTATTCTCTTAGATTACTGAGAACTAAAACGTGTGCGATACAATGATTCTGGACTTCATCTGTAAAGTATAATTATTTAAGTATTTGTGTGCCAGTGAATTTCACAGGTTGCAAAGTGAAATTAGGGCTGAGCTGTGCAGGATGCCGTATTTACCCACAGTAAAAAAAAAAAAAACCCTGAAGAATAACGCACCCCCCACCACCCAAACACCTCTCAGGCACTGGTGTAAAGCATTTGTAATCTATGTGCTAGGACAGACAAAAGAGGAGAGAAAGGAAATATTGCCCTTCAAACAAAAGATGACTTAAGCATTTGCTTAACTGCTGCTTCAAGTTGTCCAGGGTCACAGAAGTAGCCTCTGGCAGAGTGAGGAATTGAACCTGAGCCTCTGAAGTCCTAGTCCAGCACCTTGTTCATAAGATATTCCTTCTTCTCTTGGCTTTACCACCATAAAAAGTGATCTCTGTACACCAAGGATAATACTTTTAAAACTAGATTTGTGTGTTCTACTACTGCTGTAGTAGAAATCGCTTATTTACAGGCATGCACGCGCACACACACACACATCCTTTCCTTAGACAGGGACTTTGTTGATAAGGCAGTATGATAGTACTAAAATCAATTCATGTGGAGCTTCAAAGTTATTAAGGTGTAGCAATTTAAGTGTATTCAATCTAAGAGATTTCCAAGGCAGGTACCTGTGTAGAGAGTATGTGTATGGATACACACATTTCTAGAATGTATATATACATGTATATATGCACTTAGTTATTTCAATGTCAAAATTAGAAATTGAGTTTAGCTGAGACTGTTGGAAGTGGAGCAGCTGAGAAATTTCAGTACTTAGAGAGTGGTCCAGCTTTCTTTTACTTGATAAGAGAGATCATAAAAGCCCAATTTATTTGCTGCTAGCGCCTGAGTGAATGGACATGCTTCCCAATTTTACATTTGGACTAAATCTACGAATATAATTCTTCCACAGTTCAATATTTTACAACTTATACTGCCAGATTTAAATAACAAACTAAGTTTTCAAGTTCCTTCTTCGAGAAGATACAGAACAAATGTTTGTTTCAACAATGCATTTTCCCTTTTATTACATCCTGAAATTTCTCCCTTATTAAGCAATTTGCAAATATGTGTAACTGCTAATTCAGTTTGACTTGCAAATCGGGAATAGGGCAATGTAATAGTCTTAGTCTGAAATGCTCCAGCTCAGTGTTAGATCTCTCTCCATGCTTCCTGGCTGAGGGTCAGGGGATGCAGATGAAAAGAGGTATGTGGGTGTCAGTACAATCTAAATTTTGAGCTCAGGTAATGAAGTCCTTAAATGAACTCACATAGAAGAACTTGGCCAGAGCAACAAATTGACCTTAGGCACCTGTTAAATTGCCCAACTGGTTCCCTTTCCTTCCAAGGTCTCCTAGAAGGTTGTTTATGTGTCACTACAACTTTCCCTGATCCTGGGTAATGTAACAGCCTTAAGATCAGTAATGGAGAAACTGCAGATTTCATTATGTTTTCAATCTTTTACTGAATTTCAAGAACTACAGTTTTCCCACTTTGAAACAAAAGAACAGTCTGGAAAAAAAAAAAAGTGAATCAGAACCTTAAAGTTCCAAGTTCTACTATTAGGTCTTTCAAATATATTCTTTCAATCTGTTTGGAAGTTCAGATCCTAAAAGATTGTGAGAAGTGGACCAAACAACCTGAAACAGTTGAGAGACACTCCTTAGTGTGTTTTTTAATGTGATTGATTTAATGCTTCTGGTCTTTGATTCAGTCTTTACTTTCTTTTTGTTTCAAAGACCAAACACAAATAAACAATTCATTATGATTTAACTGGTTGCCTGAAGGACATCTGGATTGGAAGTTCCAATAAAAAGTCTTCAGTTTTGTGTCAGGTCAAGTACAGTGTTCCTATAGCACCATTTGAAACTGTCATATACACTACACTTTCTCAAAGGCTTTTGCAAATATGTTTTCTAAGTGAGGCTATTTATCCAAGAACCTTCTCTCAGCCAAGCGTTCAGAAAACAGTAGCTGTTGTTTGCATCTTGAAGGAAATTATTTATTACTAAGACAAAATGAGTCTGCACTAGCTCACTTCTCTGTGCAGGGTGATATATTAAAACCGGGAGGATTATGAAAAAATCAAGGTGGAATAACTGGGCAGCAGAATGATACTTGAAATCCAATTTGTGTAATTGTAAATTGATGCACGTTGGTGGAAATATTGTATACTGTGGCAAAGTCTGGTTTGTAGATTGTCTGGGGGAAAATCTCTAAAGAGGTTATGATTTGTTCCTTGGCGGTTCACCCTAATTTAAACAGGACTGGGAATCATCCTTTAGAGCTACAACCAAAACTAGGCAGTGTGATTTAGCTCAACTGAGGCTTAGCCCAAAGTCCATTGAAATCCATGGAAAGTTTTTCCCATTGATCACTTTTCAGTAGCTCTGTCCATGTTATGTTCTCCATTAAATAATGACCTACTAACAAAACATTCTACATCCCTGCCTGTAGTGTTTCTGTGACGAAAATTTTTCATTGCTTCCCTTTAAAAAGATCTCAAGGAAAATTATATGCTCAGTTGTTTATGTAAATATCTACTGAACCTTCTTACCAACGATGCAATCAGGAAGCTCACACATACTGTCAAAGGGAAAAGTGCACACAAAATGGTTGTTTTGTAATCATGTCCTGTGATATGAATGAATACAGGTGACCATGTGATAGCTAAAGCATTTAGATTAAGCAAAGGCAACATTCTGGAGTTTGCCACATACAAAGGTCATCAAATCAAACTTTCAGGCTAGATTTTTTTTTTTTTTTTTAAAGGCTGGATGATTTTATGGCCGTTAATAATATTTGTAGCTCTAGTATGCAAACCAAGATAAGAATAATCAAATCTCATGCTTCAGGGCATAAGCTAATCACCTGCTGGGTTTGGCATAATTGGTTTAGTGCATTATACTAGGAAAGGAGGTTCGCTTTCTCTGAAACTTTGAGTCTTAGCCACCCTCAGTGAGCGCATTTAAAAGGCCAGAGTTTCCTGATCCCTTTTGACAGCTCTTTTGTTCATACAGTGATGCGTAACTAGGGCCAGTGAACATTAATGCTAGAACCTTATTTTTGGATTTCGTGATTTAAAGCTGTTAGTATGAGTTACTGCATTTTATGTGGTGGAGACTACACATGTATTTAAGGGTTCCTTGCTGGTTTTCCAAAAGTGGAAAAGATGCCAAATGATGTAAGAAACAGACTTTGTGATAAATTGGTGAATAGTGTGTGCACACACAGACACAGACATGCATACATTAATACATGTGCTAAATTACAAAATAATCAATTTATCTATCTGTCCTGGTATCTGGACATAGATAATTGATGTGCTGCTTATAAACATTCTCTAGTTATTTACAATGCTTTGCAGGCCCCAAATTAGACAAGTAATAAGTTATAATGGCTTTTTGATTAACTCATTGGCAGTAGAAGTTGGATTTACCTGATATGGAGCCTGTTTCTGGCAGTGGATTCACCAGTGACCACCTGCTCAAAAGGATTAATTCTGTAATTGAATCTCTGCTTATTTTAGTGAATGTGTTTTGTTTTCTTAGGCCCAGTTTGTGGTGGATACTGGCATGTGGCTATGGAGCAGGGAAGTGTAAACATTTTTCCCTTCCAATCCCCTCAGTGGAAGCTGACCATGTCTGCAGCCTGTGCACTCTAGTGAACAAAAAACATTTCAAGAGTAGTGTCTTGTCAAAGGAAAAAATGAGAGCCCCATACCATTTAACAAAATCTATATAAAGTAACAGGCAATGAAATACCTGAACTAGAGTTCTCTAGGATGCTCAAAAACCCCAGACTGATAAGATTTGATTCCATTGATTTTAGAGTAATTTCTGTTGAACTCTATTTGTTTTTTACTATTAAATTAAGTTTGGGTTTTCTCAGACCATGCAATATGCTCTTGGAAGGCAGTTTTTCCTGCAGCTTCCACCAGTACATTAGAGGTCAAAGTCGTATTGGCTTGCTTTATGCTTTAACAGTTTGATAGGTGGCAGCCTTAGTTGCCACCAATACTTAACCTTAGCTGGACTTTCTCTTCTAGGAATTTATGAGCGCCATCCATGTTTTTGTCAATACAAACGAGTTTCAACTGAAAATCAGGGGCTGTAGTTTTCTTCTGGTTTTCAGGATTAAGGGTGACTAAAATTTAATGTATTCATATTGTGTATCCTAGAGATCAGGAGAGAGGCTACAAGTGATACAGGAGTTATATGCCTTCTGAAAGCCTGATGCAAAGCATCTCCCTTGAAAGCCTCAGTGATGGCACAGACAGCCCTGCATCATAACATGTCACTCACCGTGTTAGCATTGACCTTAGCAGCATGAGGTCACAAGATTGGTTTGGTTTTTTGTTTGTTTTGGTTTTTTTTTTTTTCATATATGTGCATTTATGGAAGATTCTTTTTTAAGCTAGGGAACAGAAAAGTACAATATTGTGTTGGGTTTTTCCACTGTTCTTGCAGGGGAGTAGGGGCTGGGGCTAACAGGAGATCTGGAACCTCCTTAGTGCCTCAGCTCAAATTGCAGTAAATCTATACCTGTCAGGTTTCTTTTGTCTACAAGTCAAGATACTGGCTCACAAAGGAATAAAAAAGGAAATATTCTTCTCTTAAGAACAGAACACCAAAACCACAAGCAAGTTTATTATCCATGTAAAGTCCTCAGATGCAGGTCTGCAGGAAAACCTATAACACTGCTGAAATATATGCAGCAGGGTTTTTTTTTTCCAGATGAATACTTTTATTAAAACATTTTCATAATTTCCACACAGCGGTAATCATTTTATTGCTTTTCTTTATCTATACCTATTACTGTTCATAGAGTAGCTGCTCAGTTCTGATAACCTAGTGGAAATGCATTCCAAGTGTAAATCAAGATTTGCAGAATTTCATAAAATTCTCTGAATTTCCTTTTCAAAGCACACTGGCACAGTTTACTATGGCTGTTAATAAGACATTTTCAAGTTTAGTATTTTGATCTGGAAACAGTTATTTCATTTCCTGGTGACTTATGTGTTTCTCTTCTAAAGGAATTTGGGGTTTTCAAAGTTATCAGTCAGACTTTACAATTAGTTGGCCCATCACCATAGTAGTAAAGTATTGGTCTATAGAAATACAGAGAACAGCACTGAATTAAAAAAATCAGCCTTGCAGAGCCAGACCCAACTGCACAGGCAAGATTTTGCTCAGCATTTCAGTATGAGATGTTAACAGATCACATATAAATAACTCTAGAAAGGGAAACCAGCCCGATACAGGAATGTGTTTATCTGTAGGCATGCTTGCGCTGGTTCTTGTCCAAACTTTGTCTTTGTTCAATCAACCAATCCTTTAAACAGGGCCTTTAGTTTCAAAACTGAGGCTTGATTTTTACCCTCTCCAGGTGCAGCAGTCACAAAAGAAAATGTGTGAAAATGATAAACATGATTCCCACTGGTCACCACTGATATATTCAGTTGTGCCCAGGACCCTGTTTTGTGTTGAAATGATTTCACTGTGTACATCTTCAGAAGTCAAATACTTTAGAAGTAGAGTCTAAATTTTAAAAATGTGCTTCTATTTGAGTCTACAGCAGGCTGTTAATGATTGTAATGGTAGAGTTTCCTTCCAATAAAGTGTTTTCTTGAGCTGGCTGTTCTCAGAATATCTTTTTTGAAAGCCTTTTGGTCTCTGCTCAGGAGCTCTCTGTTGCCTTAGAGATAACTCTTGTATATTGTATACATGAAATAAACCCAACAAAACTGCCTAGGGATTCTGCCACAGTCAGTAAAATAACACTTAGGTCCCACCACAAATGGTTCCAACTCCTGATGGTTTGCCAGGCTGGTTTTGGCAGGCTACGTTGTAGATAGAGGCATTTATTGTATACTTTGGAGAAATTAAAGAATTAGGTATTTATTGTGATGCAAAGGTGAATAGATGGAGATTGCTGGTCTACAGACTTTTATTTTTTTCCCTAAGGTGTCCTGGTTTTGTCTGGGATAGCTAAATTTCTTCCCAGTAGCTGGTATAGTGCTGTGTTTTGGATTTAGGATGAGAATAGTGTTGATAACATGCTGATGTTTTGGTTGTTGCAAAGCAGTGGTCAAGGACTTTTCAGCTTCTCACACTGCTCTGCCAGTGAGGAGGCTGGAGGTGCACAATAAGTTGGGAGGGTTCAGCCAGGACATCTGACCCAAACTGGCCAAAGGGATATTCCATACCATATGACCTCATGCTCAGTGTATAAACTGGGGGCAGTTGGCTGCGGGCTGCTGCTTGGGAACTGGCTGGCGGGTGGTGGGCAATTGCATTGTGCATCACTTGTTTAGTATATTCTAATCCTTTTATTTTCCCTTCCTTCTCTGTACTATTAAACTGTCTTTACCTCAACCCATGAATTTTCCTTTTTTTTTTTTTTTTTTTTTTCCAATTTTCTCCCCTATCCCACTGGGGGCAGGGGTAGTGATCAAGTAGCTGTGTGGTGTTTAGCTGCCTGCTGGGTTAAACCACGACATAGGTTTACATTTGATTAGGTGGTAGAAGTTATTTTGTAATTGCCTATATTTTAGTACCTTGGATATAAATTTTTCATAGTTCATGCAGCCATAGAAATCCACAAAGAATAAAGAGATAAATCTATATATGATACTGCCATAATGAGGGAAATAATTTGTATTTTTTCTTAGTTTTGTTTGTTTCCACTAGAACTGATTTTAAGGAAGAAAACACTCTGTAATTTGTGAATCAAAAACCTACTATATTCCCTATCTCTGCACCTTCACTGACTCAAATGGCACTGCACGAATACATGTAAAACCAACACTTGGCTACCATATTTATTTTAGCAGTACTCTGCTAGTTTTCAGACTATCAGACATGATTGTGTATCTTTATTCTCATGATTTTAGGACTGAAACTCACATTAATATTTACCTTTCACCCTTAAAAATCTGAAAGCACTCTACAGCGGAGTACAGATGTTCTTACATTCATGTTTTTTAGGTGTGGAAAGTAAGATGCAGGAAGCGAGAGCAACCACTGAAAGACCCTGAAAGGCTAATATCTAGTATCCCAGAGAACATATCTACCTACAGGGATGCATTAAATATGGCATTAACTCCTCAACCCACATTCACTTCAATGCAAGTCAGCTTCAGTCTGAACTTTGCCTTTTCGATAAATTAAAAGTGAAGTCTGGAAAAATACACATTTAAGGTTTTGACTTCTGCAGGAAAGCCTTGCATTCACAAAGAGGTCCTCCATAAAGTATGAGGGTCTGAAATTTGCTAGAAAAAGGAGTATAAATATTCTTTCCTCCTTGAAGATTTTTCTTTAGGGTGCTCCCAAAGAGATAATGGTTTGTGTAAGATTTCTGTGACCATATTACTAATAAGTCTTTGAAACATTTATTAAAAATCTTCTATTGATCAAATATGGAATGTACCTCTTCTTTGTCAGTTATGAAACAGGTGGCAAGTCTTCAAATGAAATTGCAGTAGGGCATGATTCTGCAAGGCGTCAAGTATTCTCAATCCTTGTACTTTCAGTAAATATAAAGATTTTTACTATTTTATGGAAGACACTGTTTAGTTTTGCAAGAGACTACTTCTGGTGTCTATAGGATTCATTACTTATAAATATTTAAGGACTTCTTCAGCATAAGCACGTGATTCAATAGAAGCACAAAGCTTTTAATACATAATTAGTCAAGTTGTAGTCCAGGTTAGATATGTGGTACGTTAGTGTCTAAATATTGAACAGCTAATCTGATTCTAATGTAAGTAGCTGCATTAGTTCTTCCAGGAGGAATCTGTTCTTTGTTTCTCTCAGGTCTTGCACATTTTTCTGGCTCTTTTATTTTTTTGAATTAACAGTATGTATGAGAATCTGATTCTCTGAGTGTCCATGCATAGTTTAATTTTTACAAGAAATCTCACTTCTTCTGTCTCAAAGTTAAATGTATGCATGTATGCAGAATCAAAGCCTTAGGTTACAATTGGAAAGTTTAAGTAGTAGGTGGGCTCTGCAATGAGTTTTAATCTACTCCTTTTATTTGACCTCACATTTATTTTGATGCACTGAAATATTTTACACTTTAAGCAGGCTTGCACTGGAAATATCCAACTCCTACATTATTTCTGACTGGCTTTATTACAGCAACTGCAGAGAATCTGGTTAGGCACCTATGTGTTGTAACAATATTTAATTCTAAAAAAACAACTAGAAATTGGAATAAAAATGGTGATATATAAATATACAAGCTTAGTATCCCACATACATACACTATATAAATTCTTTGTTGATTTCTGAAGGGAATTAGGCCGCTAGCTCTTTTCACACTCCTGTATGGAACAAGAGATTTATTCAGTGTACCGTGCTTCCTAAACCAGTCCGTTAACTTGAATGCTGGTTGCATTGACGTTTCTAATCCTAGAATAAGTGGTAATAGCTATTGACAATGTTGTTGGGCACAAGAAACAGTCTTCCAATGAGCAAGATACACAAATCTATCCCATCATGGGAAGCTCACCCTCTTGGAGTGAGTCTACAAGCCAACTCAGGTGACCCACTAACTATCCCTCTGCTTCGAAGTGACTTTTCTAGACTGATAAATTTGTGCTAGCAACCTGTACAGATATGGAATTTGTCCCTACAGAGATGGAATTTAATCTATTGTCAAGAAAATATTTGTAGCCAGCTTTTGTGCAGTAGCTTATTGATAGTGCCACTTCCTTTATGCTTAGGATGCCAAGTAAGTGAGGCAAGCTCAAAAGAATTTCAATAGACTGGCTCAGACCTCCCTGAAATGGCAAATAAACTGCACAGTGGGTTGTATTCTCATATATTTTGCAAATGCTATGGAGGAAAATAAATCACCACAGACACTGAGACATGTATAGGTTTCAGTTTGAAACATGGACACACTTCCAAAACAGCAATAAAGAGCTGTTCTTTGTGTTTGAAGATGTCAAGCTGCTGGAGTCTAATGTGAGCTGAGGTTGTCTGACATCAGTTTCATTACGGCTACTTTCAGACTTCTCATATTTGGATAGTATGATTGAAGCTTTAGCGCCACATACTATGTACAAATGACAGTACCTTGGGCAGAACATGACAGATTTTAGCAAACAGATTAAAGGGAAGTTGAAGTGACTTTCTACTCTTTTTGCTTATTTTTGTGCATGTGGTCTCATACTGTTGCAACACGTATGGAAATATGTTGGTGCATCGTAACCTCTAGGATAGAAATGAAAAGGAGGAAAATGAGTGTTATCTTCCTAACATGGAAATTGCTGAAAGACCTGCTGTCGGTGATGCTCTAATCACTTTGTACTCTGCCTTATCAGTAGTGTTGAACAGGGTGTAACTTGTGGTTCAAACAGCATTAGTTTTGTAAGGTGAATAAAAAAAGCATCCTGTGTGCTTGGCTCAGTAGACTAAACTTCCCAATGAATGCCCTGGTTACTGTGCTTTTGCTTCTTAGCTTGCATGTGGAATGTCATAAATCCTTTTAAACAGAGAAATGCATAGTTACAGAGTTTACACTTCGGAGTCTGGGTGGCAGAAGTGCTTAAAATTTCAGGCAGGACTTGGTGGAAAACTTGCGACGAGGGCTGGCTGTATAGACACCATGTGTGTCTTCTGGCACTGAAGTATTTCTCTTTCTTACCCACCCAAAAAAAAGAGTGATGCCTGGCATCTGGTATAGTATTTGTTGGAGACCTATTGCATGGGTCCACCAGAGGAAGATAAATCAGGGTTAATGTGTCTATTGTAGTCTCACACTGGAAGGTTTTGTTCTAGAGGAGCATTCTGATTATAATATTTTTGCCATCCAGGAACTGAAAACCTGTAAGAAACCTAGTTCCTTTAGTCATTGAGTCCTTAGAGGGTTGCAGAAAAACAAAGGCAAGAGCAGAAACAGAAAAGCAAATGAAAAGGAGGTGATGCAGTTGCCCACACAGTGATGTTCAGGACCGCTTGAGGTGCCCCAAGATGTCCAAGACATTCTTGTAGTGCTGGCTGGTGTGATAAAGAGCCTGTGAAGAGCTACACACCTCTGGAGCGAGAGCTGAAGGCTGGTTGGGCTGGCCCACAGCAGCTAATGGGGCACTACGCACCTCTGAGCAATGGCGTCCTCTCCAGTTCACTTCTACTGCCAGGGAAGAACTGTTACTTTAGATTACTAACCATTATAGCCAGCCATAACCCCAAATAGAGGTGAAATACATAGTAATTTTTATCTTTTAATTTTTTAAAATTTTTATTTTACAAAACAATTTTGTAAAACTTCTTTGCATTAGTGCTAGAAGGCATCGCAAGGATTCAGTCTCAGGTGCAGACACAACACAAATTTCATCCCTTTGCTCTTTATAATCAAGAGAGAGACAGTGGAATTTAGTATCAGTTCACCAACAATGATCTCTCTACAATGTCAAGAGTGCAAACAAAGAAGCCATCCACTTATGAGTTGTGGTTGAAACACAGATATCACTAAAGCGGAAAATGGTCAGACATAAGCAAGTTCATTTCCCCATATCCCCAAGCAGTTATTAATAGTAACACTATCATTCATTATTTACCTTTGCTGTATTTAATCTGTGACCTGGAGGTAAAATGCTTTATAATCAGGAAGCATTTTTTGACCCATTGAATCCCAGCTGGTACTTCTGAATCTATTTATACTCAATTTAAAATACTTAGTATTTTTTACTCGTTAACAGTGTAGTTCTACAACTGCATTATAGTTGTTAATGTATTTTTCAAATGGAAAAATAATAAAATTATTTCATATTTCTATATATTATTTCTATATAAAGACTAGATAAATTTTATCATTTTGATTGACACTTAATTCACATCACTATCTGATGATACTCATTTTAAGAATTTCCATTGCTCTCAAAAAAAAAAAAAAAGGAAACTTCAGCAGGTGCAATACCCCCCCCAATTAATAGAGGATTGTAGACATTTATATCAAGGTGGCATATTCTTTTGACAGCTCTGTTTTAGCAATTTTCCTGAACTGGAGCACATTGGTTTTGCTTGTCCTGTGAAGAAGTTTGCAGTATGATGGATAACGCATCATGAATAATTAGACAATGTGAGGCTGTAAATCCCAACAGAAACAATACATCTCTCAGATTAGTTGTTTCTTCTGCAAAGGGCAGTATACAATGATGGAGCAGAGCCATTCATTTTAGATACATTCCATTTGCAAGTAATCCTTTATGTGAAAGAAAAACAAGATGTATGATAGTTTACATGTCAATTAAAGCATGTTAGGAATGAAAGAGCATTTTCAGAAGCCTGAAAACAAAGTTTTTCAGATGAAGAATTAGCTCTTGGCTAGAGACTAATACCTGTGCAAAAATCAACAGTGGGCTCATTATGAACCTACCTTCCTTGGATTCTTGCAATTAACAATGAAAATGAATGGGGAGGACTTGTCTTATAATTAGTGCAGGTTGGGACATCTGAACTGTCCCAGCAAGAGCATCTGAACTTTCCCAGTGCAGTGAAAGAAAACTTCAAAGAAATCATTATTCTTTCAGTTCTGTTGGCTGATTGGTTGATTGGGTTGGAGTTTTTTAAAGGATTAGCTCCCTGCTGTGGCAAATAAGTATTGAAGTGCTGGAAATGCCGATTTTCAGAAAGACTGTTCAGAATGAAAGCTGCTCTTTCTTTCTATTAATCTTATTCCCATGTGTCACTAGAATGCAGAAGGTGGGGAATTCGGAGAGGAATCTGCATTATGATAGGAGTGCACTTTGACCTTCTTGTGATACCGTCTCGCCTTTGTTGGATTGTGAAGTTTTCAATGCTAGAATGTCAATCAGTTGTCTTAAATTCATGAGTCTTTAAAATAATTGAAGTGGATGAAAACATACCGATTAGAACGATATTATGGAATGGGAGGATATATTCACAAGTAGAAAGTTCTTTACTATGAGCTGTTGTTTCAGGCCTCTTTAAAGCCACTGTTCTCCACTTCCTGTCCAAAGAAATAATTTTCTATAAGCTTCTCCAGGTTTTTGCCTTTAGTCACAAGGACATGCGTGCTGCATTTTCCGATGCTGGTACCATGCCAATAAACTAATAACACAGTGTTCTTCTTAATGAGGTGGCAGTTTTCCTACCTCTGAAAATTAAGAATGTCAGTCTGCAGCAATTTGGCATGAGGTAGCTCTGCCCATATCACTCTCTTCCAGTAGCAGTGAGGACAAAGTGCCGTTACTATCCATAAGCCCAGATCGAACCTGAAGTTCTATATGTAATATATCTCTAGCTCATCCCCTAATCAGCAGTCTTCCTACAGAAGTCAGAAAGCTTTCTCGTAAGTATTTCTGCCCAGTATCATACAGCTGGCAGACAGGAAAGGGAAGGAGTAGACAAGAAATAAAAGGTTAATCACTACCTCTCCACAGCTTGTAGATATTTGAACAATATGCACATTACTGTGTAAGCAAAATAGAGGAGATCAACTTATGAATGTGAAAAATGAAATCAACCTTTACTTAGAAGAACTACTTCCAGACTAACAAGCCTCAGGAAAAGCAGGATGCTGCAAAGTGTAACTCTGCCAATAATTTTCATAGGGCTTGAGTGCTTTCTCTGGCAAAACATCCCTCAAGTAAGGACTACAAATGCTGCGGCAAGTGAAAAAAAAAAATAAATTGTTATTTTAAAAAAATGTATGTGGTCAGAAAAGTGACTGCAAGAAATGACAGTAGATCTAGGTCCTGTGTATTTTCAGTCTTTCTGCTGACTCCTGCAGAAAAATAAGTGTATGCTATTCTTTACACCAGTTAGCATTGCAGAGCTAACACATCTCTGGAAAGGAATGAGCTGAATTCTGACCTGGCTGTATTAATTAAGTCCCAAATGTAGACTTTATTATAGGTGATGACACATGGACCATAAACAGCCCAACTTGATGTTCAGGTCTTAGGCAGAATTTTAGTGATGGAAACGAGAAAACCTTGTAAGTCAAGTAAATCTCATCAGGAATCACTCACAACAATGAACATTGAACTCGCTGACACCACTTATAGACTCATTTTTCAGCATATAATTACATTTTAACACAAATTTCTTTTGGTCCTTGTCCTTGAAGTCCTCTTTGTTCATCTATAAAACAGATGCTCTTTGGGCAATGGGTAGACCAGCTCAGCACAATAAAAACATTAATGCTTCTGTAACTGGCTCCTTTCTAGCCTGCTCTTACCTACAAATGGTACATAGGTACTAACGGAGATGAGAGAAACTTCCCTTTCTATGCATATCTTTTTCATTGCATATTTTTCTTTTCTTTCCTCCTCTCATGCTTACACCTTTTTTTTTCCTGGCTGTTCAAAGAGCTCAAAGTTGAGAAGACATTTTAAGGATGTGAGACTATTTCAGAGGACACTAGGAAATTACTGTGTGATTAAAAATGTGCATTTACAGTTTTCTCCACTGATAATGTTTAACTTTAAAGCAATTTCCTGTCCTGTTAAGGGCTGCTTTAATTTTAACAGATGGCACCATTTTTCATCATTGAAACCATAAACCTTTACGTAATTTACTTACATATAATTTGTATTTATTTCCTTGCAGGTTCTTAATTTTTTGAATGTAATAGCTCTCAGTGGATTCTGCCATGTATCGCTGTACTGTGCCAAATATTCAGCATTGATTTTCATATTGACTTATATCAATTGTGCCATTAGTGTAAAATGGATGGGAAACACATCAAATATAATATGCTGAATGTTTTCATTCTTCAGTCTGATATTAATAATTCAGAATGTATTTAACAGGGAATATGCATTTAAATCTCTGCCAGGATTTGAAAATAAATTTACCACAGGCCCTTTTAACTATGTTGGTTATGTGTTGGCTTATTCACTGTAATTTTTTCTTTCTGTCCCTCTGGCATGTGTATTCCCTCCTTCTAGCCTGTCCAAAGCACTGCTACAAAAGTCTGTCCTACTCAACCTGGTGATTCATCAAACAAAATCACTCAAGGTCCCAGTTGATATACTTGTATAATCTCAAATTATTCCTACTGTCTCTTGTTCTACCAATCACCTTCTGTTCCAGAAAAAAAAGCCATGCTTTTCATAGCAAACTTATTTCTACATTGATGCAGCAAGTCTCCTAGAGTCTGCAGCCCTCCTGTGAGGCAGATGGGAAATTCTGTGACAGCTTCAGTTAAATTTAAAATGGAAGTGTCGGATTAATTCAATATGAAGATGAAATTCTGACTGAAATAGTAGCTCCTCTGTTCTTATTTTAAGCTTAACTTGGATTTGATTTGCACTAACCTCATATTTACAGTTCAACTGTGTCAACTATACTCTGTGTTTTCCTGCTGCCCTCATTGCTGCCCCATTGCTGATAAGAAACAGTTTTCAAATGTACGTTTCATTGCTTAACCGCAAGCTGAGGCTAACCCTAAACTCCATCCCTGTGGAGCAGACCTTTCCAGGTATCTCGCCTTACTATTATTTTTCTCTGGTTCAGATATGCATGGCTTTTATCATTACTGTGCTCTGCTTGTTATATATAGTTCTGTGTTAATCTCTCTCCTACCATTTCCATGTTTTTTCTCAAAATGTGGTCATGCCAGAAATCTTTCCTTCTTAGCTGAACGTGCCAGTAATCACTCCTCATTCAACATGTTCTGACTGTCATTCTGTGTTTTCTCTCATGTTGGTTCTTGTCTTCTTTTGCATTCAGGCATTTCATGACAGCAGGTTATATTATTCCATATTGGTAAAACACCATGTGAATATATAAACTTATATACATGATTTTTAAGAATCATGTAGATCTGAAGAAGTGATATTTTTAAATTCTTTGGGATTGATTTCAGTTTGGCATGTGTTAACTTGTGCTGAAATTGCAAATGGGTTTTTTAAGTTGGTTGATACTTGAGTCATTCAGATGGTGTATATCTGGCAAAGAACAGTACAAGGCAAAGTGAAGCTGATGAGTATTTGGGACAGAGAGGTGTGAAAATAATCAGTTGTATAGATGACACAAGCAAATGATACTATGCCAGTTGTTTCTGGTTTACATGTTAGGTTACAGCTCTACATGACCTAGCTTCTTTAGAGCATTTGTGTACCTTTGCTGTTAAGCATATCTTTGATGTGTTTTGTCTGCATCTATTTTAAAAGCCCACAATCTCCTATTTTACCATAATAATATTATATTTTTTTTCATGTTGGATAACTGTTAAACTAGTGTGTTGGAGTTAAATGGACATTTTCATATTTCTGTACAATTTATTTGTATTTTTTTCCTCCTAGAAGATGCAAAGCAAACTTTTCAAGCCTTTTTTATGACATATCCTTTGTCTACTTATTGTGCTTTTTCCCATCTGCTTTTTTGATGGGACTTCATATTAATGGCTTTTTTGTTAACTGCTATGCTTGTGCCCCAGTATCAGAGATAATAATGGTGCTGCTCTGGGAATTGGGTGGAACACTTTGGTGCAAATACTATTGCTACAGAAAAAGTGTTGGCAACTAGGAGTTTGTCTTCTATTCTCTGCTCTGAAGGATATCCATGACTACTGCCATGCATGTAATGAGAATTTTTACCCTAGCAATGTCTTTAGAAGATCAACATGCCCATACATGGTTAAGTCCATGGGTTATCCAATCTGATAATCACTCAGTACCTCAGTGTGTGAGTAAGATTCATCACACCTGCAACCATGGCATGTGAAAACATGTGCAGGTTTACACGATTTAAATAATGTGATTTAGTGTAGAGATCCCTGAAACAAAGGTGTGTGTGTGTGTGTGGGGGGTTTGTTTTGTTTTGTTTTTTCCCTAGAGCTAGCTATGATACCAGAAACAGGCCAGTTCTGCCAGCGTGGACCTTTACAGAAGTTAATGTATCATGTTAAGGGGTGAGAAATGCAGCCTTACAAAAAGCTTGATCCACGAAATACTTATATATATATATAGTCTTGAATTCTACAGAAGCTGGGGATATCGGCTTTTTATGAGGTGCTTAGCCTCTCTCAAGATCAAACCTTTGTAACAACTTTAACCAGATAGATTTGGTCAACTGTTTTTTACGGCCTCAAATTTTCATTGGGTTACCTTTGAATTGGTAACATAGATCCGGTTACTTTGAACATAGTCTCCTGAGAATAAAAATCAAGTAGAAATTGGCTTATCAGTAAAATAGTTTGAGTCTCAGCTGTATGTTTCTAATTCTGTTCCACATTTTTCCTGGTAGTAGATTATTTAAGTGCTAATTCTAATCTAACCTTCAGAAATAAGGAGGCTGGTAATCAAGTTAATATTTTGTATCTGTAAATTGTAGTATTATATTAATGTGTTGGGGTTTTGTCTTATTCATGATTAAAACAACTTTCTATGATGCATTCATTTCTTGACTGGTTTTGTTTTCTGATGTGCAGTGTCACGTAGCACAGTGTACAGCCAGAGTATTTACTTTTTTGACAGGGTAATACAGAACATTTTCTAACTTATCTCCAGAAAATCTCATAGAGATCTGACAAGATAATAGCTTTTGCCTGTATCCTGTGCCTTTTCCTGTTTAGTTATTCAGTCTCTTATCTGGCGCTGTGAGCTCCTTAGATGAGTGTTACTTGATTGTTTAATAACTAAGGTGCTTTTCATAATGCCTATCATGCTGCCAGAAACCATGCTGTTTATTTCATTCATGTTCTGATCAATTGGGTATTAAGCAATTACTATTTTGGGCTATCTCCAAAGGCTCTTTGCCTCTGCAGTACCCTCCATTACAAAGATGCTGTATTCTGGCACTTGGTTGTGTTGAGGTGTGTTGTAACTAATTACTGGTGAGCAGTAACAAATAAATTTCTTGGTCCATGGGACCCAAGTTGTAGGGATTGCCAGCAATGATGAACCATGCATACGAAAGTGCTCTGTAGATCCTGGGAATGATTTTGCTTTTTCTTACACTGAATGAGGTATAATTGTGTTTAAAATATTTAGTTTGGTGCCCTAGGCCAAACATCTTCACCAGGCATGTTGTTAGAGGCTATCCAAATGGCCAAGCACTCATTAGGGGTGGAGAGCACTTACTCTGCACCTGCAGAAGAGCAAATGGTTTCATTTCCTCTGCATGGAGCCGAATTCACTCTCACCAAATCGAGCTATGCAAACCACACCAGCCTGCAGTAAGTGAGGAAGATCAGGGGATTTGCTTCAAAATTGCTCTGCTGCTCTGAGCCAAAATGCGAATATAAAAACAGCCTTTGTGTCTATATCTCTGCTGTCTTTTCTACCGTCTCTCTTTGTGTTGCTCATAGGAAAGACAGATCTTGCAGAGAGGTGGCTTTGTGATCACAAGTGTATTAACTGTGGTTTGGTTGTTGGTTGGTTATGAGGAACTCCCATGATAGAAGTGGCTCTGAGGGAGTTTTATATCTTGTCTTCCAAAGCATATACTGTTCTGCTTGTCGCAAAAGAGCTGGAAGACAAAAAAGCCCATGCAGTTACATGAAATCCTCAGTCGTGATACATAACTGCGGGAGGAAACTGTAACCACAGACTTTTTTTTATAAACATTTGTCCTGCAAAGAAGGAGCAGTAATAAAAGCAAGCCACCAGTGGAGACCTGGAAAGGTGACCAGGGCATGCCTTTATTGACAATGAATGTTGCCTGCAGCTTCCATGGAGATAGATTTATATTAACAACTGAGATTGTAAAAGGGATGTTGGAAACCAAGCCCCAAACCCTGCACCTCATTAACAGAGTAACAACAGAAATCTTAACGGAACTGGGAAATACTTTGAATTTACTTCATTTTCTTTACAGAGGAATCTAGTGATCTTCTTTCCGGCAGTTCGTAAGACAGGCTGCTAAGAAAAGAATAACAGGGAGTGATTTACATTATCACCAAATTCAATCTTGAAGCCAGTAATTTTGGTGTCAACCTACATTTACAGGCAATTACTTCCACCTGTCTGGTTGTTCTAGTCTGTTACTGTTTACACTCTGTACTTACCTAATGCACAGCATTGTGTCGAGCTGATTTGTACTTTTGTTGTAATTAATCAGCTATGTTATATTTTCTTCATGATGTAATGTTGCTTCTGTGGAAAGCTATAAGCAGATGGAAGTGTTTCTAGTTAAAAGAGGAAAGTGTCTTTTTTGGTCTTTTTCGTGCTCTCCATGTGCTCAGTAGCCTCACAGAGATTGTATATATCAGCTTGTGACCTGAGAAGGGGTTTCTTGGTCATATAGGCATGACAGCCACTGAAAACCCCATCAGCATGTTCTACCTGGCCTGAAAAATTCTGAAAGAATTTTTGAGAAACACTGCCATAGAGCTGAAACCCCCAAACCACCTTTGTCAATGATTCCTAGCCAGCACAGGAGCTGGTACCAGCAGCAGAGACCCCGGCACCCACTGTGGGGAGTGGCAGGTGGAGCAGTTGCTGGCATCGCTCCGGTGAGTGTCCGGGAACCGCTGCCATCCTGACAGGAGAGGGGATCACAGCGGGTCTTGGGGGAAAGGCACAGGACACGGCACATGCCGGATTTCAGGTTGGAGAGAGCACACTGTGGGATCAGTCCTGTGTGTGTGCCCAAGCATCAGATTTTTTACCAGTGAATCTTTTAAAATGCTTTTTTACCAAAGGTAATTCATTGAGTTTAAGTATTACCGAGCTGTATAATTAAGTTTCTTTCATTCCTGGCAAAAGCCTGAATCACTTAAAACTGGTTTCCAGTTAGCCTTAGAATATGGAGAAATTACTGTATTCCCTTGGCTTAAAGAAAGGGCTTTCTCCCTTCCTCCTTTCTGGTCCTCGGAAAACCCAGCAATAAAACTTACTGCATTGCTGATGGTCCTAACTGCTCATAGATTTGTTTGTTTGCTTTGCTAGGAGCATAGCAGGTTTTAGTTCAACAGCAACAGTTTTGTCTTGCATCCTACAAAGATCCCAGCTACTAGACATGTGAGTCTGGGGCTCCCTGTGACCAGAGCCCATGGGTAAGCACTCAGGGTCTCGCCGCCCGCACAAACCACACAGAGCGATGACACCACTGACACTGACATAATACCAATAATATCATTAAGGGAACTACATTGATGATCATGCTGAGACTGAAATGAGACCAAGAAAATCTTAAACACCCCATATTGGCAAGTTGGAAAAGCTCAACTGCTTTCATGTGAATCATTTCAGTGCATCGTTTTAAAAAATCCTGGCAGCAGTTTCAGTATTCCTTTAGTTGTACGTGTTTGGAGAAGAAGTGAGAAAATAAAAAGATGCAGGTTTTAGGCTTTTCAGTGTAACAGCTTACAGACAATATTGAAGTTTTTGATAATTACTGAGAGTTCTTCTGTGTGGCACTTTTGATCATTATATTTTCATAAGGATTTCTGACTTTCTGAGGAACACAGACCTTTGTGAATTCTTGCTGTTACAGCTCTGTTTAAAAAAAAATAAAATCTAACCTTTTACATAAGTTTTCTGTAAATTCTTCTCATTAGGCAAAATGTTGTGTTTGATTCACTTAACCTATCTACTTGTGTGATATGGCAGTCACTTCATTAAACATCTAGATGAGAATAAACAGAAAGCAAGCTGTCTTGCAAGAACGAGATCTTGTGTAATGTGTTAAACTATATTAATCATTCCAGTTTTCCATATTAAAAGATAATTAGTGCTCATAGCATAAAAATGATGGTATACAAAAAACCAAAAACATTTTTGTAGCAGGCACAGAGATATGCACACTTAATCCTTGCACAATGACTAAAACCCAGTTATGTATCAGCTGATATTCTCACGTAATTTCCTTCCTCTTCAATAAATTCTCAGCTTTCTTACCCAAGTCTGCAACTCATAAGTTATGCAGTGTAGTACTACAAAAGTAAGACCATACAGCATAAATTTAGGCTCAAGAAATCTAATCTTGTAGTCAAAGAACAGCACTCTTTAGGGAGCCATACCTACCTAGAAATGTGGGGGAGGGAGAGCATGCGGCCAATCTATGTGGAGTTTTGCATCATGTCACTGTTGGGAATGACGAGGTCAACATGCTCTAGGTAGTAGCTCCTGAGAAGAGTAAGGGTTTCTGGTCTCTTGCTGCCAGAAAGGGATGTCCGTAGCATTTTGATTTCCACAATCACTTTGACTGATTGGTCCACAGTTCCTTGCAGACAGGTGTGTCACTGTCACTAGTCACTAGGAATATATTACTACTCGCAGTCTTGGTGTTCTTTACTTTAGTCTTCCAATCTTCTGAGTATTTGACTGCCTCATGAGGAAGGAGTGTGGACAGGTCAGAGGCAGAAAATAATCTGCAAAACAGGTGAAATGAAGGTATTGCAGCTAATCCATCCAGAAGCACATAAAACACATTATTTTGTAATTCGTGTGTGATACTCATAGCTTGCCACCCATGTACCCATCTCTGAAGTCCTTCGTTGTGTGTGATGCCCACCGCATAGACGATCCTTAACACCTTTTCTGGTGTTTCAAGGCTGAAAAGACATTCCAGCTCACTCTTTGATATCATATAAAAGGCTCTTCCTTACTTTACATTTAAGGCTGTTGTGTACATATATATGTAAATGAAGCTATAAGGGTGATCATGATCGTCTTGCATTTGGCCAAGATGCATTCTGCAGTGGCTTTTACTTAGGTGTATATTCTCAGGTACTGATGAGTTATCATTTACTAGAAGTGCTTACTGTTTTAGTGAGCACTTTGATCTTGATCCTGTCACCGTTGAAAGGTTGCTTCTGTGTTGATGAGTAATGTTCTGTACATATCTGTGGTCTGATGCAGAGCAAGTACTATACGGTGAAGGGTGAGAGAATCTGGTCCCCATGGGACTCAGGAGTTACTGCAGAGCTGTGAAGCAGTGAAGATAAAAGGAGTTTAATGTATTATAACCTTTAAAAAAAGGTTATTCTTACTCTTCACCTATGCAGACCCTGTCCAGGCTGTTGTGTTTCTGCTGCTTAATTCTAGGAAACATTCTTCACTCTTGTATTTCTGCTGCTTTGGTTTGGGACTTCTTTGGGTGGGAAGGAGAGAGTGGAGATAGAGATAAAGAAAGCCTGTTAGGTACATAATGATATTATTAAAATAGAAAACCTCACAAAGAGACTGCTGTCTTCCTTTCCTGGAAGGTGGTTTTTTTCTATCTTTACTGTAGAAAAAGCAAACAGTTAGCAACTCTTCCTAAACACAGGCCCGGCTTGTACTGGAGGCTGCATTTCAGGACTTTATCTAACCAGGGCATGGAATAACAGGAAGCCTGAAAAATAATCTCCCAAAACAGAATCAAATTATCGTTCTTTTTATCTCTGCAGTCCCATTCAACTTTTCAGTGCAGTTCCAGTAGATAGACCTTTTTTTGGCTGTAAATGAAGGCAGCTGTTGGCTTACGATACCAGATTCTAGACAAAATTATCAGTTTGGTGGTTTGATGAGCATTGATATTCATCCTTAACTTTTAAAAAAGCATAAAGATGTACACTAACTGTAATGTAAAAAAATAAAGGTATGTTCCATAATTAATGGGAATTACACTAACAGTCAAAAACCTTAAGATGTTTGGGTGAATTTCTGTATCCAGGCTTTTGAATGTGTGCTTTTACCACAAAGTTAGCAGAAGTATCAAGGTCCAGCAAGTAGTGTGTCTCCTCATCTGTGGATTTAAAAGCAAAAGGACCACACTTGACACAGTAGATGCAGGAAATAGTGTCACTGAATATAATATACCAAATGTTTGGTTATCTTGCTGTTACTTTTTTGGCAAGAAGGTGTGCCAGAAGCATGGGTGAGTTAAGTTGAATGAAATTTGCTTTTAATAAGCTTTATTTTGTCTTTTGAAATTAGGTGTAGCCATGCTTTAAGTGGAAATCTGGCTTACCCACCCTCCAGTTAAAAAGTGAGTTATTTTTTTGCCATGCAAAGCAAAAAGCCTTTTGGTCCTGTAAACCTGGAGCATGCAGACCCATTGGGTGGGTCCTGAACTTTTCATTTGTGCCTAGTTGCAAATGGTGCACGATACACTAATGAATAGGACCCAGGTAGCTTGAGTGGCGGCACATCCATGCCAGATGGAGCTGTATACCTTATTGGTCAATGGAGCAGAATTTCAGTAAGACAAATGGGGCTAATAAAGCATAAAGCACTTGTAGCTTCACGGTGACTTGTTGTGTATGCTTACAGCATCACTATGAATTTTACAGTATTAAAGATTACCTAAACGTGATCAAATTCAAAATTGTAGCTAGATGTAAGCATGACACTGGATTTACTGATTAAAGCAGCTTTTGAAAAAATGAATGTAAACAATCTGTATACTGTCTAAATTTGACAAATATATGAAGATTAGAGTTTATGAAAATAGTCATTCTATGATTTACACTTAACTTACTTTGAAGATTATAAAACTGAACAATTTTACATGACTGAGTATTTAGAAGAAGGATTAGAGAGACATGCATGGGAGTGCAGACATATGACCATATAGTGCTCAAATGCATTTCAGCTGGGATATTTCCCACCCCAGTAAACTGAAATATGCAACTAGGTTTTTTTTTTCCCCATTACTTGCCAGTTCTCCTCAATCTGTCTCTTTTGTCTGTCATTGAAAAGAGAACATATGTTCTCTGGTAGGTTCTTTGTCACTTACCTAGTGTGATATAAGGAAAAAAATTATAAAGCCCTGCCCAGCAAATTACCAGTACTTGTTCCTGCAAATCTGGTTTGTCAGCCCCAAATGGCTGCTCCCGCAGCTCCTGTGATATATCCCCCGTCTGTAGAAGTCCAATGTGGTGGGGCTAGGAGCCTTGATTAGGATTCCAGCATGCTACTGAAACATGAATCATTTGTAAGAATAGTGTGTGTTTCTGGCAGGAGGCAAGGAGAAATTTCAAGCCCTGTAAGCTCTTTCAGAGGAAGAAGAGAGTAGCCTCTATCAGTGTGTTAGCCAAAGTTCATCAGGTTGTTGAGAAAAACATTCTTCCTTTATTCCAAGACAATATATGAAATATTACTGAAGGTATAATGGCAGCAATTTAATTATACAGCCTCTTTATTACTAGATCGTGAGATAATTTGCACAGCTTTCCAAAATATTTTGCATATGCAAAAATTTCTATGACTTATGATAGCTATTTATTTAGGTCCTTTGGTGGAATGCTTTCCACTGACATTAATTAATTTCTTTACATTCCTATGGCTAGGAATGTTACTAAAGAAGTGTAAAATTTTTAATATTATTCTATGAGTAAAGGATGGTCTTCTAGATGTCACATTATAAAAGAGGTGATTTCTTGCCTAAAGGACTTAATCAGAAAGATCAGCCAGTGAAGAATTCTCTTCAGATCAAAATCCACAGCTCGCTTCCTTTTTTTATCTCTGAGGGTCCGTTAAAAATGTTTTTAATGCTTTGACATATTTTTTTTCTTTGTCTGTTCCTCATTATAATAGGACTGGAATTGACCTGACAATTAAGTGAATACCTAAGGACTTAAGCATGATTATATGCTAGTTCTCAGTCATAGTAACTTGCAACCTTACACTTCATAGAAGACAAATATTTGTCCCTTTTCATGTGACAAGTTTAACAAGGTAACTCAAGACAATTGTTCTCTCCTGTTTTTTCCCTCATTCATATAAAAACTGCTACTAAATTAAAAAAATACATTACTCAGTTTGCCAGTGTAGAAAATCCTATAATCTGTCATTATTGTCATGTAGCCATCATTATAATTCATTATTTGTATGTAGGATAAAATAGCTGAGCTTACATTAAGATGTCTAGCAACAGAAGCTACACTTCTAGAGACAGGGAGGATGGGTAACAGAAATGAGTAAATAATGAATTTCCTTTTCATTCTTCAGGTTATATTGTATTACAGAAGCTATTTTTTCTGCATTTTATTGAACAGCTGTTAAAAATTACTATATGAACATACTTACATTATTATTTAATTTTAAAAAAGAAATAACTTTCCTGGGTTGCCCTTGAATTATTATATTTTAGCAACTCGACACCTTCTTGCTCTCCTACAAGTTAAGCTCATTCATTCTCCTTTTTTTCTACCTTACAAACAGAATGAGACAAGTCAATACTTATGTGAAATAACCCAAAGAAATGGAAATGTACTGCTTAATAGCATTACCTGACATTTTCTTCTTGAGGGTCACTACCAAACACATGGCCATGTTATTTGGGAATGCTCTACCAACATTCAGTAGTGTCCTTGTTCAAATTTGTCATGATGCTATTCCACTTGGGTTGTAGTAATGCAGAAATTTGGTTCTCATCTGTGGTCCTTCAGTAGCAAAAGACAGTTGATTTTTTTTTTTTTTTTTAAATTCATTCTGATCCATCTAATATTTGTTGTTGAGCCTTAATTAAGGATCTTAAAGTTATTTGAAACCATAAGAAATATTGTCTTTTCCATGGCAAATTATCATATGTATTATGACAGCAGGATTTTTCCAACTTCTCTGAAGTGGCTATAGCAAGGTCATGGGATGCTTATTTTGATTCACTCACTGAAATCGAGCTTTCCTCTTCTACTACTCTGAGTTGTCTTTCTAACTTGCCAGCATCGTATACACTAACCATTGCTAAATCCCTTCAGGGCTTGAGAACATCTCTTGCCAATCAGAAGGACTACCCTTGTTCTTCAGTTTGGAACTGTAGCATTCAGTATCATCAGATAAGCTGTTATTTTGATTTTTTTTTTTGGGGGGGGGCATAATTTTAATGATGAAATGTTAATGGATCACAGTTAATTGATTCTTTCCATCATGACAAATGACTGCCTCCAGCAGAGCTCCTCTTATGAATATAGAAAGCAGAGGGTCCTCTCTGATATCTCTCTGATATTATTTGGACAAGTTACTTGACTTGTCAGTCTTGTTTAATTATTACAGCTGCCATTAAGAAGAAAATGTTAAATGTCAGAAGATAACAGCCCCCTAAAATGCCATGTGAAGCAAGTGCTTTTTGCATGCAAAACCTTTCCTCTGTGTGAAAGCTGTATTGATATATACTGTTTGAAAATTCATCTTGCAGATTACATCAAACAATTATAAGGATTTGAACCCTTTCCTTCCCCCATAACTTCTCTCAAATCAAATCTAAGCCATGTCCCAGTTTGATGGCTGTCAATGGCAATAGGATGACTTGTATATACAGCTGATTACTTTTGAGAGTATGTGCTTAATATAATGAGCATGCTTCACGGTTTAATTAAAGGGAGTGTGTAAGGGAGTACAGCCTCCTTTTCTTTGCTAAAGTAGGGAGAGATCTTCCCTCCTTTGCTCTGAATCTGTGCAAGGCTTGTTTCTGTTCCCTTTTTCCCCCTCCTCTCTCCGTCAGTGCAGTTTACCTCCTCTGCTACAGTCTCAGTCTACTGGCAGGGTTGGGTGTCCTGGATCTCAGTAGTTTCGGGTGTGGTATTGCATTTACTAGCCAACACTGACATGGTGAAAGTGGTGTGGAGGATGTGAGAAGAAGGATAAGTTTCCAGTCCTAAGACCCTTGGGAGCCATCATTGACGGTGTGCTGGGACCCTGAGCTGATACACAGACAGGGGCACACAGGCAAGTCTCAGGTAGCTCAAGGGCAGATAGAAGAAAATCAGGTGAATTGACTGTAGCAACGTGTGACCGTGAAATAAAAATCTCAGGAAGGCTGACCTTCTCTCTGTGTCTAGCAGCATGGTACTGGTGTGCACTTTAGTTAATTGCTTTTAGAGCATTTTATTGTGCAGCTTACCAGCATAATGCCATTACTTTGTCAGTGAAACTTCAACACGTGCAGAATTTAAGGTTACATATATGCTCACAAAGCCCCACCAAATTAAAAAAATATTAGTAATCGGTTTATTGTCTAGGAGATTTCCCTGAGGGAGGGCAGGCTGCTGCGTCTACGCCCTTTCTCTTCTCTAACACCATAAACAGATTATGACTGAATGTGCCTTATTCATAATAGAGTTGTGTCAACACAGATAATACATGTATATATCTCCTTCATATACGAGCGCTCAGTAGAGCATAGATCTCATTTGGGAAACCATAATACAGTCAAATTGGGGAAAACAAGCAGTATGCACTAGGATGGCTGTCCTAATTATGGAGTATGGAGGAGCCCTTTGCTTCACTTTGTGAACCGTGTTTATATCTTTATGTTACACTGAAGTCCTGAACCTCTGAGGTACTGGCCAAGCCATGGCAGCAGATGTTGCCATCAAGTACCATTGTGTTATTAGTGGTCAATAGCCTTGAAAGCCACAGGAAGAATGATGCAGTTTTCTGGCAGTGGGAGGTTGTTTCTCCATGCTTTACAGCTCTCTACAGTCTGCAGCCAACAGAGCAAAGGCAACGGCCACTCTTCTTGTGGAGTGTGATTTTTGGCCTGTTCTTTCGATGGTAGAGTGGAATATATAAAGTTTAAACAATTCATAATATTGCTTTATCAGCAGTACTACACTACACTGTCCATACTCTGTATTTGAATATTTTAATTATCTGTTAAATATAGCGTTCCAATATATAATATACATAAACATATCATGAGGAGTATTACAACAGTATAAAAAATATACACCTGGGAGCAACTCCCAACACTTCTGCACCTGTAACTCTATCTCATATACTTATTTAAAACTATTAGTTAACATCTTTTTTCATCCAAACAAATATATATAACTTATTCATACACAGCCATGACATGACTTTGTTGTGTTTTTCTTCCAAGAACAAGGGCAGTTTTATAATTCTAGCCAGATCACTTAGTATGAATTGTGATAATGCCATTGCCTTTGATAGGTTAGTGCTATTCACTGTAGATGAGGACTTAATCCCTGGAATCTTCCATCAGTAACTTCAAATAATTTTTTTTTTTTTTTTTGAGGAGAAGTCATACATAGTTGCTTGCTGTACAATAAGCATTTTAGTATCTCCAGGCAGTTTTATTATCCCACTGCGTTTTCAGTACAGAGCCATGACCCTGTACTGGGATAGAAGCCAAAGGATGAGCAGCATGAGATATTATAATTTGGTTTTATTTGAGACCTTTTTAACAATATAATAATTTATGATAGCCAAGCTTTCCTTTGGGAAAATGTATAGGAAAACACTTTTATCTTAAAATTATTTACAAAAATATGGTTTTGGACTAAATAATTTTTTTCTTAAGTGATATGTTTGCAGGCAACATAGCTAATTAATCTAAATAACCTTGGATTTGTGGCATTTAGGCATAAATGAAGTTACATATCTCATAGCGGGGATGGTGTATGTTGAGTGCTTTGTTTAGAAAAATGTTCGAGTCAGCACTGTTCTCTGACACATTGTCTCAGTGTATCCGCAATATTCAGATACTGAGAACCTATTTTGCTGAATCTAATTGATTCACACATTCCTCTCTGAAATTGTTTAATATCTCATGTTCACAAAGATAGCAACTTTTACACATCATTTCATTTAAAATGTAGGATTCTGGTTTATACTCGATAAGCCACAATGTTGGGAAGCATTGCATTTTCATGAATAATAGCTAGAATACCTGAAATCTTTTTTTAAATAGCTTTTTTTTTTTTTTTTTACAAGTTTAATTGGAGCAATCTAACGCTTGTGCATACTGTGAAAATTATGGTTGGTGGCATTCATCTTTCAAGAGTCAGCTTTTAATTAGTTTTTAAAAGAGGACTCCATCCTGCTGATGGGTTCCAAACAGTTGTCTGCTATACCTGCAGATTATTCCAGGTTTTCTGTGCTGTAAATAGAAACTAAAGTGAAGCTTGAAACTAGTCATCTAACTTCAGCGTACACTGGATTCTCTGTGCTGTATTGTTTCTAAATAAACATACGCATTCCAGGTCTGTTTTCAGTTGAATTTCAAATAGAATTTCAAATTGTTGCTCCCTTCCAAAAAGGAGCATCAGCAGGTCTTGGTTTCTCTCTTTAAACAGAAGTTTTAATCAGTTGTTAAGAAATTACCTTAGCTGTACATGTCTTATTTGAATAGCCAGCTGTGTTCACTTGTGGTTTCTGAATTTGTAAATTTGACATATTTTATCTGATTTAATGTGATTTTTATAATGCTGTTGGTTCTTCTGAAAGCTATTTCTATAATATTTAACGTAAATAAATAGCCTTCAGAAGCCCAATAGATAATTTTGGTAGCTGTTGCAATTTTCTGGAAACACAGTGCTGCTGTATTTGAGTGGCTCTGTCATGAAATTTCTGGAAAATTCCATTTCTTGGCTGAAATAACCAACTAGATGTCGACTTTGGCTGCTGACCTTTTCATGGAAGTCCCCAGTTGACCAACTGATTCCAGTTCCACTGTTATTTTCTGTTATCATCTCAAGTAGAGGAGATTGGTATTAATTTTTAAAAAAATTTATCCCGTAGTAGTGGTTGCACAATACGTTTTTTCAGAGCGAGCATTTATTAGACTATTCTTATACCAAAGTACTTTTATTAAATGTTAACTAAAGGTATTTTTAAACTTCTGAGATATATGCTGCTTGTTCCATGGTGTATGAATCTGTTGTCTGTTTTTAGGAGGGTAACGAGAAAGACATGGTAAAAGTCAGATTTGCTATTCATATCATTATGTCATATTGTGAGTATTTCTATCCCTAAAGCTTGCTGTACTGCTGGGAAAATTTCTCATTTACTGTAGATGGGCAGACTGTGGGTGTGGAAAAGTAAAGAAAACCATTTAAAAATTGACACAGCTTGCCAAAAAGGTAGATGGATTAGTCTCAGAAGAGTGCAAGTAATAGCAAAACTGAAAAGAGGCCACTGAACAGAAAGTTGATATGAAACCTATCTATTTTTTATTCCTTGTAAGGCCAGATATGCTCTATATGGTGCCTTAGCATTTGTTATGTCACTGTACATGTCACAAAAATCTTAATGGAAAACTTGGGTTGCTTTACAGCACTTGAGAACTGTCTTCCTTATGTCCTCCTGTCTTTCTGGGGTGCCCAAATAAGCAAAGATTTCATATGGAAATATTTTAAATTTCTGAACTAAGGATACTTAAACAACACCGCCAAGGCTCTGAGATGTATATGAATATCTATGAGTGGGTACCCAATCTTATGCTGATGCTGTGTAGAGTCCTGCTACCTTGCCTCCGCAGAAACAAAATCACAATTACAACCATTAAAAAGCTAAATTGGATAGTTTTATTGTAAATCTTGCTTATTGCAGTAGTGCTTACAAATCAGCTGAGATCCTTCATACTAGAAACATTGCAAATTCAAAGTAGCAGACAGTTCCTGAACTGAAGTTTACCAGTAAAGTAGATAACGCAATCAAATGTGGTGACTATTCCTTTTCCTTCTGCCGAGTTTTGAACACAAGTTTATGGAGCTCATCCTCAGCTGTGGTATTC